>NC_073311.1:63460965-63792215 GCF_027595985.1 Sorex araneus
AATATGTTTCTCTGTGGCTTGCTCTTATTTTTATTAGCTCAGCCATCGAATTCTAAATTTCTGCACACCTGTGCCAGTCTTATTTACATGGCCAACAGTCTACTTTACTTGAAATCATGTTTAGATCGCTGTACACAATTAGCTAAATAAATATCATTAGTGAAGCTTCATTAAAGTGTATTTTTCTTAAATATTTCTCGGCACATAGATTTTTTTTTCAGTAAATGCACATCTATTAGAGATCTGGCAAGAAAAATCTGATGATGGCCTTATTTCTGTAGGTATGTATTTCAGGCACTAACTGAAAGGAATAATTTTTTTGCCATCTGGAATAAAGTGATGAATACAAGAAACTCAAATTATGTTCATATGTATCAAGCCACATTTACAAATCACCAGTATAAATCTTATCTCCCACCCAGGATGCACAAAGGAATTGTTTTTAGAATGAAACTATCCCCAATAATCTCATAATTCTCCTAAATATAATCCTCACCGAAGTCGGTCATATTTTATCCTTTTTTGGTAAAAACTTCCATTTTCCAGTGACTTCCTGCAGGAACTCAGAGCAAACATCTGATCCATTTTCACTGGCATGATTTAAAGATGTTGTTTTATTACACATTTAATAAATGTTTAAATATGCCAACTGTGATGCAGTCCCCACTTCACAGAGAACCTTTAATATAAAAACCAAGAGAACCAGGGCTGGAGCAATAGCACAGCGAGGAGGGCATCTCCCTTGCATGCGGCTGACCCGGGTTCGATCCCCGGCATATCATATAGTCCCCTGAGCACCATCAGGAGTGATTCCTGAGTGCAGAGCCAGGAGTAACCCCTGAGCATCGGCAGGTGTGACCCAAAGAAAACCTTAAATGATAATAATTAATAGTAATAATAATAATAATAAATAAAATACAAGATAACCAAACATGCAACCCCAGGACAGAGGAATAACATGAGCAACCTGGAAGGGCACCATTTATTTCAGTAGGCTCGGACCTATCTGAAGGCTGGCATCAGCTCTGCGATTCGGGTGGAAACAAATTTGCTCGCTAGAGTGTGATGATTTTTCGACTGGACCTTTCCCCACACAGGTGTCTGCTTCTCTTTCATGCGCGGGGTATGCTTGGGGGGCACAGGAAGGGGTGAACCTACTCTTCCGGAAGGACCCAGGCCTCCTGACGCAGGCTTAGTTGTTTAAATGACGGCGTCTGCGCTAGAGAGATGGCACACCGGGTGAGCACTCGCCAACCCGTGTTATGATCCCCGACACCACACACGGCGCCCTGCCAGAACTGATCCCTGAGCACAGGGCCAAGAGGAAGCCCCAAGCACAGCTAGGTTGGCCCCGGGTCCCAGTTTCAATAAAATGGTAGCAGAGGAAGAACAGTCTTTCCCGAACGGCACGGTCCACACGAGCAGGTCCCTAGCATCCCCGAGGGCAGCAGGAGGGCGAGCTGCGGCATTCGGGACCCGGACACTCGGAGGGCTAAGTGACACTGAAGGGACTGTGCTCTCTGCAGCCCTGGAGGTCCGCATTGAAGGAGCCCGCCCCAAGCTCCCCCGGGGAAGTGCCCCCTCCGGGATCTGATGTGGGGAAAGAGGGTCACCGCAGAGATCGTCAGAGTAAGCTGCTGGGGTTCAGCAGGGGGGGCCCGGGTCCAGTCTGAGTGGGCTCACAGAACAGAGGGGACGCAGAGACAGCCCCCATGGGAGGAGGAGGGTGCGGGCAGAGGGGCCATGCAGGAGACAGACCCCCTAGAAGGAGGAGCACACGGGCAGAGAGGGACGGGCAGAAGGAAGTCCCCCATGAAGGAAGGTGAGGGAGTGCAGAAAGACGCTCCCCGTGAGCCGAGGGGAGGAGCCCGGAGCAGGAAGAGCCAACCCTGCTGGCACCCGGGCTGGCAGCGCCGCCCCCCAGGGCTGAGACAACATATGGCGGCTGCCCTGAAGTGCTGGCACACTTGGGAGTGCTCCCGGGTTCATGCGCCAATACTCCCAGTGCGGGAGTGATCTCAAGTACATGAGTAAATGCTCCAGGGCACGTATAAATGTTCCCAGTGTGTGTGGGAGTGCTCCCAGCTACATGTGTTAAGTGCTCCTGGCACCCGTGCCAACGCTTCCTGGTATGTGTGAGAGTGCTCCCAGAAACACAGAGGCGTGCTCCTGGGAATGCGTGGGAGTGCTCCCGTGCATGTTTGTGAGTGCTCCCAAGTGGCACTGATGCAGGGAGGCCCGGACGGGAGAGTGGCCGGCAGAGGCGGCCTCAGGGCTCACGGCAGAGGGCTGAGGGCTGCTTGTACCGGGAGTGGGGCTCATGGCACCCCAAAGGCTGTGCTGGAGCCTGGCGGTGCCCCCAGCTCGTTTCCGAGCCAGGGGTGCTCGGGCCTCCACCCGGCTGTGCAGGGAACAAGTACTCTGAGGCATCCGGCCAAACCCGGATGACAGTGCCTCAGGAGACTCCGGAAAGGGGAGGTGGCGGGAAGGGGGTGGACAGGGACAATGCCGTGGGGCCACCAGTGGTCTCCACCTCCCCTGTGCTCGGCGGTGCTGGGAAGGAGCTAAGAGCCGGAACTCCCGGGAAGAACAGCCGGGGGAGCCTCAGCAGGGTCCTGCGGGCCAGATCCGGGACAGCAGGAGGTGGGGCACGGCCCAGACCCTCCTGGGGACCGCCCGGGGTTGGGTCAGGTGTTGGACGGCCCACCGGGCCCGCCTCTTCAGGGGGAGATCGACAACAGGTCAGAGTTCACTGTCGAATTCCACTTCCTGGCACACTGTGTGCCCAGCTTACCTGCCACGTATAGGGGGGCTTGTCCGAGACGGCGGAGGGTCCTCCGGAGGCTGCTTTATACCGAGGACGGGTCACCAGCCTGGAGAGAGGGAGAGCAGGGTCACTACAGGCCAGGGACACAGCGTGCAGGGCTGAGGGTCGCTCAGCCATGATGGGGGGGGGGGGGGGGCTCCAGCAGGCCACGGAGCTGAGCTGACATGGGCACATTCCCCCTTCCACTGTGACAGAACCTTACAGGCCAGCCACAGACATGGCACCATCAGAACCAGGAGCGCAAACAGGGCGGAGCCAGCAGTTCGGTCACTGTTTGAAACCAACGGCTCCAACCCCCAGGAACACACACGGAAAAGAGGCCTTAGGAGAGGAACAGAGCGGGCAGATGTCTGTCTGTCTCCTACCCTACTCGGGCATGCCCTCCTCCCACTCCTGCTGGTGACTCCGGGAGTCTGCACCTGACTATGATGGGCACGCTGCGTCCTTTCCATATTAAGGTGTGAGTGGGGCCCAACGGGCCCAGCGTGGCAACTAGACCTAGCAAGCTGCAACACTATGTCACATGCATTTGAATTATTATGAGTCAATGGGCAGTGACTGGAAATAAGAGGGCCTTAGGAGATAGCACAGGAGTAGGGGATGCGTGCAAAGCCCCTGGGTCCTGGATGAACCCTAACAGATCCCATCCTGAGTCCTGCATGGATCCTAACTGATCCCGTCCTGAGTCCTGTGTGGATCCTAACAGATCCTATCCTGAGTCCTGCATGGATCCTAACAGATTTCATCCTGAGTCCTACATAGATCCTAACAGATCCCATCCTGAGTCCTGCATGGATCCTAATAGATCCCATCCTGAGTCCTACATAGATCCTAACAGATCCCATCCTGGGTCCTGTGTGAACCCTAACAGATCCCATCCTGAGTCCTGCGTGTACCCTAGTAGGTCCCATCCTGAGTCCTGCATGGACCCTAACAGATCCCATCCTGAGCCCTGTGTGGACCCTAGCAGATCCCACCCTGAGTCCTGCATGGATCCTAACAGATCCCACCCTGAGTCCTGCATGGACCTAACAGATCCCATCCTGAGTCCTGTGTGGACCCTAATAGATCCCATCCTGAGTCCTGCGTGGATCCTAACATACCCCACCCTGAGTCCTGTGTGGACCCTAACAGATCCCATTCTGAGTCCTGCATGGACCCTAACAGATCCCATTCTGAGTCCTGCGTGGATCCTAACATACCCCACCCTGAGTCCTGCATGGACCCTAACAGATCCCATTCTGAGTCCTGCGTGGACCCCAAGCATCACTGAGCCCTGGAGGTCGGGAAGCAACTCTGGGATGGCCTGGAGTGCAAGCAGCACCACAACCCGCGTCCTGGCACTGACCCATGAGCCTGCCCCCACGGGCATGGCCTGGGAGGCCCCCCAAAGAGAAATCTCAGTACTATAGAGATGAAATCATAGGAGCCGCCCCGTTTCGAGCCACCCTGCTTGGCGTGGAGCCAACAGCTCACTGGCTCTTACTGTGTCGTATTCTACAGCAGGGCTTGTTTAGCCATCACCCACTGAAGGACACAGCATTGTTTCCACTTGGGGTTATTGCGAATAAAGTGGCTATAAACATTCGTATACAGGTTTTTGTGTAAACATAAGTTTTCCTTTCTCTGGGAAAAACGCCAGAAGTGCAATCGCCGGTTTGTATGATAGCTGTATGCTAAGTTTCCTTTAAAATCCTGCCAAAAGGCTACACCATTTTCCATTCCCACCAGCAGTGCATGAATGGGCCAGTTTCTATGTATCTTGGCCAGCATTTGGCGTTGTCACACTTTTTTAGTTTGCTTATAATTTTTTACTATAGACTTTCAAAATTTTAGATGCTTGGTACCAGTCCTTTGTTAGATCAAGGGTCTAAATATTTTCTCCAGCCTATAATTTGTCTTCTCATCCTAAAAAGGTCTTCACAGAGCAAAATCTTTTCATTTTGATGGAGTCCAACTTATCAAATGTTTTCCTTTTATGGAGCACACTTCTGGCATAAAGTCCAAATGGTTTTTTAGTTTTTTTTATGCAAGTTTTACAATCTGAAGTTTCACATTTAGGTTCATGACATATGTTGAGTGGATTTCTAGAGACGCAGTCAAGATTCCTTTCTTTTAAGACATGGGTTAAGGCTCCTTTCTTTGCCAATAGATGTCTTAACACCATTTGCCGCAAAGGCCATGCTTGCTCCATCTGAATTGGTTTGGGCTTTTCTGAAGAAACAGATTCATTTCTATAGGTCAGTTTCTGTATCGCTGCTGTCTATGTGTCTCCTTCTACCAATATCGCACAATCTTAATGACTGTAACTATATGATAAATCTTGAAATTGAATAGATTAGCCCTTCCCATTGAGTTTTTCTATTTCAAGGCTTTTAGGGCTATTTTCTTTGCCAGCCCGTGAAAGCTCTTGGGTAATCTTGCGCCCATCTTCCCCGGTCCTGCCAGAACTTCACTAGGAATTATGTTAAACCTGTATTACAGTTTGGGGAGAATTTTCTGCTGCACTGAATCTTCCGACCCAAGAACATGATGTATCTATGTTTTTAGAACTCTCAGGATCATGTCTCTCCCAGCATGGAAGACCTATACATGCCTTGTTTGGTTTATAGATAAGTATTTCAGTGACTGCAAATGGTATTGTCACTGTAATACTGGTACCCAGGGATTTATGTCTGTTATATAGGCATGTATTTGATATTTATATAAATATAGAGTACATTAATATTGCATCCTGCTACTTTGCTGAACTCAGTTATTTGCTTGGGGAGGTGTTTTGTTTCTAAGTTCCTTAAAATTTTTCTACATAAACAGATGTCACCTGCAAATGGGGATGGTTTTATTTCTCCCTTTCTGATCTCTATACTCTTTTTTTTTCTCATTGTAAGGTAGCTAGAAATTCTAGCACTGCATTGAAGAAGGATGGTGAGCTTAGCTATTGTATCTTGTTTCTGATCAGAGGGAAATAATCCAGTTTTGCACCATTAAGATTAATATAGTTGTAGGCTTAATATAGCTGCTAAGAGATACTCTATGAAAAGTTGTGGAAGCTCTCTGTTGTTATTGTTCTAAAAAGTTTTTTTATCAGGAATGGACACAATTTTATGTGATTTTTTTCTAAGAAGTCGACAGGATCATATACTCGTTCTTCAGCCTATTTGTCTGATGAGTCACAGTGAGCAATTTTCAACCAGGTTTGCTGACCTAGAATAAACCTCACTTAGTTCTGATATCTAATCCTTTCATATATGGATGCCATTTGTTAATATTTTATTAAGTATGTGGGTGTCTGTTCATGAGATCATTGTTCTCTAGCACACTTTCTTTAATTGTCTTTGCTTAGTTGCAGTATTGGACCGGAGCGATAGCACAGCGGGTAGGGCATTTGCCTTGCACGTGGCCTACCTGGGTTCGAGTTCTCCGCCCCTCTCAGAGAGCCCGAAAGCTACCGAGAATAGCTCACCCACACAGCAGAGCCTAGCAAGCTCCCCATGGCATATTCGATATGCCAAAAACAGTAACAAGAAGTCTCGCAATGGAGATGTTACTGGTGCCCGCTCGAGCAAAACTGATGAACAGGACAACAGTGCTACAATGCTAGTTGCAGTATCTGAGTTATACCACTTACATAAAATAAATGGTTTGCATAGAACCAGAGCTACTTCCCAACACTAAGTGTCACTTACAGGTTCATTTTCCTTCTTACACAGCTCCTCAAATTACCTAGCAAGTAGTAGGCGAATTGTGGGGGGTTGTGGTTCTTTTGGGAACTAGTCCAATCATTTAAGTTGTCAAATTATGTGTGTAGAGTTACAGTAGTGTTTCCTTATTACACATTTGATATCTATATATCTATTATAATATTCTCCTTTTCATTCCTGATATTGGTAATTTGTCTTTTCTCATTCCTGTAAGTCTTGCTGGTTTATGAGTTTAGTCAGTCTTTTCGAATAGCCAGCTTTTTAACACTCATTCTTTTTTCTTGCAATTTTATTGAATTTTTTCCCAATCATTGTCAGGTCTTCCTCCTGCTTACTCTGGGTATACAAAGCTCTTCTTTTCATATGTTAAAGAGGAGCAAGTCAGAGCTTCCTCTTGGCTCTGTGCTCAGGGATCACTCCTGATAGAACTCAGGGGGTCATATGGGATGCCAAGGATTGAATCCAGGTCGGCTGTGTGCAAGGCAAGTGCCCCACCCCTTCTTTTTGTTCCATATGCTTGCTCTTCTTTTTATAGGCTCTTAAAGCACAAACGAGGTTAATGATCGTTACTATTTCCTTTCTCTAATTTATGCATGTCGTGCTGAAAACCTCTCTCTCAACACTTCTTTACCCATAACGCACCATTTCTGCTGCTGGATTTTTTCGATTTCTATTCTGTTAAACTGTAACAAGTCTCACAGTGGAGATGTTACTGGCACCCGCTCGAGCAAAGCCATGAGCAATGGGTGACAGTGATGACAGAGACACAGGGATTCTGTTAGATATATCCTTGAGAGACCCTGAGTCCCTGTGAATTCTTTATAATGAATGTTATGTAGTTATGCAATTACGTAGTTTTCAAGGGTTTTAGCATTTTTCTGTCATCATTCTGCTGCTGATTTCTAATTTGATTCCATAGTGTTCAAAGAATAAATCCATTGTGACTTTGATTCTTTTAAATGCAGTGAGATTTCTTTTCTTGTCTACTCTTGGTGTGATGTCCATGGTCACACGAGGACTGTGCTGTCGGGTAAGGGGACGATGGGCATCAATCGGTGTCTGTTGACACATCCTGAGATTTCTGCATCATTGCTAGTTTTTGTCTAGCTCCCCATCAATTAATAAAAGTCTTTAAATCTTTACCTATACTTACTAACTTACCTATCTCTTTTTAAAATCCAGTGTTTTAAATTCACGTTCAGTAATTTAACACAAACACATCAAGAATTGCCGTGTTCTTTATAAGGAGCAGCTATTTTATTTTTATATAAAATCTCTTTTGCCACTAATACATTTTTGTGCTTCAAAGTCTCTATACTTGATATTACTATAACAATTCCTGTTTTCTTTTATTAACATTTGCCTGATGCATCCTAATCTACCCTTTTACGCTCGGCCTGCCCAGATCACTGTCACTGAAGGGAATTTCTTGCAGATAGCCAATAATTCGGTCCTATATTTGAACACATCCTGAAAATGTCTCCTATCTCTCATTTACACCACATATTCAAAAGCAATTTTAAAAATAGAATCTAAACATTATTAAAAAATAATTCTCTTCTATTTGGGTTCTCTCTGAGTAGGTCTTTATAAAATTTTGTAATAGCTGCAGTAAGCTTAAAAAGATGCAGACAAAATTTTTCATCATCTGCTGCCATCATCATTTTAAATCATCAGTTTTAATTAGGTCACAAGTCAAACCCCACTGAACACTTATATACACTGTTGAGGCCAGTAAGTAAAAATCAAAACATATGAACCAACAAAACTATATGAGACATTTACCAGTTATCCCCCTAAATTGTCTTGTCCCCACCCCTAGTCTAGTATTATACATGCATTCATACATTCACTAAAGAGAGAAATGAAAAATGAACCCCGAACTGGGAATCAAAACACTTGAGTATGATATAAAACACAAGTAGGAATTAGAATATTTATGTCATTTGACATATTTATAATATATATTCTATTTTCATTGGATAGTAAAGATAATGCCTACTATGCTTTCTAATGCACAAAACAGAAATATGAAAAGTTTACTTTTCTATATTATTGATACATTGGTGTATCAGCAATGTGACCATCAATGTATTATGCTTAAAGTGTAAGTCTGAGGGCCACGGAAAGAGTTCACATGACTAGAGCACAGGCTTTGCAAGCGGGCACCCTGGATTTGAGGCCTCGTACCACATGGTCCCCTGAGCACAGAAATGACATTCCAGTAACAACTGGGAGTAGCCCCCAAGTCCCAGAGGCATGGTCTGAAGAGAAAAGCAACCAAACAGAAGTGTTCTACTGAGGGGGGCTGGAGAGCACACATCCAGCATGTGCCCTGAGTTCCATGTCCAATACTGAGTGTCCCCTACCAAGTACCACTCGACATAGCCTGGTGACACCTCAGCACAGAAGGAGCATCGCTGAGCATTAACAGGCCCCCCTGAACACCACTGAGCGCAGCTCTCATTAAACACTCAATACCCAGGGGCTGGAGAGATAGTGCAGTGGTTAGAGCTCTTGCCTTACACTCACTCGACTGCTCCCCTGCACCCCACATGGTCCCCCAAGCACCGCCAGGAGTGATTCCTGAGTGCAGAGCCCAGACTCAAGACCAACCTAACTTATAAATAATAAAAATTAAATAGAGCCACACATGGGAGTGAACATGCTAACTCTCCCCCTGAGTGTGTCGACAGTCTGCTGGGGGTGCAGCGAGGCGGTGGCCTTCGCAAAGGGCCACCAGCCCGTGACGGGGGACCAACCCACGGACCTACACTGGAACTTAACCAAGACCTGAGGGTTTCGGCTTTCCCTCTTGCCAAAAGTAGCGAAGGGTCACAAACAAAAAACCCAAACTGGCCCAACCGTGGACAGTACGCAGACACACTGCAGCCCACCGAAGGCGAGCACACGTGCCTCACTGGGGATCACTGAGTCGCCCCGCCTGTTCCGTCAGGCTCGCCGGAAGAGCACTTGTGAGGGATGTACCGACTTTCCCCCGTGCTGTGCCGTCCCTACTCCATCTAGCCGTGAAAGCACTGGAGGGTGTCTCAGAGGGAGCATTCTCAATTCAAAACTTTTTTTCTCACTCCTGCTTCATTTTTATGAAGGACCAAAGCTCTGTCGTCCTGAGTGACAGACTTCCCCTTTTAGTCATGCAAATCTGCTAGGATCCAAACTGTTGGGGAAAGAAATGTCTTGCTCCACAGCTCCCATTTATATTCACAGTCAGATACTATAATTAAATAATAGAGTTTCATTCACTTGGGCTCAAATCCATTAATTTTTTTTCCTCATTTTTACTCATCTCTTTCCCCTGAAACATATCCCAGTATTATTATTATCCTTGAGCACACAAATACACAGATCTGTGAATCTATAATGAGAACTTCCCCCCCTTTTTTTTTTACAATGGATTTTGCTTTGATGAAATGTTTAAATTGCCTCCTCTTCGAGGCTTCCTGAATTGGAGCAAAGACCTGATCCTATTGGAAAAGAAATCTATAGCATCCTTTACTAACTGGCCTCGCTGCCGAGTCCACAGATTATGTGTATTAGGGGGGAAGATGTGGTTTCTGAGGGAACTCGGTTCTCTATCATGAGGCCAGCAGAGTGAACGTGCAAATGCCCTGCACCAGAGTGAGAATGCAAGGCAACCCCTGCCAGCGGGGAAAGTCCTGCAAAGCATCATTTATGGCGAGTGACTCCTTCCTCATGGCCACCAGGGCTCCTGAGAGGGAGGAGCCGGGGAGGGAGGATGGTGCTAAGGGCTGCAGAAGGGAAGCCTCTCCCCTCACATGTGCTGAGCAGTGGGTTCCGAGGCCTTCTCTCTGGAACGGGAAGCCTGTGGGTTTGCATTCGCAGTTCAGTGAGATGCAGTCAGCTCGTGCCTCCGACACACCCGTGTCATCACACCCCTGACCCCTGGCCTTGTCTCATTTTCAGACTTTTGCCTCCGAATCCCCAACCAACCACACTTCGCGCTGGTGATCTCAAAGTCATTTCTATCACAACTTTCATTTCTTTACTTGCCTCCTGGAGGTGCGGTGCAAGAGAAAAAGGAGGGGAAAAAAAAAAACCACAGAGACAGCTAAAACCTGAAGGGCTGAGGAGAGCTTACGATGACCATTCAGTTATGTGCCCCAGCCCCAACACACACACACACACACACACACACACACACACACACACACACACGCTGTGCAAATGCCCCCGCAAAGTTCGAAAAGCGGTCGTAGATTTGAACATTAAAAGTCAAAGAGCTATACCCACCCCACCCCCCATTCTGAAGTCCATGGGCTGGTAAAAGGTTAAGGTACTTGACTTGCACCCAGAAACCCTGGTCTTGTCCCCAGTCCCACACAAGGACCCCCCCACCCCTCCAGCAATGATCCCTGAGCTCAGAGCCAGGAGCTGGCCCTAGGCACTGCTGAAGGGGGCCCAGCAATTGCCCCGCCAAACAGTCCCCCATAAATCAGCAGCCAAATATGCTCTTGCTAGGAGCATGGTGAGTAGACCGTCTTTCTACCAAAGAAAGCATTGTTCTCTCTTCCAGCCACTGCACCTCTACGGATCAAAGCAAACTATAAAGTCTTACGACACAGAGCCAATATTCTGGATAAGAACAAATCTTGAAAAGACTCCCAACGCTGGATTCTAAAAACAAAAATGTCATCTCGGATCAACCCCTCCACTGTCCTACCAAAGACCTAAGCAAGAGAGATGGCAAGGACAACATACCAATCTGCGAACTGGGCCGGCCAACGGTTTCAGCCCACCGCCGTCGGCCCCAGGGAAGGTGCAGCCAGCATCAAGGTGCCGCTCGTGTCCGGGACGAGATCTCGGACCCTCGGCATCTGTGTCACAGGCGACTCCGCCCGTCGTGAGGACTCAGTCAAATTAAACAAACGTATTGTTGAGCAATGTCTGCAACGTACTTTGTTAGATGAAGCAGAGAAAACAAAGTCATTAAAACTTATTAATAAAGAGGCTGTGATCTAACGACTTCAAAGTTGGAGAAGTCATTAGCTGGGGAAGGAGCGAAACGAGAGCGCATTCCAGAGTGGCCCAGAAAGGGGTTACCTCAGGAGCCAATGTCCGGGGGCACGGCCGGTGCCGAGAGCCACACCGGCAAGCAGAGCCGCTCCTCACACACGCGACCCGGGTCCTGGAAGGCTCATCCCGGGTGGCTGAAACTCTCGGGTCAGAGGCAGGCGAGCCCCACAGCTCCTGAGCGCGGCAGGGAGCTGGTGGGTGGTCTCCCCACTCCCCGGCCCAGGAGGCAGGAAGAACCTGCAGGGCGAGGGCCGACGGCAGGCCCCAGCAAGAGCGGCCGGCGCTGCATCTCGGAGGCAGCCAGAGATAACAGGAAGGACCCGCGCGCTTTCATCTTGGGGCGCTCCCGATCAGGGCATCCGTCCAGAGCATCCGTCTTTCTGCCCAGGGGCACGTGTCCTTCCATCCCATGGTGGGGCGGTGGGGGGGGGCTCTCTCCCAGGGGCCGGGGCCCTCCCCCTGCAGACCCTGAGGCCACCCAGCTCCGACGGTCTGCCCTGGACGCTACTGGACTCTGGGGCCCACGTGGCGCAGGACAGAGAGCCGGGCCACAGCCTGGCCCTGTCTGCCGTTTCCCAGAACGGCCCCTTCCCAGTGGGGATAAAAACGATGGAAAAGTTGCAGGACGTGAATGACAGCTCGGACGGGGCCAGGGGGACGAAGCCAGCCTGCTCGGGCTCGGGTGCTCAGACACAGTGAAATAAGACGGGAACTGTAGGGCAGGGCCAGATGAGCACCCCCAGGCCACGCTAGGGTGAACGTCCAGACGGGACCATCTCGGGCAACTCATTTCATCTCTACACCCAGGTCTGATCTACACACTTGAAACGGTTGTTACGGAGTCACGCTGACTTAGCACCTCACCGAAACGCACAGCGGCCCTAAGCACTGGCTCTGGGTTCTGGTAGGGCGGCCCACCTGCCCCCACGCCTCCTCAGCCAGTTTCAGTATTGACTGAGCGACCACTGACCAGTCCTGCAAGCCCACAGGGGAAGTAGGGACCCCCACCTGCTCAATAAAGGTGGATCTGTGTGTTTGTGTGTGTGTGTGTGTGTGTGTTTCTCTGCATGTGCCTCCCTCCCGCCCCCCTCTGTCTCTCTGTCTCTCTGTTCACTCTCTCTTCTTTATCTCTCTCTATCTCCTCTCCTTTCTCTCTATCTCTCTCTGTTCTCTCTCTTCTCTGTCTCTCCTTTCTCTCTGTCTCTGTCTCTCTGTTCTCTCTTCTCTCTCTTCTCTCCGTATCTATCTTGTCCTCTCTATCTCTGTCTCTTTCTGTCTCAGTCTCTCTGTCTCTGTCTTTTGTCTGTCTCTCTGTCTCTCTATCTCTATTTC
Source organism: Sorex araneus (assembly GCF_027595985.1). Lineage (NCBI taxonomy): Eukaryota > Metazoa > Chordata > Mammalia > Eulipotyphla > Soricidae > Sorex > Sorex araneus. The sequence continues at coordinate 63,473,881 of NC_073311.1, forward strand.
CCTGTGTCTGTCTCTGTCTGTCTGTCTCTCTCTCTCTCCCCCCCTCTCAGTTTCTGTCTCCCTCCCTCTCTTCCCGCCTTCTCTCTCTGTCCTTACGGTCATTGAAGAACACTCAAAACTAAGACGCCAAGTACAGAGAAGAAACCACAGACTGCACGACGGACACTCAGTGGCATCCCGTGTGTCTCTGCCCCTTCACACATGTGGGGACGGTTTTCTCTCCCTCCCACGTGGATCCTACATGGCTGTGAGGAAGGAGAAGGATCCTGGCCCTCCGGCCTCAGGACACAGCCAAGGCTGAATAAATGGAGCTATTTTTCTGCCCACAATGAGAGCCTTTAAACTTCTCTTTCCAAGATGACTCTGTTCAAAAGAAACAATTTTCACGGGACTCATTAAAACATCAAGTGCTTCTATTTTCAAGAAAGTCATGATCAATAATAGAAGATGTTGATAATAGCCCAGAGACACAGAAAGGAGAAATCTCAAAAGGCACCAAATGGTCTGACCAGCCAATGAACTGAAGAGAAAAGGAAAGTAAGAACCTTCAGAGGAGAGACCAGGAGAGGCCCTCGGCCCCTTCAGCCTGAACAGCGTCACGGGCGGACACGGCCCTGGAGCTGGGTTTGGAGGACTAGGGAAGTTCTGGAAAGTTCTCGGGAACAGACGGGAGGCGGGTGGGAAACGTGTGAGGCTGACGCTGGAGCCCAGAGCACGTTTCTCACAGACGGGCAGTGACAGGGCCTGACAAGAGGTTCAGGGCAGGGCCACAAGGGCCACTCGGCACAGCACAGGCCTTGCGTGCGTGAAGCCCCGGGTCGGACGCCTGCCTCAGTCAGCGTAACAGCAGCAAGGACAGCAGGGCTGGCCGCCCCCGGCACGCCTGAGGGAGTGTTGCCGCGCAGCTCACAGAAGCCAGTTTTCACTGAAGGCACAAAAGGCTGACGTGAGGTGGCCTTTGTGATTCGTGCTCAGTGAAAGTTCCAAAATTAAGAATCAGAGAAGTGGTTTTGGAATGCTGTTAAAAACACACACACACACACACACACACACACACACACACACACACACACACACACATACAACTAAATTACATTTTCGGATAATTCATGCCATCTTGGATTTTTTTCCCCTTTTCTTATCTAGCTCTAATTACCCTATCGTTACCTTTTGTAATCGAGCATTTATATACAAATAAAGCCCTAGGCCTAATGAAATGATGCTGTGGGCTTCTTCCCTCAGCCCGGAGAGGCTTGGCGTGTGGGAGGGAGAGAGAGCTGGCCACTGAGTCGGGTTCTTTCAGGTGGAAGGGAACCGCCATCACCCCATCACCCCGGTCTTTGCACAGTACATGGATCCCAACCCACACAACCTGTGAACGGAAGTCTCCAAAAACCTAGGTTTGGATCTGGAACTTGGTCCAGGACCCGTGACAGCACAGACAGCACAAGTGACATCTGCTTCCTGATCAATGTTTCCTTAAAGTAAGAAGGCATGACAGGGAAAGTCTCACCTGTCGTCTGTCAGCCTGGACTGAACAGAAACGTTTCCAATGCCAACGTCTGATGGCTGTTCTACACTGCAAAGGTGAGGAAGGCCTCTCAGATGGGGGGAAAACTGCCTTCCTACTGACGTAAAATTAAGTGGCCCCCACATGGTGCTGGAGTCCTAGAGGGCTTAGGTTCATTTTAAGCTAAGCACTGAAAATTAGCCCTTAAGTAATGACCAAACCCGAAGCCAAAGTACACTCATGATTGGAAAACAAGGCTTCTCACAGACCAGCACACACATGTTCAGACGGACATACCAGCCACTGAGAACGTGATTACAGACAGTCCTCATGGTGTGACAAGCACTCAGGGACCATTGCAGAAAGATTCTCATTGGTCAAAAATGACACCGAAGACGACAACTTCAAAAAGGGTAAGAAGTGAGGAGATCAAATCCACCATGTAAGGTGAACATCACCGTATTTCTTTTTTTTTTTTTTTTTTGCTTTTTGGGGTCACACCCTGCAATGCACAGGGGTTACTCCTGTTTCTGCACTCAGGAATTACTCCTGGCAGTGCTCAGGGGACCATATGGGATGCTGGGAATCGAACCTGGGTTGGCCACGTGCAAGGCAAACGCCCTCCCCACTGTGCTATGGCTCCAGCCCCAAACATCACCATATTTCATAGAAATTCCTTGGTTACCTTCCCAGGACAGCAGGTGGAGTGGGGAGCTGCAGGAACCTGGGAGAATGTCCCGGCAAACCCACCCTTACGTTTACTCTTGTTCACTATGCAAAAAAGTCAAAGATGGTGCAAACTCTTGCGCCTGTTGAGAAACACCCCCAGGCCTCCAGATATTTTGTCTAGAAAGGTGATGTGGCCTCCCTGATAGGAAAAGCGTGCTCTTGTCCTCTGGGGTTTTAAGTAGGAAGATGGAAAGAAACACTGATTCTAACATTTCCTTCTTTGCTAACAACCGTCCCCGCTTGCAACCTGGGAAGCTCTGAGCTGCACTTAATGTCACACCCCTCAGCACACTGACCACGGCCAGCAAGCAGCAGTGGACACCCTCACTCTAGTGCCATCTGTAAAGGTCAGCTGCCGCGACCTCAGCTGGTCTGGGCAAAACCTGCTTCACAAAAGCCAGGAACTGCCAGGTCCTTGGAAGTCTACACAAATGGGCTCGCAGACGCCAGGGAGAAAAGTGCGTGTTTCTCATGAAAGTCACTCTCCACAGTTCTCGCCCCACTTCTGCCCACCCACCCTCGGTGAGGCTGCTTACTTCCAAGGTACTCTCTATAAGTGGAGCAAATCAATACCGGGGCTGATCAATATGGATGGAGATCTGGTTTGACAGACCCCAGTCCAGTGAAAGGAGCAGCATCCCGAGAGCTGAGGGTCGCCCGCTCTCCTGCCTGGGAGACGGGAAAAGCAGCCCTGATGTGGGCAGCCAGGACGGTTAGGTGGCAGGTGGACACTGCCCCGCTGGCCTGCAGTCAGTCCCCCGGCTCACCGCCGAACTCTCAGCAGGCGAGCTGAGGGCGGCTGCTAGCAGACACAGGGCGGGTTCCTCCCCAGCGGACTGCCAGGACCCTGGGATGCCCCCGGCTCATTTCTACTGAGCGCTAATAGCTGCCTACGCAGGCAGCAGGGTTTACTAAAGCGTCATTTGACTCCAAAACTGTAGGATTTAGTGGCTGGAAAGATAATGCAGGGGATACGATTCGCCTTACACATGGGCAACCTGGTTCAATCACCAGCACCTGATCGGATCCTTGGTGGCCACGCAAAGTAACCTCTGAGCTCAGCCAGGTGTGGCCCCCAAACACAAACAAAGTAATGATTCAGGATGAACGGTTACAGAGCTGCGCCTTGCTTGAAACGGGACCACTTGGGCTGGACAAACCATGCCGCCTAACAATCAAATAACAAATCTGGACTCAGAGAGGAATTGACTCGGAGGCTCCTCCACTACCTGGAGAACAGCAGGACTGTGACCCTGGGCAGGACTGTGACCCTGGGGTCCCTCGGCGTTAATCTCCGTCACCGTCAGGACTACAGGAGGAGGGAAGGGGCAGTTGCAGTGACCTTTATAAAATCTCTCAACTCTCAGATGTTCTGAAACCAACTGATAACACTTCTATTTTGCTTGACTTCCTAACCCTTGGACCCAAAAGCACTTGGTCCATGAAATGTGTCTTTCGTGATTTCCTAAGGACGACTTCTTCTGATGACCAGTGTTAATACGAAGTCTAGGGGGAGATCCAACCAGGCACCATTCTAAACTTTGCTGCCTCTCTCCTGGAGCAATGCCACGGAACTCCTTAAGGCCCGCTCCTATGATGCTCCTGATGCAGACAGCATTTCAGATCACAGCCCCGTGCAAAACTCGCACCCACTCCCAGGACATGGAATCACTGTGACCTAAAACCCTAGGAGTCAACTGTCTGAAAGGTCGTTCCCTGCTGAACACCCGGAACTCCCCTGGTCGGGAACTAAAGTGGCAACTGTGCCCAATGCTTCTATTCATTGATGGGTGTCAGGGTGCCCACCCAAACAGGTAGCAGCAGCAGTGAACGGTGGGGGGGGGGTGGAGTGGAGTGGGCTGAGGATAAATGTCATTGCTTCCATGGTCCCCGAGTTATCCCAGGAGTGCTGCTAGCCCCCAGTGACCTGGCGGCTTCTGAGAAACACTGGCACAGCTGGCAGTGGTCGGGGATGGCAGGGCATGTGGGATGCAGAGATAAGCACCCCAGCAAGCACCTTCCACGAGAAAAACCCACAGCATCACATTTTCCTCTTCCAAAGGACAGTGGGCAGTAATTACCATCTAAGTATGCCCTGGGGTCCCACACAGAGCTAACACACACACACACACACACACACACACACACACACACGTGTGTGTGTGTGTGTGAAATAAGCAGCCCCTGATCTACTACCGGTGGGCAGCTGAAAAATAGCAGAGTGGAATGCCAGGGACCAACTGCGAAATGAATATCTCCCACTTGTTTAGAAAAGGATATCCCGTCTAAGATAAACTGACAGCACAGCTTTAAGGGTAGATAAAGGCCTGCCATAAGGATCTGTCTTGCTTCCTTACTTTTTTAAAAGTAATACCTTCATTTGCATAGTAATAACCCAATTATTGTAAGATTAGGTGACAGGAATCTCATTATTGCTATTTCCACAAAACAGTCAATATTCTATTCAATATCTTTTAATGTTACACACCTTAAAACATAATTATTTCAACAGACTCTCATTCATCTTAAATGTAATTTTCTTTTGTAAAAACCTTGCCATAATTGTTGTTTTTTACGGAATATATTAGTGGCTAAACATGCTCTTCCCCCTCCGGCTGCTATGAGAACACACAGAAGCAACGAATCGCCGGGGGGCATTTCTGCACACACACCCCCTTAGGGGTAAGTCCACCAACAGACCAAAGGCACAAACACGGCCCCCCAAATCTGTTCTAACAACCTCTACACTCCCGGCGGCAGCGCGGGGTTCCCTTCCTCTCTCACTGCAAGCTTCACAAAAGGCGCTTCCATAATGAATCTGGGGCTGAAGGCAACTTCGGAAGTGTTAGCGAATACATTCTGTCGAACTCCAAATTGTATGAGCCGGGCGCTTTGTGTTGTTTTCCCTCCGCCCCCCACCCCCAGACCACATTGTAGTACCGAAAAATTAAAAAAAAAAAAAAAACCAACCCTCCCGAAGCCCAGCCTGCCGAGACAGCTGACACACTGGGACCATCTGCCCGCCAGAGGGTTACCTGCCACGGGCGGTTCCAGTCTCAGTGACAAGCTAATCGGGACAGTAAGGGGCTGGTTACCAGATTAACACGTAGAAACAAAGCGCGGATGGAGCCGTCCCGGCTCTCCAGAACGATATCGAAGTTCACGGACGGCGGAAGGAGCAGTTGGGCACCAGGGAAAGGAATCCGAGAGGAGCCCAGAGTTCACACGCCTTGACTGGGCCCGCGGGGGCTGCCTCCCTTGGGACTGCTGCTCCCCACGGCTTGTGAATGAAACACACACACACACACACACACACACACACACACACACACACACACCATAGACCGTCCCCCCCATTTCAGAGACAGCAGAGCCTCAGTTTCCCCAGGATGTCCACTTCATCCCAGTGCTGTCCCCAGGCTCTGGGCCACGGAACCCCACGCCCTCTTCCTTTTTTCCTCCCTGACCGCCTCCACCTTGCAGCCTGGTTCCTGAGTTACCGTTAGGGGCGGTCAGCTCTGGAGCTGGTCACTTACCATCTTCTCTCACAGATAAGCCACCGCCTCTGGACAGGAGGAGTCCAGTTGCTCTGGACAAGTGGGGCCCCCCTTCCCCAAAACAGAAACTGAGTCTGAAAAGTCTCCTGACTCAGTGAGCCTGACTGGAATTGAGCGGCGGGGGTGACCTCTGGTAAGTCACTCGCTTGAAACCACTCAGAAACGGGTAGAGGCCATGAGTCACCGACCAGGGCCGCCAGCCCACCCCCGTTGGAGGAGAAGCCACTAGCTGTGTGCCCTTGGGTCCAGATCTCGAGTTGAGTGTCACTGTGTGGCTGAGGGAGAAGGGAAATGCTGGTGCCCCCGCTCCCAGCCCTCCACACGCGGTGGGGATTCTCTACGGCCACACTCACGAAGAAGGACAAGCGCCCCACGCCGACCAAGGGCAGTGACCCCGTCCCCCTCGGATGACGGCTGGCCACCCAGAGACGGCCAAGAAGCACCGGGAACGACGCACCAGGTGCAGCCTCCGAGTCAACGTAGGGACCCTCCTCCCCCTTTGCAGGGGAAAGGCTGAGGCCAGGCTGTCTGGGCCCACAGAACACACAACCCCAAAGCCAGCCCACAGGGGGTATCTCAGGGGCCCAGAGAGGAGGGACGGGAGCAAAGGCACTGGCCCTGCATGCGACTGACCCCCGTCCATCCAGCTACCTGACAGCAGCATCGCAGGGAGTGGCCCTGAGCACTGCGGGGTACGGGCCCCCAGATGAAAGTGACCCCCATAAAAGCACCCCCAAGAAGGAGGGCAGGGCCCCACCAGGGCGAGGGCGGTCACCCACCACGGTGAGTCTCAGCACACCAGCAGCTGCACCTGATCCCTCACAGGACAGGAAACTCCCTTCTCGGAGGCCCTTTGTCCACTGCCCACACCCTTCCCCTTCTCGTCGTTACCGAGCTCCTGAACGCTTGGCCAGGCAGCACCCACGGCGTGTCTCATCCTGGGTGGCTCCCCTGCCCGCTCTCCCGCCAGCAGAGCACCCTGCCCTCCCTCTCCTCCCTCTGACCGTTTCCACTCCATCCTCACAGTTATTAGTGGACACACCAGCGCCCTTGAGGAAAGGGCTTAAATTCATCTCGCTGCCCACAGCACCTAAGAGTGAAGCATCTGAAACTGCAAAGTGCTTCCTAAAGGCTCAGCCCGGGAACCAGAGCCGGCAGCACCCCCCGGGGGAGACGGCAGCCCCCGGCGTGCATGAAACACTCTGGCCTTTTTCTGTCCAAGAAAGCATTCATGTCTTTCCCCTCCCAGCACCCAGAAGAGCACCTGGGACCTAATGGGTGTTCTAGAAGTGTCTGTACGTTTGGACGGCTTTCGGGATTAAAAGTAAGAGAGGGAGGGCGAGTAATTAAAATCTCCCAGGCCACTTGAAGCCCAGTTGTGCCCATTTCTTCCTCTGAAGTCCCCCTTCAGCGCCCAGGATTCATCACAGGAGGGTTTGGAGCTTGATGACTAAGTGCGGGCAAAAATGCTACTTCTCGTGCGGATTAATTGAGTGCAATCTTTTATCTGTTTCGATTCAGCATATGTACTGTATATCTGTCATGCATCTGAGGACAGCTGCCATTCTATTCACGGCATCATCTAAAAATGGAAACATTCAATCCATCTTCCATCTCTTTGAGATCTTTTTCAATTGCGGCATCGTCTCAGATGTTCTGCTTTTGGAGGAAAATAGACGAGGTGTGAATGAGGGAACCGGTAAAAGAGGAGCAGGCAGCACCCCACCACGGGGTTTGCCCACTGTGGGGGGCGAGGGGGGCTGCAGCTTGGCCCCTTGCTCCTCTCCCTACAAGGGCAGGGGCAAGGAAGCCGGAGAACATCAGGGGGCAAATTAAAAAGGTAGCAAAGCCTGCCCTTCCACACCTGAGCAGGAGTCTAAGAGCCTAAATATTGATTTTTTTTTCAGGGCTTTGTTGCTGACTGCAGGGATTTCAGCAGAGGTGGAAAAAATCAACAGCAGAGAGGTGTGTGTTGATAAAACTTCCGAATAATAGGGTGCACTGCAGACTTTCTTAGAGCAAGTCACAATGAATCTTTGAGCTGGTGGGGTGGGGTGAGGGGGCAGCTGGGCATATGATAATGGTTTTTTGGGTAACTCTTCGTGGGGTCCACCTTGACACCAAGCCCTCCCTCTGTTCCCTCTGGGGTGCCGAGCAGCATAGCACCAGCGAAGGCAAAGACCCGGGCACTCCAGCCCAGTGGGCGGAACCGGCCTTCCCCATCAATCAGAGCATCCCGGGAGCACGGGCACTTCCGTCTCCTCTGCTCCTCCGAGTGACAAAGACACACACTCAGGGGCCCTTCCCGTGGCTCAGGCCCATCTCCGAAGTGGGTGTCAGGAGCAAGAGTCCTCTCTGAAAGCGTAGATTTCTGGGCGAGGCCGGAGCAAGTGCGCTGAAATCCTTCTTTGAAAAACCTAATTTGGTCACCCTGTCAGTGGCCTTAGACGCGCCTGGGAATCCTGATTCTGAAAGTTGGTTTATTTTTTTTTTTCCAAGTGAGCAGCAAGGCGGTTTCTCCTGGCTAATAATGTGGGAGGAGAAGGCTGACTTCCCAGCCTGGCCCCTCCGCTAACTACATCCTCTCCAGCAAGACAAACGAGCTCTCTGGACCTCACTGCTGTGGCTTTGAGAAACGGCTACATCCACGCGTACGACGTTGCTGGAATTATACGTGCTAGGGAGTGAGGGAAAAAAAAATGCTACTTATTTTCATCATTAGAACAGTCCCTGACACTCAAGGACTCAGACTTGAAAGAGAAATCAATTGGTCTCAATGTTTCTTAAATAGGATTAGAGGTGAAAATTAAGAGTACAAGAAAAACTTCTATAAGGAAAATTTATTTAAGGTATTTGGCATTGCTTTCTGATATGTATATTGCCTCAAAAAAGTAATGTATATATATATATTTTTCTGAATACAAGTCTTTATAAAAAGGCATATTTTGTAGATAATTCAATATGTTCCTTACATTCAAGATAGGTAAATACATATGTGTTTTTCTGTCAGCACACCTCAAATAATTTCATTTACTAAACAAACTTTAACATCCAGCACAAGGATTTTATGTACTTTTTACATTAAAAAAAGTGCAACCAAAGGCAGCTCAATAAAGAACAGTATCACAATGAGGTGGTCTTACCCTATTCTTGCCACCCCATGTTTTCACCCACCCACAGTAGGACCAGGGAAACAAAGCTATCAGCTATTAAACTTTCACTGATGCAAATTTTAAATGTTTTAAATAAAATCAAAGGTATTCCCAAAAAGTCTATTATTACAGATTTGACTGTATTTTACTCTACAATTTACACTATTATCGTGCAGCAACTCATTTTTAGAAATGGTGGAGGAGTGGTTGAAGACTGGTAATCTATTAGAACAGAAGTTAAAAGATCAAGCACTGACAGCAAAGATGCAAACTGTGTCTCCTTGAAGAACACCCTAAGGTGGACTTTTTGCAAGTTGCCCAAATCAACAAATCACTCATGTTATTAATCTCGGGTGCTTGCTGAAAAAAAGGGTTTATCCTTCTCTAAAGGATCATAAAGCCTTCAAATCATAGTTATCAAAAGTCGTAAATCCACACTTTTATTACCACGCACACAAGGTATTTTATTTTTAAAAAAATGAGAATAAAACATTTAACCACAACAAAATGATATTTAACGAATCAATAAAGAATCAATGTACATGTGTAGTATTGGAAGATGTATATCCAAGACGCAAAGCTCATTAAGCCTGAGAGTATCAATACAGTTTAAACAAAAACTATTCTGTTATTTTTTTTCCTCTGAAAAGCAGTAAAAACTCCCACAGCCACACATACATAATCATAATCTTTGGCTGAGAAGAGCTATGCTTCTTCCCACCGGTTCCACCCTAGCTAAGGAATCACCGTTTGATGTTCGTGCACTTGCTTTGTGGAAACATTAGCCATTCCATTTAGAAGACGCCAGTTTTCATTCGGATTAGATAGGTCAGTTTTAACTCATGTCCAGGGACCATTCAAGAAGCAAAACTGTTTCATTGTATCTCTTTTGTCCACCACCAGCCTGACTTTTGCATTTCTGCAAAGGTTCTGGGTAAGACGGTGGAGGGCAGGTTCTTACTTCCCCATTCTGAGTCTCAGCACCACTCAACATTCACATCAGAAAGTCGAGCTGACTTATATCTGACATCTCTTTATGACTGATCATTTGAAGATTATGTCAGACTTTTCATATAGGAATTCACCGAAATGCAATGTTACTGCAGACGAGATGATGAAAATATGCTCCCCACATTCCAAAAAAGAGCAAGTACATAGTAGAAATTTTTTTTAAATGGGGGGGGTGCTTCAGAATAGTGCTTGGGGGTCCAAATAAAATCACTTCTGGCAAATAGCTCAGGGCCAGCAGGTCCATACCTGCAGGCCTTGGGGGGCCATGAGGTGTTGAGTGTCCAACCTGGGGTCTCCCTATGTAACAGACCCATCACGTCATTCCCCAGGCCCCATCACGACCTTTTCCCAGGAAGTTCGGGTTCACTGGCTGTCCACTGTGGGTCAGTGCATATCTCAGATAAAGACTTAGAGGCTCAGGGTTACAATCCCCAAGACCCAGACCCACTAAGAGGGATCACAGTTCAAACTCAGACCTTCTCTCCCATTTGCATCCTTCCCACCTCAGCACCAAACACGCTGAGAACTGTGATCACTGATGGGAAATTCTGTTGCTGATATCTATTGAACAGTCCGCCGGGACCAGAGTCCCATAACTCTCAAACTTTCTTTTGTAAGTTTCCAGCGATGCTTTCTACCCCTTGGGGGTAATTTATATCTTTCACGGGAAAGTAAAATTCAAGTATCACTGTATCACTGTCATCCTGTTGTTCATTTATTTGCTTGAGCGGGTGCTAGGAATATCTCCACTCATCCTAGCCCTGAGATTTTAACAGCCTCTCTTCACTCGTCCTTCCCAATGGTGCCACATTGGAGGCTCTTTAAGGGTCAGGGGAATGAGAACCGTTATTTTTACTGTATTTGGCATATCAAATATGCCACAGGGAGCTTGCCAGGCTCTGCCATATGGGCAGGATACTCTCGGTAGCTTGCTGGGTTCTCCGAGAGGTCAAGTAATCCACACAAATTGCTAAGGGTTGGCTAGAGAGGCAGAAATTAGGATAAAATTCAGTAATTATGATTGTGTAGTTGAGTCATGCACTTCGTGATGACAACCTGTTGAAAGTCAGTGCCGTGTGTCAGAGTTGGTCCAGAGTGCAGAATGGTGAACCTCAGAGAGTTCAGCTCAGAGGCGTCCAAGCCTTCTCTCTGGGCCAGTGGGAGAGAAGCTTCACCAGTCAACCAGGTTTGGGAGCCTCACCTCAGGAACCCCAGCAACTGGCAGGGTAAGGACACTGAGCAGACTGAGGTAACAGCCTTCTCTCTGACCCACAGGCCTCGCCACTCTGTGGTGTGATGGTTTCCAACAGCTGCGTGCCCGAAGATCTGGGTACAAACGTGGGTTCTGCCACTTGCTGATGCTCTAAACGCAGAGGAAAGAATCAATCTCTGCGTTCCGGGGTCAGGCCCACTAAACACAGATGCTGCCACTAAGTTCACAGGCTAGTGCGGCTGGGCAAAGTGGCTTCTGTGGAGCTCTGGGCACACTGTCTCGGGTGCGAGTGTCAGCTGTGGTTCTCCTTTTTAAAGTAGGAACCAGAGCAAGAGAACGACAATGAGATGCTTGTCTTGCAGGCAGCGGAACCAGGTTTGATTCTTAGAGCCACGTGTGGTCTCCCAAGCAGTGCCAGGAGTGACCCCAGAGTCGAGAGCCGAGTAAGGCCTGAGTACTACCAACAGCAGCACAAAACAAAAAGAGAGAGAAAGAACAAGCTATAAGGGCTCCTATATTTTTTAGAGTGACTGTGATGTCAACATTTTCCTTTTTCGACTAATTTCTTGAGGTGGGTAGGCTAAAGTCACACTTCTAAACAAGTTTCATCTAGAATCCAGTCTATGTGTGACACTGTGTTAAAGGGAAAACACACACACACACACACACACACACACTGTCTAATCCAGTTCTTATTTATTCAAAAATTAAAATGTGCATTTCCTACATAGAAGCTTGGAAACTTTAGATGCACTCAACAGTGTGTGTGTGTGTTGTGTAAAATTTTATTTGTTTACCTTTCACTCACTCCAGAATTTTAATATTCTCTAAAGACTAAGCACTTTGTACTAAAAATATATACCTTAATTTTCTTATAATAGGGTTATGCTAATGCTTCAAAGCTTAAATAAGGGTCATGAAGGTTCCTCCAGTGACAAGAGGATGTGCCTGGAATTACACGGTGCTGAGTTTGATCCCTGGCACTGAGCTCAGCCCAACTCACCAAGTGAATAAGCACCACAAGTTGTGGCCCGTCAAAAAAAAATTAAATAAAAACCAATCTACAAGAAGACATGATACCATGCAGTAAAGCACCAGAAGCCAGTGCCCTGGTTCGATTTCTTACTCACTCCCAGAAGAGGGCTGAACATGGAGAGGAGGGCTCTCAGGTGAATGGGATGGTTCATCAGTATTTGTCTTGAGCAAAAATAGATGAAATATGAATTCATGTTCGGTGTGGCCCCAAAGACAAAGCACAGAATACAAACCAAAGTCTTTTCAATATTCTGGACCTACTGAAAACCTTTTATTTTTTTTCTCTTTCTTTTTGGGTCACACTCAGCAATGCTCAGGGGTTTGTTTCTCCTCACTCTGTACTCAGGAATTACTCCGAGCCGTGGTTGGGATGCCAGGATTGAACCCGGGTAAGCCACGTGCAAGGCAAATGCCCTACCTGCTATACTATCATTCCAGCCCCCTGAAAACCACCTGTAATATCTACCACTCATTTGTTTCTAGCTAGTGCCACCCGAGTCAGATGGCAAACACTGATCTTTTAACAGGTCCAAAAGACCAAGCTCAGTGGTTGGCAGTGGACACTCACAAGTGGTGTATCGTCTACACATCGGAGGCCACACGGGACTGTTGACAGTCCCCTGGAAATGGCCTGGGGAGCCTGCAAAACTGTCACGAGACCATAGGCAGTTGTGCTGATGACAAACACATGCCTAAGGGACTCTTGTGGAGCGGTCAGCGGGGGGGATATTCCCTCCGACACAGACGGGGGCTTGCCAAGGGCCCATGCAGCGCCGAGTGACTGGCTGTAGGTCACGCACTGCCGAGGGCCACGCACGACGCGGAGGCAGCCTGGGGTTCTCGGGTGTTTGAGGTGAAAGGGGGATCCTGTGCAGAAATTGGGGTCGGGGGAACCAAAGTCCACCACAGGGCCAGAGCCTCAGGGACGTCACCAAGCCCGGCCTCCAGCCTGCAGCCCATTCTCCAGAGCGGACCCCGTCCGCTCCGACTCCGTGTTTTTGCTTCCAGCAAACTCCGCAGGAAACCTGAGATGATTTGCGACGGCAGCTTCGGTGCAGGGCTGCGGCCTAACCCAGTCTGGAGCACTGTGCCATCGCCCTTGATGTCGGGTGGCCGTGGATTACAAACGACGGTTCCGAGGGGCAGCAATGAGAAGGGACAGGACAGACTCCATACGCCACCATGCTCAAGGGCACGACTCCACCTGGGATCCTGGCGGATGGTGTGCCCGGGAGTGACCCCGGGGGCGCCGGAATCCACGCGGAATCTGCCATGTATAAGGCAATAACCTTAACTCCTGAGCTGCCATTCCAGAACCCTCCTGGATTTTTTTTTTTTTTTAGTACGAAGTAAGGCCAGAAGGAGAAGGCGCCAAGAGCAGTGACTCGGAGAAGCTCCAACACCCTGAAAGAAGCCAGGGAGGGCACCCTCAGAGGCAGAGAGCAATGCCCAGGAGAAGGCGGGAAAGCAGAGCTCCCCATGACACCAAGCCCGAGAAGCCCGAGAAAGGATGTGCAGTTAGGAAGTCACCAGTGTCCTCTGGGGGCCTGTGGCCAGAGCCGGGGGAAACGGAAGAAAACAGCAACCCCCCGAGCCAGAGTATTCAGGTCCAGGGGCCGGGCCTGGGGGAGTTTCGCTTTGCCTGAGTCTCATAAGGGCGATGCTTTGGCTCCCTTGAGAGGACAAACCTTGCTTCTCATCCCACCCACGTCTCTCCTGAGCTCCCCAGGTTTGGGGGCCCCTCTGCGATGTGCACGAAGGCACCCTCTCGCCCCGGAATCTGCTCGCGTTCGTGTTCTCCCGACTCCGGCTCTCCCGAAGGAAGGAAGGTCTCTGTGTGGACTCTGCCACATGGTTTGACGGGAAGCGGGAGGGGAGTAATAGACCTTTAATCGGGCTATACGTGTCGCCACCTTGACCGAGGTACGAGCTCCAGGAAATATGCTGAATCCAAGGGACGTGGAGCCACAAGAGAACTCCAGGGTCGACTGGAAAATCCAGGGAATAGGTCAATGGGTCCCCGAGCCCCCAGACCCTGGCTCCAGAGGGGGACGCACTGTGGGTGCAGAGGGGACCAAAGAAGAATTGCGGGGCGAGGGAGGAAGTCCTGCTCCAAGTCTGCCCTGCATGCTGCCTTCTCCGCCGAGTCCTTCAGTATTCGCAACAGAAGATGCCTGACACCAGACACACCTGCACACCTCCCCGTGTGCACGAACACGCGCAGACGCACGCCTTCCGCGCCTCATGGCCTGACAAGTAGTCCCTGAGGAGGCAAAGAAGCAAAAGTTCTTTCACATCATCACACTCAGAGCTCCCAAGCGGGTCCTTGGGTTCGGGAGAACAGCAGAGAGTGGTCCGAGGTGCCTGCTTCGGACCTTGAGCTCGGCCCTCCATCTCCACAGCCTCAGCCCTGCCCTGGTCTCCCCGACTCCATGCCCTGACCACAGCAGACACAGAAAAGCAGAGCAGGACGCGTGGCTCGGGCCTGGAAACTTCTCTCCTTCAGTTCTGCAACTGCAGCCGGGGGTCAGTTTCCCGTGGACAGCTGGAGTCACGTTCAGAACAAAGAGGAGAAGCTGGTGGTGCGACAATTCCCACCGAGAGGGGACACGAAAGCCAGCAGGGCGACCTGCCTGGCCCCGCACAGCACGGTCTCTCAGCACCTGCGACGCCGGCCGGGGGTGGCAGAACCCAGACTGAGCTGCCGGAGGGCCGGGACGGAGGAGGGAAGGAAGAAAGCAAACAAGGAGGGGTCGGCCTCCATGGCCAGGTGGTCCTGGGGTCCGCAGCGATTTGGCTGCCTGAGAACGAGCACTGTGGGCAATGCCCCCCCCCCGGAAGGCTGACCCCCCAGCCCCATCCCCGACCTCCTGCCACGTGAGCCACAGTCTGCTGGGGGCCAGGCCAGTTGGCACAGCTGGACGGCGGGAGAGGAAGAATGCCCAGGCGCCCTGACCACGTGACCTGGGCCCAGAGACTGAGCACAGGCGTTATGCCTTGCACAGGCACACCCTGATTCCATCCTGCCGCACCGGACTCCCGGGGCACTGCCGGGTCCAGCCCTAGAGAGTCCCGAAGGAGTGTGGGGGAGAGCAGCTGGTCTCCGGCACTGCAGGCTGAGCAGCTCTGCCTCGTCCTGGAACCCGCACCTCGGACAGGCTGGGAGCTGCTAGAAGGGTCCTTGGGGCCCCGTGAACACCAGCTGGGCCCCCACAGACACACAAAGGATAAGCAGATGACTCTGGGCCGCACCCCTCTTCCTTCGGTCCCTGGATCCTAATCCGCATGGTTGCAAACCAGACCAGAACATTCTTTATTTTTTTGAATTTTTTTTTTTAATCACTCACTGTGAGCTAGACCATGACAAAGCTATTCATGATTGGATTTCAGTCACACAGTGTTCCAACAACGTCCCTCCACCAGTGCACATTTCCCAGCACCGGTGTCCCCAGTGTCCCTCTCACCACCCCAAGATTTCCCCCATTCCCTTCCGTCTGCCTTTATGACAGATACATTCTTTCTCTCGCTCTCTCTCTCCAAGTCTCTCTGTCACTCTCTGTCTCTCTGTCTCTCTGTCTCTGTCTGCCTCTTTGTCTCTGTCTCTCCGTTTCTCTGCCTCTCTGTCTGTGTGTCTCTGTCTCTGTCTCTCTTTCTCCTCTTCTTCCTCCTTCTCCTCCTAGCCAACCAGTCACTTTTATCTATGCAAGGACCGGGGTAGGAGAGCTTAGAAACTGCTGTCCAGGGCCCTTCTCGACACGGTAAGAGGAGGACAAAAATTCCCTAAGAGAACGCACAGAAAAACAGTCAGAAAGGGAAAACAAACCAAGGCCTCCCCCTGCCCTTCTGTGTAAACCAAATCCAGCTCAGCCCCCAGTGTGGGCTGATAAGCGCCGGGCTCTGGCGGGCGCCCGATGGGTCTGTGTGCGTCTCCCCTCCTCCGGCCACCTAATCTCCAGAAGCATAATTCTTTCCCCTCTTCCTCCTCCCTCCAACACGCAATGCCAACTCTCCTAAAGCATGTGCAAATCATCGCGCTAATCTCCTTTCTCCTAGCGCGAGCATCACCTTCAACAGCTGACAACAGCGACGGCCGCTGCCCCAGGACTCGGGCTTGGGGGCCGGGCCGAGCTTGCTCTCTCGGCACCTCTGGCCACGGAAGTGTTTCCCGCGCCCCTCCCTCCCCTTCTAAAGCGTCCATGGCATTCTGTGGCGGCCCGCTCGCAGGCACAAGGTCGTGGTAAGTTCAGAGGAAAGGAATGTTCAAAGAAAACCCAACGCAGAGCATTGTGGGTAGTGATATGGAAAGTTGACAAAACAATGATAAACAATGGACGGGGAGGGAGAAATAATTAAGTGTTCTGAAGCACTGGATCAGCATTTTCTGCATTGCTAACTTGCTTTTGTGCCCCCCTTTTCTTCCCCCCTAATTTATTGTGTTTGGT
Source organism: Sorex araneus (assembly GCF_027595985.1). Lineage (NCBI taxonomy): Eukaryota > Metazoa > Chordata > Mammalia > Eulipotyphla > Soricidae > Sorex > Sorex araneus. Next base: position 63,490,530 of record NC_073311.1, read on the forward strand.
TTCATGGAGAGGTAGTAGCCTGATCCATTGGGCCAGCACTCTGCACAGCTAGTGATTATAAAACTTATATATATATATATATATATATATATACATACATATATACACACATATATATACATATATATGTAAATGAAAATGGGCAAATATGCCTATCTGTGATAAGGCTTTCTGAGCGAAACATAATACATGGAAATCCTTTCTTGAAGTGCGTTGTGGATTTAAGGAGGTAGGAAGCTTGAAACAGTAGAGTTTTAGTAAACATTAAGTCTAAACAAGGTGTGAGAGGCTGGGCATGCAGGAAGTGCCTTACAGGCAGCTCCTAGACAAGGGAAGTATTTTCCAGCACCGCCTTCTGATGGGACAAGGGCCACGGCGAGTTGGGAGAGGCCACACGGTTTTGCGGCGAGCAGCCAATGCCGCCCTGCGTTTCGGCTCAGGCTGGAGGTCTCGGTAAGTCCACGTCACTGTAGCTGACATCGTCTCGGCGTCTCTGCACTCCACCCGTCCACTCAGCAACTTTCATTTCGTCTCAGGCACCGCTTTAGGCTCCAAGGGCTTGGGAGTAGGCAGAATGCACAGAATCCTGTGCTCCCTGGATATCTGAGGGAGCCGGAAACACAGCAGGGGAGGGTGTGGCCTGGGAGCGGCATGTGAGAGACCCAGAGGGCGGACCCACGGGGGCCAGGAACTGTAAGAGGGGTGGGTCTGCTGCTTCTCAGCTTATTAAAACGCCGACTGATGATCTGGACAAGGGCACATCCGCTCGGACCCAGAGGAGGCGGGCCGGCAAGTCATTCTCTTAGCTGCACAGCGGATGTGGGAAAGAGTAAGTTCAAAAGTCCTGTGATGAGGGGCTGGAGACATAAGACAGCCGTAGGGTATTTCCCTTGCATGTGGCTGGCCTGGGGTTCGATCCCCAGTACCACATCTGGTCCCCCGAGCCCGCCAGGAGTGATCCCTGAGTGCAGAGCCACGAGTAAGCCCTGAGCATCGCCAGGGTAGCCCCCAAACCAAAGAGAAGTCCTCCAGCGAGGCAGTGCCACTGGTTGGTGGGATGTAAACAGGGGCAAGAGACGGGTGGGTGTCAGTGAGTGAGAGAGACGCAGGGGGACAGGACAGGATGTCACTGACCTTGGCCCCACCCATATTTCACACTGGCAGGTGGAGGTCTCAGCGCCAGGCATTTTTTCCCCAAGTGCTTACTGTGTTTATGTTTTCGTGACTTTGTAAGATTATGGAATACTGCTCGAAAACATCTTGTAGGACTCAAAACCAAAAACAGTCAGAGGGCCTGGCAGGAGGAGACGGGGTCCAGAGACGTGTGCAGAAAGCAGGCCTGTGTCTTGCTGAAGCCAGACCCGGGTTCCCTACCCGCCACCACCTACGCTCCCCCCGAGCCCGCAAGAGTGACCCCAAAGGGCAGAGCCAGGAGCTAAGTCCTGAACATCACCGGAGTGTGTCCCAAACCCACTGCTTCCTCCCCACCCACCCCACCCCTACGCCACTGCTAGCCCAAAAGCCATCTGACTGGAGTGAGCGCTGAGCCTCAAAACACAGGCCCAGAAATCCAGGTGGCAATGACAACACCGTATGGGGGCTGCTAAACTTCGGCCTGTCCCTTTCATTGAACACCGCAGGGGCTCCGTGATGGGTCACACCCCTTCGGACTCACCCTACTGAAAAAAACACTGAGCGGATTCACGGGATCAGGTAAGAAGTAAAAAAATATTTGGTTCGCAGCACAAATTTGATCTCCGAGATCATTTACTCCTCTCCGTGCTTGGTTGGCGTGGGTCAAGTATCCGTCCAATTTGTCCCGCGCAGGGAAGAAGTTGGTACAAGCCCGCACGCCCTTGTCCCAGGCACGTCTGAGGAAGGAGCATTCGAGAGGGTTGGCTGGAGAACGCACAGCCTCGGCCCAGAAGGCTCAGCGCTCACGCCAGTCTGATGGCTTTTAGGGGAATCAATGTAACAGGTTGAGATTTGTGTTTCCTTTGCGGGAAAAACTGTTTCAAAAGACAGAGGAGAAGCCGCTTTCCCCAGCAGATCACTGCGCAAAGTCACTGCAAAAAGACACGACTTTCTTGTCAACTAGAAACACAGGGCTGGGGGCGGTACACCCTGGGGTCCCTGCTCCACTGCACGCAGACATTCAGCAGCCGGAGGGTCTTCCGGAAACCTGCTGTCCTGAAACTAGCGTGTCTGGCAGGGCAGAGGTGGAGCGGGTCTGCCCGTACCTCGCCAGTGTCCCCTCCCTCCCGCCCGCCCATCCCCTTCCATGCACAAACCCAGCTCTGTGGATCTTTGTGGCAGGCGGGTCTCACTCTGCGGCCCTTGCTGCTGCCTCTCTGTGTCTCTTTAAGCCCCACCTGGGAGAGATCTCTGCACCTGCCTTTCCCTTCCCACCGATGACGTCACTCAGCACCAGATCTCTAGTTCCACCCAGGCTCCTGCCAACAGCATGACGTTGCTCGTGGGTGGAGCACTGCAGGTAGAGTGCGCGTCTGGCACGCAGCTGACCTGGGTTCGATTCCCTGCACTCCACTGGGCCCACTGAGAACTGCCAGGGGTGGTCCCTGAGCAATGAGCAAGGAGTAAGCCCTGAGCAGTGCCAGGTGGAACCCCCCAAAACTACTCATAATAAAAGTTCGATTTATTTAAAATTAAAAACCAGGCCAATTATTATTTTATTTATTTTTTTTTAATAAAACTGCACTATTAGGAGGTAGTACAGCAGTGAGGGTAGCAGACACCTGATCCAGGTTTTGTTCCTGGCACCACACGGTCCCCTGAGTACTGCCAGGTAGACCTTGCTATAGCCTGGATGGCCCTGACACTCCGGGTTCAAAGACCACCCTATTCCCGGCGCCCTGACCAATTATTAAAGAACCACTGGGCTGGCTGGCCGAGAATGACCTCTGGGGTCGCGGGACCTCCTGAGCACTTCCTGGGATTCCTCCCACAGAATGAAACCAGCCCCAGGGCCCTTGCACGGGTTCCTGTCCAAGGAGAATGGCACGGAAGGAAGGGGGTGAGAGCCCAGTGACACACCACCGGGGCAGCTGCACATGAGCTGGCTGGGCACGTCCCCGAATCAGAAAGGCTGGGGAGGCTCTCAAACCCCCGAGGGCAGGGCCAAGGGGCAGGAACTCACCCTCTCCTGCGACTCAGGTCTTTGCGTGCCATAAAAATAGAGGGACAATGACAAGGGAGGAAATCCCTGCTCAAGAAAAGGCGGGTTTTGTATTGCAGACCCTAATGCCCCAAGGGAGAGAGAGTAAGAGGGAATGCGCCTGCCACAGAAGCAGGGGTGCGGGGACGGGGCGGCAGGAGGGACGCTGGGATCATTGGTGGTGGAGAACGGGCACTGGTGGAGGGACGGGTCCTCGACCACTGTATGACTGAAATGTAGTCACGAGAGTGTGTGAGTCTGTAACTGTATCTCACGGTGAGTCATTAAAAACTGTAAAAATAAATTAAATTAAAAAAGGAAAAGAAAGAAGAGGCAGGTCCGTGACCAGCCTGGGGCAGGAAAGGTGTGGCCGGGCTGATCTGAACTCCAAGAGGACACGTTCACTGTGAACGTGGGGTGCTGCCCGGCTCCCTGCATGCTCCAATGACAGGGGAGCCCCAAGCCCACGCCCCACGATACTAAGTTGTCATTCTTCACCTTCCGTGTTCCGTGGGGCACAGACACGGGCCTGGCTGATGTGCTGAGTCTTTGTGAAATGGACTCTTCTTCCTTTTCTTCTAACCGTTGGCGTTCCCAGCTCTGTGAGTGGAACAATGGGGCCGGCCTCCCCTGCCCCCAGCCCTGCCCTTGCTCCACACTCACCTACCCCTGGCTTGACCTTTGCTCTTTAACACCTGCAAGTCCTGGGGCTTCTCAAACCCGTGCCACAGTAAAAGCCCAAAGTCAACTTCCAACTCAAGGTCGAAAGTGGAATCCCCATTTCCCACCCAAAGGGAGACCCAACCCCTAGCCGCCCTCATCAGCAACTGCCACTAAGGAGGCCCCAGCCCTTCAGGACACACCTGCAGGGCCTGCGGCTCCCTGGGAATGAGCATGTCCCCACACCAGGTCCTTCTGGACTGCGTCTCCTCTCCCTCCACAAAGCAGCTGCGGGGCTAGACATGCTTGCTCCGTCTGTCTCTCTCCTTTTCCCGCCGGCCCCTTCCCTTGCTCCTCCCACACCGGCCTTTTCTTTTCTCCTTCCCACCACCGAGTTGAGTTCCTTCTGACTGAAGGACTCCGCGCGGGCCCTGCTCCCGGCCTGCCATGCTGTCCCCAAGGTCTGCACACGTCTGTTCTGTCGTTCCCAAACAGCGCCCGGTCTCTCTCTGTCCACACAGGTCCTGCGCCCGGGGACTTGGCTCGCAGCCTCGCTACAGTCTGTGTGTCATCTGCATGGGGACCTTGTGAGTCCCATTGGCCACTGTCACTCCCCACGCCCCAAACAGGGCCTGGCAGATTACAAACAGTCAATATCTATGGGTGAATTAATGACTTGAAGAAGACAGGACAACATCCCCTGATACCTGGCTCCAGAGTGAGTGAATTTCTCTCAGTTTGGAGGAATGAGGTCACTCTTTCATGTGTTTGGGGTGGGGGGAGGCACTGTTGGTGGATGTTTTGTTTTGTTTGGGGGTCCCACCTGGTGGTGCTCAGGACTTACTCCTCGCTCTGTGCTCAGGGATCACTCCTGGTGGGCTTGGAGGACCTTATAGAGTGCCGGGAATCAAACCCAGTTGGCCACATGCAAGGTCCCAGCTGCTGGACTAACACTCAGCCTTTGGGCCTCGCTTGTCAAATGTGAGAGACCATTGCTCTCCACCATCCTGCCAGCGTCCCCAAGCACAACCGCCACCCGAGCACACTCAGCCTCACAACGACGTCCACACCTGCAGATCTCTGATCTCCACTGCACCTCAGGACATCGGGAGTCTTGGGTTCCCGGGAATCTGTGCCCCAAACATCACTCACATCGACGCCATCTGTGGACAGAGCCGTGGCTCCGACTCAACCCCCAAAGCTACTTCTCTCTGACACCTGCTGGGTGTCAGAGTTCCCCTCGGCATGTCACACCATCTTGCTAATCCTTGGTACCTGGTATGACAACACTTCTCTTGGGTAAAGGACTGGTTTTCCGAGTATGTTTCCCAAAGTCGATTTCTGGGGGAAACCAGGACTTGAGGCCATTTATAACACCTGCATTAGCTTAGGAGACAGGGCAACACTGACCCCTGTGTTTGGGTTGTGGAAGCCACAACCCAAATGACGTTCAAAATGCTGGCAAGGGCCCACTTAAGTAATATGTGGGCTTTAACCTCCTGTGACTCAGCTGTTTGACCGGAAAACTGGTTGCCATTGAAAATAAAGATAGGACAAGTCAGTCTGGGGCAGGGCTGAGTTGAGACTGAGCACTCTGGAAGGGGAGCGTTGCAGGGTTTGCTTTATTCTGCATTTCCTCGAAGAATGTCCCTGAGCAGGGACCAGGCCGTCTCTGGACACCCCGACTTCTCCACTGCAGAGAGGGCTGATGACCTGGCCCGGGCTCCACTGAGAGTGACCTGTCTGGGAACTAGCCGCTTCCCGTCAAAGCAGCTCCATGACAAGAGGAATCTCTCCGTGAGCTCGGGAGTTTCGGTGTCGACCTGGGGAAGTCCCACAAGACCCAGGTAACACCCAGCCACCATCAGGACAAGACAAAGCAACTCAAACACCTTCAGGTTCTGTTAACAAAACTGCTTTGGCGAAAGACGGCTCTTTCAGACGTTTCGATGGGCACCAGGCTCTCGCCTCCTTGTGGGTCCCCATTCGAAGGTGGTCACCAGCCTCATCCTCTCAGGCAAAGGCCCCTCAAGTGGCCCTCAGTTCCTGTTGATGGTCCTGCTGGATCTGAATGGATTCTGACTTCCCGCCATGCCCGCCCTCCAGAGACCCTATTCCCACACATACCCACACACAGACGTGCACACACCAGTTTGCTCAAATAAGGTCTCCCCAGAACAATAGCATCAGGGATATAAATCCAAGTCAGGAAGAAGGTAAAAGGGATAGCTCAAGCGTTTCTCTGATCTGGCCGGGTCAGCGAGGAAACCCACACTGTAGGAGAAAATCTGAGAAAGAGAGAGAGAGAGAGAGAGAGAGAGAGAGAGAGAGAGAGGGGGGTCCCTTCTTGCAAACAGGTCAGTGCGACTCCAGGAAGTGGAGGAAGTGGGAAGGATGACTGCCTCAGGAGGGATGTCACCCCTTAACTCAGGGAGTGGACATTGCCCCCTGGAGTCCCCGTGAAACCACTGGAATTTAAAGTCCAGCACTACGAGCAACTTGAAGGGCTCATCCAGACCATCCCCCAGCCTGTTAGAATATTCTAATGCCTCCAGGTTCTGTGCTGAAGTGTAAAGGCACCGGCTGCAAGAGAAATGATGGGTTAGAGGGCAGGAGAGAGGAGGGGGAGAGAGGAGAGAGGAAAAGAAAAATCTGAGGATAAAGGCGTGGATGCCCTCCCAATTAACCTTACCGAGGACCTCAAAATTCCCAAGGCAACCTTGGTTCTACCTTCCTTTCTCCAGTTTTCAAATATGAAATTTTTCCTTGGGACTACTGTTAGAATTGAGCATATTCTTCCTTTGATTTATGAGAACATTCAGGGAATATAAGGTCATGAAAGTTACTAAACCAGCTGGCTTCAATGCAATGTGATTAAATAGAAAGTCTTCAAACTTAAAATCCTTACGAGACTTATTTCAGAAGAATGTTAAATTTATTTTCCCTTTCACTTATGGTATCCACTTAGAATATCCTAAGTCAGAAAATCTATTTTTTCCAAAGTAGATAGAAAGGTATCTGGGTTTGTGGTTGAAAGAATTAGTGGACAATGACATTTCAAGGAAAAATGTGGCTGAATTAGCTAACTCACCAACAGCTTGTTCACTCAGAAAAGATAAGAACAAGATTTTTTTTCCCTTAAAAAAGTTATTATAGGAGCCAGAGAGATAGTAACAGGATCAAGATGCCCACGTGGCATGCTGACGGCCACACATGGATCCCTGGCACCGCAGGTGGTGCTCTGAGCACCTCCAGGAGGGACCCCTGAGCACAGAGCCAGGAGCAAGGCCTGAGCACTGCCAGGTGTGGCCCAACCACTGCCCCCAAATCCTTATTATTGCAAATAAGAATAAATAAGCAAGGCTCTTCGTGACTCTGCTTTGAGCATGAAAGCCATCACTCTCGGTGGCCCGAGACACTGTAGAGCATCCACAGAGGAGGCAGACAGCCGGGCCACAAACTGCACAGCGCCATTTCCTCCCCAGTCCCGGTGACGTTATTCTTAGAGACTGAACGCAATGGCCGCTCAACACCTTTATTGCAAACCACAACAGCTAATTAGAGGGAGAGAACAGAAGGGAATGCCCTGCCACAGTGACAGGGTGGGGTGGGGGGAGACGGGACGGGGAGGGTGGGAGGGACGCTGGGTTTACTGGTGGTGGAGAATGGGCACTGGTGAAGGGATGGGTTCTCGAACTTTCTATGGGGGAAACATGAGCACAATAATGTATAAATCTATAAAAAATAAATAAATAAATAAATAAATGCACTGTAGCACTGTCAAAAAAAAAACAACTTACTTAATAATACCTTAGCGACTAGAGCCCACCCAGAGGGTTCCTGGGCCCTCAAGCTGGATATTTTCTTTAGAAAAATGAATCCGACTCACTGAAACTCCCCCCAGCTTCTGGGCTTTGTGACTCTCTGCACTACCGCATACGCGGAGACACGGGTTTAGTCATTTTTCTAAGAAAAATGATGCCTGAAAGAAGGCTCCTCCTGCAGGTGTGTCCTGGGAGCACTCGGCCAGCTACAGCACTCTCGCAGCCAGCAGCTGGGGACAGCCCGCTTCTGGAAGAGGGACATGTGGGGGTCAGTGAGGGGAACAAGGTTCAGCAACAAGGCTCAGCTCTGTGGGGAAAACCAAAGCAAAACTATAGATGGATGGACACGGAGGGTGTCGTGTTGAGTGAAATGAGTCAGAAGGAGAGGGACAAGCATAGAGTGACTGCACTCATTCTGGGGAAATATATATATATGTATGTATATGTATATATGTATATATATGTATAATATGAAACTGATATCCAAGGAGCGGGTAAACAGGTCAATAGCTGGGAGTTTCCGGAGTCGGGCGGGGGGCGGGGTGAAGGGCACAGGTAAAGGGATATACCTGATAACCGTTCACTATCCATATTGCAAACTACAAAGACCAAAAGGAGACAGACAGACGACAGACAGAAGAAAAGTGCCAGCCATAGTGACCAACGGTAGGACAGGGTGGGGGAAGGGACGGAAACTGGGACTTTTGGTGGTAGGAAAAGTACGCTGCTGAAGGCACGGGTGTTGGAATATTCTATGACTCAAGTCCAATTAGGAACAACTTTGTAAAATGTGTATATCACTGTGAGTCGATTAAAAAAATAAATAAATGGAAAAACATAAAAGCTAAAGGAGAAAAAAAAAAAAGCCAACTGTCTGGGACTTTTGCTTGGAGTGCCAAAGTTTTCGTGGACAGAGTGGGTAGTGACGAAGACATCCTGGAGGGTCACGTGGCTTCTGCCACGTGCTTTGCAGGCTGCACATTTCCACTGTCCTGTATCACCCAGGGTCGAGGAGCACGGGGCCGCCATCCTACCTCTCTCTGAATAAAGCCAGAGAACAGTCGGCTCATGAACCGGACAGTGTGTGGCTGGGTTTGGCGTGACCACTAAAAGCACGCTCAGGTGAGACTCTTGCTTTCTCATCCAGACTGCTGCTGTCATAACCTGTAGCACTGTCACACTGCCGTCCCGTTGTTCATCGACTCGCTCGAGCGGGCACCAGTAACATCTCCATTGTGAGACTTTGCATATCAAATACGCCATGGGTAGCTTGTCAGGCTCTCTGAGTGGGATGGAGGAATCAAACCCGGGTCGGCCGCGTGCAAGGTAAATGCCCTACCTGCTGTGCTATCGCTCCAGCCCAGTAATAATTTGGTGGAGAAAATATCTTTGCACACAGACACACACACGAAAAAGCACCTGCCTAGCTAGTCCTGCCTCAGCCTGGGGGACCGGGCAAGTGAGCTCTGTCTACAGGACTCTGAAAAAACAGAATGAGGATAAAGAAGAATTTGTCCTGAGATTCAATAAAGGTCAAAAGATTCCTACAGACGGATTCAGGGTCATTTTCTCACTTTGCAATCGTCCCCTTACAGTGAGCTAATACAACAGGCTTGATTATTGATCTGCCGAAGATCGGAAATATCACTTGCTTGTAGCTCCTTCTGTGAAGGGGTGACATGGGTTTGGCATGCGCTTCTTTCCAATGTCACTTTCATCCTACATCCCCCTACCCACACTGGCCTCCGGCCTTCAGACACAAGCTTGTTACATTCTTTTCAAAACAGAGTTTCTGGTTTCAGAAGAAACAGTCATGATTCTTTATAGGAATAACTTTCATCTCAATTTTTCCACTTACAAATTTACACTGAACCTTCATCTTTAGAAGCAAAGTACTTAACTCCAAAACCTTCACATGACAAAGAGTCTTCCCCGATGCACTGTTGTTCTGAATTTTCAGTATTTATAATGAGTAAAATTATATGCCTGGCCAGTACCCAATCAATATAATGGTATAGAAATGAAATTTTTATTTGAATTATGTTTATGGTAATAATAATTACTGGGTGTTTTTTTTTCCATGACATAGGTTAAAAGTCTACAGCTGCTAATTTGACAGGAACTCTATTATCACTTTCTGCAAAATTAGACAGGAAGGAATATTAAGACATCTAAAATCTGACACAAATAGAACTCTCTTTCTCTCACTCTTCTTTTTTTTTTTCCAATGAGAAAGATGATTATATGCTCTTGACCTCTCATTTCAGGTCAACTAAGGGATATAGAGATTCACATTTTCTTTATCCTACGGCAGAGCATCACTTTGAGAGTGCTTCTGTAATGGAATACACGCTTATTTATTTTAGGGGGATGTCAAGGGGTTGGGGGTGCAGCTCACACTGGACGACTCTCAGTCAATCTGGCCAGACAGTTCAACGTTGGTGCCCAGCTCTGCACAACTTCTGTAGATAAGAGCTACAGCTTACTTCATCTTTGTGCTGATTTTTGGTGTGGATGCCAGGCACGGCCATGCTCAGGGCTGACTCCTGGCAGGCCCGAGGTGCCACATGCAGTGCCAGGGCAGAAGCCGAGTCGGCCACGTGCAAGGCAAGTGCCCGGCTGTCCTGCGGCTCTGGTCCAAGCTTCATCCTTTTGATAGTTTCATTCCCTCAGTGCCCTCTCTTCCCACTCACAAGGCGCTTGCATCCCTGCCAGGCTCTAGCCCGTGGGGTGACGCCAAGAGCCTGTCCAACACCCCACCTACAGCCTGAAAGACGAGGGTAGACTTCTTCCACATGTAGAAAGGTAGAACATCCCTAAATGACTCGGAAATGGGACCCGGACAGAATCTTTGCCAGTGCCCTAGTTGGGCTCGGCTACTCCCTCGCCTTTCTTACACTGTCCCAGCCGGCAGCGAGGGGCTTTTGTTTGGGTCCGAGTGATGGATGGAATGGCCGGGACAGGGCTGAGTGCAACTTTCCATCTCATTGATGCCTGTGGGTTCGGACTCACGCGATACAGAAAACACCTGAGTCAGCACCCCTCTCCCACACCCTCTGAGATCCTGAAGCTCAGCCCTGTCCCCTAAGCCTCTGACAGCACCCCAAGAAAAGCCTGGGGTTCTCCCCCTCAGGCCCCAGGGGCAAGCGTGCCACCCGAAGGGTAGGGTAGAGACTCTCATGCGACCTGCAGGATGGATGATTCCGGGGGCTTCTCCTCGCAGGTGGCCCAGAAGGGGGTCTGCAGACAAAGGGGCTCAGCTCCCTGGCCCCTGCCACGAGCATCTGGGCCTCCCCGCGGCCAGAGTGGTCCCCACATCCCGGGGCCATTGTCCCTCATGGCAGAGGGTCCTGAGAGCCTCCCCATCACTCACTCACCCCGAAAAATCACAGTGAGAGGCAGCCCAGGAATGCTGCATTGGGCCCACCGAGCTGCTCTGGTGAAGAATTCCCTCCTTCCCTCCGGGAGCAACAAACCATTTCTACGGGGTCGAGTGGCTGGTAGGGGGGCACAGAAAGAATACAGAGGCATGCACTCGCCTTATGCTCAAGCTGGACTCAGCTCTAGTCCCAACCACCACATATAGCGTCCCTCCAGCCTCTGCGAGCACCACTAGGAGTCAACCCTGAGGGGCTGGAGCGATAGCACAGCAGGTAGTGAGTTTGCTTTGCATGCAGCCAACCCGGGTCCGATTCCCAGCATCCCATATGGTACCCCGAGCACTGCCAGGAGTAATTCCTGAGTGCAGAGCCAGGAATAACCCCTGTGCATCACCGGGTGTGACCCAAAAAGCACTGTAGCACTGTAGCACTGTAGCACTGTCGTCCCATTGCTCATCGATTTGCTCGAGTGGGCACCAGTAACGTCTCCATTGTGAGACTTCTTGTTACTGTTTTGTCATTTTGAATACGCCACGGGGAGCTTGCCAGGCTCTGCCATGCAGGCAGGATACTCTGGGTAGCTTGCCGGGCTCTCCGAGAGGGACGGAAGAATCGAACCCAGGTTGGCCGCGTACAAGGCAAACGCCCTACCCGCTGTGCTATCGCTCCAGCCCAGCACCCCCCATACCACATGAAATTCCTAGAAACTCCACCAGTAAGGAAAAAGGGCCCAAACATACTAGGGTGTGTGTGTGTATGTGTGTATGTATATGTGTGTGTGTTCACAAGGCCCTCAACATACCACTTTCACGACAAGAGCACAGAGTTCCTTTCTCCAGTGGCCCTGAGGACGTGGCCCGCGCAGGCCCCTCCCCCAGAGCCTCCCCAGGCCTCACACGCTCGCCCCTCCTGTGCCCCTCACCTGCACAGGTGCCAGGGCTGGGCTGCCTCACGATTCCAACAATTATTCCATCCTCGCTCCAGCCTCTACCTGTTACCTCTCTATAAATAACCGTCAACAATGCCACACTTGCCGGGATGTGATTAGCATTTATGAATTCAGAGTGCGAAAGTAAATCATTTATGGGGACGCATAAAAAGCAAAGACACATTCTTCCAGGGCTGGGGGGTTATTTTGTTTGCTTTGCCAGGATAAAGAATTTACAATGGCTTCCCTCAACGAGGCACTTAAGAAATCATTTGGCAGTTTACTTTTTGCCAAATGCCATACATTGTTTTAGTGTCAGATAGGAAGCAAACGTTATTTATAGACTGAAATATAACACTATTAAAGCTCAATCTTCTATACAACCACACATTCCAAATAGAGTTCTCAACACTACATGCGAAAGCGTGAATCGCTGTATTTATTTGATCCAGCATCCGCCTGTCTCCTTAATCGAGAAGCAGGTGTGTGCCAGGACCCTCAGAGGGGAGAGAGCTGAAAGAAAGACCTAATGATGTCAAGAGGGGATTTTTATTTACCTTCACCTGAAAATTAATTTTGGGGGCTCCACGTTCAGAGCCTGTTTCTCCGTGGAGTGGGATTCAGAGGGGCCCACCAGCAGCGACAGTTGAGTAGGGCTCATGGCAATGGATGAAGCTCTTCACGATGTTCGACTTTGACGTTTCAGTAATCCCGTAAATTTTGAAAGATTAGTACTTCTTTTTCTTTCTCTTGTTGTGTTTGAGACACAGCATATTTTAACCTGTGGGACTCGTTTAACTTTGGGTAATCTCTTGGGGGACTGGCTGGTGTTTGCAGTTTTAGGAGCAGAGGGTACCGCTCTGTGTTAGTTAGAGCAAAATGGCTTCCAGAAGGGCGGAAATGACTCAATGGGCTGGAACAAGGGACATAAGCCCTGAGCACCGAGCTGGGAGTACTCCTCTCCCCCTCAAAACAAACTGGTTCCTGGCCTCCATAAATCAAAAATATTTTCAAAGAAATCAATATAACGGGAAGAAAACATTTTTCATGAAAACTGATTTTTGTGCCGGAAGCCACAGGGGCATGGACCAAGGACAGGGTGTCCACTTGGTTCCCAGCCCACCGTGCAGCTTCTCACACGCTGCCATAGAGTGAGCTTCAAAGCCAGTGGGCACCACAAACCCCGGGCAGAGGCAGCAAAATGAGAGATGAACTCTCAAACGAGTACTCAAAACGTAGGCTATGGTGTCCTGGAATCAATGTTTTATAATCAATTGCTCCAGAATCGATGACGATCCCTCTCTAAGTGGGGTTGCTAGGTCAACGGCCACATGCCCAGGTGTGTTTGGACTTCAGGCAAGACCCCCTTGCCGGAGCAGGCCCCAGGGCTGTCTCTGTTCTGCGGATGAATCACCGTGATACCTCGCTGAAATGCACGTTCTGATTCCACATGCCTGGACCAAGAGCTTCCATCTGTATTTTTATTCTCTAAATCTGCCAGTATGTCCCCAATTATTTGGAGGAGGGGCTCCCGAGCACTGCTCAGGACACTAGCTGGGGGCTACGGGAAGGCCCACCCGGCCATTCTCAGCCAACTATGCTGGTGGTTCATTGCAAGGGTCCAAACTGTGATGCTGTCAATCCCCGTGGTGGCTGGGCACTGCCCAGGTCACCCCTGCAGTGTTCGGGGGACCTCGGGGGCTGAGCCTGGCAGTGCTCAGAGCCCACCCCCCCACCCCAGGGGGCCTCTCTCTGGAGATGACCATTGCTGCACCCATTCCTGCTCGGGAGCCAGAGAGCAAACTGAGGTTGACCATACGCAAGGGCACGTGTCTGGGCGCCCTTTGATCATCTCTCTGGCACTGTGATACTATTTTTAAAAGAAAAAAATGCCAAGGACAATGCTGTGCAGGGTTCCCAGGAGACTAACTTTCTCAGTGAGTGGGAAGGATTGGTTCCCAGAGGCGCTGTGTCTGTGGCACATCGACAAGAGCCCCAAGGAGGGTCTGGAACCCCCTGTAACACGGGGTTAGGCTGCTTCTCGCACCCCAACTCTGCATCTGCTCCGTGTCTGACCTTCGCTGGACATCAGCACTCTGGGAAATCTTTCACCCTCTGCTGGCTGGATCCTTCACCTTGGTGGCAATGGGGCGGGGGGGGGGGCGGACCTTGGCAATGGGACGGCAATCACCCGGGTGACCCCAGTGCATCCCCAGCCCCTGTTGTGCAGCGTGACCCAAGAGTCCACCACGCCAGCCCCCGTTGGCAGCGTGTGGGGATAGCAGAGGCTCCAGCCCGGGCCACTGAATCAGACTCTGCCTTTGAACCTGACACCAGGTGATTCATCGTCACGTGACAGTTGAACAAACACTACCCGAATCGTTGGGGATACGGACCAAATGGTGCCATGCTGCCAACTTTCCCTGCTATTAACTGGATTTCTAGGACAGACCAACATGGCAAGGTGTGCCTCGCTGAGCGCCATTGCTAGATAAAAGTGGGGTACAGAAAGAGAAAGGTCAGTCCTCTCCCAAGGCACATCGCTTTGGGCTTCCCATCTCCGGAACTCTCAAAGGCTCATGGGATTAGACACCAGTGAGGTGTCTAACAAAGGGCATGGTGCCTCGTCCTGGCAAAGATGACAATCTCATATGGGCAGCAGCAGTTTTTGCTTCCTCTCCCCCTCATCCCAATCGTAGCCAAGAGTGCTACCTTCCTGGTGAAATTTTTATTCCACGCTTGATGTTGCTTGCCCCCAAGTGCTGAAGGACGTACAGAGATCAGTGACATGTATGTTTTCCCATCATGAGCTCACAGAAGACTGGGACATCAGCCACCCAGCAACTACTGGTTTCCCTATGAGTGACAGCATCTTTCCAGAAACCCTGCAAGACAGCCTCCTAAACACAACCGAACCAAGAGCTTCCACTGATGCCGAAATCCAGCTGCTATCCTTGGACGAGCATCTCTCCAGGGGGCTTCCCATCAAGCCACCTTCCCCACTACACTGGAGCTCGACCAGAACAGCTTTTACAGTACCGATGCCTCTGCTTCTCCAGTGAAACGAACACGATGTGCTCATAAGAAGGGAAACACATTCATTCACTCTAATCTTGGCACCGGGTTAATTCCTCAAGTTAGATTTTTATCCAAAAGGAGAGCACGGTGAGTTCTGGATCACTGGAGGCATGAGGAGCCAGGGAAGGGGGTAGAGAAAAAAAAGCAGAAAGAAGTCATACAGAAAAGCACAGGAAAAATTCTTCTGGGGGTCTGGGGAGATACCCCAAGTGGCAAGGCACATGCCTAGCTTCTGCAAGGCCCTGACTTCAACCCGCAGCACCACGGGGACCCCTGAGCACTGCCAGGATCAGCCCCTATTAAAAAAATTAAAGGGAAGAAAAAAAGAGGAGAAAAAACTAGCTCCCGACCTGCCTTGGTGAATATCTATGGATGATCATGCCAAAACGGATTCTTTGTATTGTATCATTTCACCGTGTCATTTCTGTCTAGTATATTGGACCGTCGAAGAAGAACTCTATTAAGATGATAACAACTTGCTGAGTTGGTATCAACAACATTTTAAAAGGGAAACCTAAGACGTTGTAATTTTTAATTTTCGTATATTAGAGATTCCCACCTTCAGGGATCAGGGACAGAAACAGAAAAATTGGGGTTACACAGAGTGTATTTTTGCGTGAATAAAGACTTCCGAGCATAATTTTCGTTTTATTATATCTCCCAAAGTGAGCAACCGCAACTGTGTCTGCATCAATGGAGTGGAGGAGTTTCTCATCTCCAAAGCCCATCTGTATTGATATCAGAAAAGGGTCAGAGCCAAATGACAGCAGCCGGCCTGCCCTTTCCCCTCTCTAACAGAGCTGGTGGCAGCAATGACGCTTAATCAATGCGATGGAAGTGACATTTTGCAGTCAAATCAAATTAAATGGAAATGAAAGGAAAATCTGAGGTCCAACCCAAAGGCTGTTCCTCTTACCACCGAGGTCATCTCCATGGC
The DNA here is from genome assembly GCF_027595985.1 of Sorex araneus. Taxonomy (NCBI): domain Eukaryota; kingdom Metazoa; phylum Chordata; class Mammalia; order Eulipotyphla; family Soricidae; genus Sorex; species Sorex araneus. Next base: position 63,506,512 of record NC_073311.1, read on the forward strand.
AACTAAATGCTACAAATGTGTAGAGTAAATCCTTAACGAATCTGCAGAAAGCATGTCCAATTGAGTATGATAGTGTCTGCCGCTGGACTCGGTAACTTACATGAGAAGTTACAGAAAGAGGACCTGGGCTGCCGTTGTTAGCAGGACACCCGTTTCACCCACCCCTGCCTGGTGCACAGAGGTGCTCAACTTCTGGAAAGTGAGCTTGGAGTGGGGAAACTCAGGACTGATCAAGACAAGTGGGTCAGGCTCAAGCCTCAGCGTTTCCCAGACTTGTCTTTACTCGGCTCCACTCTCTCGGAAATTGCCCTACTTCCTGTAAAAGCATTTTCACATACGAGGAAAACTCTGTATCGAGCTCTGCCTGGCCATTCCATTTTCTTTTCGCAAGTGCTCCCTCAGAGATGCATTTCCACCTCTTCCGGGGGAGGCCTTAAGAGCGGCTAGACTGGAGGGTTCTGAGAAAGCAGCCCCTAGTCGGTAATGACCAGCACCTGGTCGCTGGGAGCCCCCTCTGTCCAGGCTTTTCTCCAAGAAGTGAACTCGTCCCTGCAGCCCACGGAGATGGAACAAGACCACCTGGGAACCCTGGCGTTGGTCTTCTGTTGCAGGCCACATTTTGTTTGAGAAGGCAGAGCGATGCAATCAAATCAACAGAATGATGATCCAGTAATTAACAGAATGATGACCCAGTCGGGGTCGCTCGGGACAGACGGGGTACATTTTCGGGTACGTTAGACTGGTGGGGTTCCCGCGACTCAATGACAACAGTTCACCAGGTTCACCAAGTGACTCCTTCTGAGTTCGCAGGCAGCAGGAAGCATTCCATGGAAGGAGCCCGGCTGCCTCGAGCTTGGCCATCAATCAAATCATGAAGGAGGGTATCACAGTTTTGTTTTTTTGAACACACCAAATTTGGAGTCTGTTGGGGATGCTGTCACTGTATGCCACAGGAAAGATGTCAACAGATTTATACCTTCCGGAAGAGCAGTAGAAGGTGGCAATTTGCCAGGAAGTGACAGTTTTCCAAACCATGGGGAAAAGAGCACAACCTACTTTCCAGGACAACCGTCCTTCACCAGAAACGCATGGTGCATTTCCCTTTTCTTCTCAGCAGCCCCAATTAGCTTTGGCAAATTATGGCATGTCTCTTAATCTTCAAAAGTATATGTAATAATAACAATGTTAAGACCTAATCTTCATCGAACACTTATTCTGGGAGGGATGACAGCCAAGCGAAATGAAATCCTGTGGCTTATCCAGACAACTTCCTCCTAGGTACCACCTATGCGTTAAGATTTCAAAGCAACTTCAGACCAACTTGGTGTGGGCATTATCATGCCCATAAAACTGGACTCAAATAGAATAAACTGCAATAGTCCCTACACTCGGAGTCTCTAATCCCAGCTGAGATCTTAATTAGTTGCATTTTGGGTGACATCATTTTCCTCGCCTTTGCCAATATACTCGGCTGCCAATGAAGCTACCTCTACTGGCCCTTCTTACTTCATAGCATTACCTGAAAATGCCATGAGATAATGCATGTGAAAGCATTATCTGGAGAGGATCCGGCAATCTGCAAGATGGTATCTCCATGCTCTTGTACTGAGGAGAGCTATCATTACCCCTTTGCAGAGACCAGTTTTGCAATGCGATGAACACACCTTGATACCCAGATTTACACTGGGGTCACAGTTATCATGCCTGGGATTGACTTCAAAATTTCCTCTCTCCTCACTCCAGACCCTCAGCAGTTCCTGGGAAACAACACTAGTGCTCACTAAGCAGTTCTGGGCTTAGTAAAAGCAATGTTGATGGAAAATAAGAAGGCCTCCAGGAACTTCCTGTCATTTACTTTTCCAAAATCATTACGGAATTACAGGTAGCTCTCACTTTCCAGATGTTTGCGCTGGACGATTTTGCTTTTAAAAGCCGTGTGTTGGTGGCCTGATAAAAGAAAACCCAAAGAGGATTTCTGCTTTTACCACAAAAGGCCCAAATCACATACAGTGCTGGGACTCTGGGGACGGTGCCTCCCTTCTTAGCAAGAGGTCCCCAACGTCGTCCTGGGGGGAGGGAGACGGTGAGCGGCAGCTGTCTCCCTGCCTCTCCCCACCTCAGCATGCTCTCTCTGAGTCTGCGTTTCTCTGTTCCTCGGCACACGACGCTCGGTTCTTCTGGACATTGGGAGACACGGGGAAAACTTTCCACCTAAACGGATGTCCACTGCTTCTTTTCTTTATGACCTTTTAGGTTGGGAAAGTTTCCAAGGAACAAATGTTCTATTCTCACCAAGTGGGGGGCCCCTATCTGATTATTCCGAGTATTTACGGGTCACATGTCACAAGAAAGCAGGTTCATTTAGGACTTTGATACCGGATTCTGGTACATGTTCACTGCCCTTCCCAGACCGTTTGGGACCTTTTAAACAAGGCAGAATGTGGGTGGAGGGCTCCCTGCCTCATTGAGGAAAGCCATGTGTGTTTGCTTTGCCTCCCTGAGCGGCCAGGGCGGGGGGGGGGGGGGGGTGGGGGCACGGTGCAGGAGGTGATTTATCCACATTTCCATGGCTACTCTCTGCAGACCAGAGTGGACAAACAAAGACAGGAAGCACCACCGGACACTCACCAACTGCACGATTTACAAGTCACCGTGTCGTATTTACTTTTGTAATGGCCACTCGAGCTGAAACTCGGGCTTGACAGCACAGTTCCAAACTTCGAGGCGTTCTGAGATGTTATCTCGCTAATAAACTTGTGGCTTCATAAACCCGCAAAGCTCCTGCGATACCATCTTATTTGAAAAGGGTGCGAGTCTGCCAGGTGGAAGGAAGCAGATGTGATCTTCGGATTGGTGAACCGCAGAGTGTGTGTGTCTATTTCCAGAGATTATAGGGATGGCCTCGGTGCCATTGGTTAAGATAGCAAATTGATTTCTTCAATAAACTAGCGCTCTCATTCACTCACCACAATTTTCTAAAATTGCCCTTTTGATCTGAAGCCTCCAATCCTGGCCCGGCATCGTTTTTTTATTTTGGAAGACTGAAATCTATACTCTGCGGCTATTTTTTCCTTTACATGACCAGAAATACAAACCATTCTCTCCTCATTCACGTCTCTGAAAGGGGATAGTTTTCTATAAATTTGTTTCCACACTTACTGGTTTTTAAAAAGAACATTAAAAAAAAAAAAGCCAAACAACTAAAATCTCCCCAGTTGAAAAGCATCTTGAAAAATAGGGGTTACGTACTTAGCAATCATGTACGCATGAAGAATTGGTTTGGACAAGATGTTTAGATTTTTTTGCTTCCTTGGGATGGAATGCAGAATCCATAGCTGGGGAAAACTACATTTCCAAAAGCATTCCTAGGTGAGTGTGTGCAGGTGACAATGCAACGTGAGGTCTCTAAATCCAGACATTCTGATGGTCGACACTTGAAAATGCAGAGTCTGAATTTCTCTGGTTTTGCCTTTCACTTCTAGAGCAACTTCCAGTACAAGTTAATTTTCGGAGAACCTATGATATGCAGGCATTGCCATTATTGTCATGCATTCATAAAAATCCCATGAAGCAGACTCATAAACCTTCGAGGCCCACAGACAGAGGACACTGAGGTACTCTAGAGGTAAATCACTTGTCTGAATCTCACAGCTTGAAAAATGAACTTACAAAGAAGAACCAGGTGAGCAAATAAGCAGAAACAATGGTGTGTAGGTGCAGATTCCCTTTCTGACATTCTAGGGGATGGAGTGGCGAGGTTAGGGCGCACCTCTGAGGAGCCCAGTGCAGCTGCTGGGATGGTGGCAGTGGCGGGTGTGCATGGAGAGACAGTAACTGAGCTGCTGGTGGCAGTGTTGAAGTAACTGTGCCAGGGACCTTTGATCCCATGTAATGCTCAGTAACTCGGAACACGGGTTCTGTCTTTATCCTTCTCCTCTTGGTCAGAGCATTAAGCTCAGATCGGCTACACTGCTGACCATTGGTCACACTACAGATAGAGCCAAAATTCCACGCAAACTTTCTACCCCCCAGCACCCTCATTCCTGACAGTTACAATGTTCTGCCTGTAAATGAATAATACTGGCTAAGGTTTGCTGAGCATTTCTTCCCAGCTGGGCACTGCTTTTTGTGACCTGGCCTAACCCATCTCTTTCCCCCCCTCCCTTGACAAATATGAGACACATTACACTGTACTCCAAATTTAGAGATTTGTTGATTTCATCGACCAACCATCTCAGCAGCCAGGTAGAGCCAGATTCTGTTTTGGTAGTTGAGAATCTGATTGAGAGAAAAATACCAAACACAAATTCACTTTCTGACCCTTTTCTGCTCATAACCGAAAAAGAGAGGACAGCTAGGGAGGTGAGACAATTTGTCCAAGCCAAAACTTTGGTCACTAGTAGTAGCGTGGAGACATAAATCTAGGCTGGTGAATAATCCTTTATCCATCCTGCCCTACCGTGTTGGGGTCACAGGAGAGAAAACCCTAGGGAACAACACCCACGCAAAGGACAATCCATCAGCTGGAAGTCAAAAGAATGTAAGAGAGATCAGCTGAGCAAAGAACAGCCGCAATTCTGATGGAACAGTTAAGTGCTGGGTATGAATCATCTCTGTCTACTAGGCTCGACTCCTAGAAGCCTGGAGGGTTCTTAGGAGAGCATCCAATCCCAGGAAACAGTGAGCACAGGACTCTGCCTCTCGGCTGCTACTACTTCCTGCCACCTCTCGAGACTAACACACCCGGTACGGCCAGGAGACTCGCTCCAACGGTCTGATTCTAGACTGTTTTCACTCTCGGACACTCCAGGTGAAAGCGGCTTTCAGCCTTGGAGCTGTTTTTCCAATTCTTTTCCTCTCTGTGACAAAGGGGAGAAGCGGTAGAGGGGAGGAGAATTATAGTCTAAGGGAGCCGAGAGCCCGGCCTACCGCACAGTTTAAGTCGGAATCCAGGGACTAGTGTTCTCTCCGGAACTTCTGTCGCAAATAGGGACATAGTCTTGGGACCCCAAAGATCCTGACATAGGTACGGCATGCAGAGCAACCCCTGGCTAGCCAGCCAGAAGGAGGCTGGCGTTTGAAGGGCACTGAGCAGCCGTCTTCACGGTCCGAGATGCCAACAGTTTCCAAACCCAGCCTTATAGATGGGGCATCTTTCTGCTGCGCCTCATAGCAGGCAGTTATTTCAAACCCCAGTGAAGAAGCTCTCAGTCTTAGCGTTACCCGAGCTGCTCCTCAGAAACCAGCGAGGGGGTCCCTAACAGACCCTATTCAGAAAGCACCGGAAGGATGCTGCTCAGGAAAGCCGTCATTCCTCCCCGTGCCATTAGATGCGCAGGGAGGGGCCAGGACGTTCTTTGGTGCTGGGTTTTCCACAAGCAGAAAGTAATTTCATCCCAATTTGGAAAAGCACACCCAAAAGATTCTCTCTGTTTTAAAATGTTCTCTGGTTTCCCAAACTGTCAGGGAAGTCATCACTTTCTCCTCCCAGCTCTCATGTGTGTCAGTCAAACCCAGGCCCTTTATTTATTTTTCCCATGAGGTTAAAGAGCTGATCCCCATCCCCTGGTTCTGAGGAAACAATCAAGGAACTGGCTACATCATACCCTCACCTGAAGGTCTTTCCTCTTTAGCGTCTCCTTTCTTTTATTGTTTGTTTGTTTGTTTGTTTTCTGGGTTTGGGCCACACCCAGTGATGCTCAGGGATTACTCCTGAGCATTACTCTGCACTCGGGAATTACTCCTGGCAATGCTCTGGGGACTACCTGGGATGCTGGGGAAAGAACCCAGGTTGGCAGCGTGCAAGGCAAATGCCCCACCCACTGGGCCCCTTAGCTGGTCTTTCTTAGGGCTCTTAAATCCTAAGCTGGGTTGTTCTTCATTATATACTCAGACTGTAGGGTCACAGCTTCTGATGCTCTTTGTTCCCCTCCTGCCTGGAGAACTTCAATTCTCCATGACACAGAAGGAACCAGTTTCTGTAATGCCCCAGGTTAGCACATTATGAAAACACTCAACAATAAAACAAAACCGCTCAGATCCATGCTGTTTATGAATAGCTAGCTATGCCTGGTGGAAGGAAGAATCTGGTTTTGCTCCGTAAAGCTCCCTAAATGGGTGCTTAATACACTCTGCTAAGCTTTAAATTACTGCACTGGTATCCATGGGGGGGGGGTAGGGGGGGTGAAGGCTACATACCCCAAATCCTTCCCTCCATCAAGCTAACTGATTACAACTGGAGTTTCTCAAATGAGCTTGTTTGATAATTTGTCTCATTACTACTGAAAAGGAAATGGAAATCAAGGACTGGAGGGCAGGAAGCAGGAAGCAAATGTGATCAAAGGTTATATCGTAGGAGATGCTGATTTAGTGCGACATCATTTTTAAGAGATTGGTGTCATATAAAATCATAAGCATATAGAGTAAACTTTTAAAATTATTAATTAGACTCGTTCCACGTTAATATTATAAGCCATAGAGTGTGACTGCATGCTCAGAGCATCACATACCGATGTCTTTAAACGCCAAGTACAGATGATACGGGCAACCCTGCGTGCCATTTATTACTTTCCAACTAATTCTAGGTTTAGCATGTACTTTGAATTTGATTGCCCAATTACCCACATCTATACTATATCATCTCCAAGCATCATTGCAACATCAGCCTCAATCTTGTGGGAAGGACTGTAAACAGGGGCCAGTTGGCTAAAGATAGATCATTACTGACACATCCACAATAAGGGAGGTAACTAGCAATAATGAGTATAATCAAGAGAAGTAAATTTAGGCTAAATACCAAGAAAGAATGTTCAACAGTGAGGACAGATTAAGGCAGGAAGGTTCTCAGAGAGGCATGGAAGATCACAGCAACACTTAAGCCCATTCAGAACCGTGTCCCATTCATACGGCGTTCCCCAAGCCAACCTCTACAGTCACAGGAGTCAGCGGGACGCCCATGTTTTAGCCTGGAACATTGAAACGTAAGGAAACAGGGTCATGGTGATATTTCCTCGTAAAACAGGAAAATGAGCGTTTTCAACGTAACTTGTGACAGATACCGAGAAACCGTGGCACGGAAAGCACTGGGTCAGAATGACCGAGTCTGGGTTTCTGAATCTTAACCCCTCTGAACTGAACAAGGTACTGTAGCTGTTTGGAACCTAGATTTCCACAACTGAAAATGACTGCAGGAATAAGCTTTTAGGGTTCAAGGAGGAACAAACTGAATGAATCCAATAATTAATCATGGAGGACAGAGCACCGCGTGAAGTCCAGTCAACCTCCAGTGAATGGTGGTTATCTGCATTGAGTTTTTAGCTGCAATCTAAATAATTTTCGGAATCCTTTAATTCATTATTTCCAAAGTGCAAGTGCCTTTTCCTTCAAAGAGAGCAGTCTACATTCTGAGGCATGAATTTTGAGTTAAAAGTGCCCCGCCAGGTAGCACATTAGATCAAAGCAGGTGTGTCTATTTCAACAAGGTCAAGCACGAAGCACCATCCCGAGCTGGGTCCTTTGCTGACGATTCTCTCTAGGGGGAAAAGTAAAACTTAAAACTTTACTAAGGAGAAGGGTAAGAAGGGTAAGAAGAAGGGATGTTCTGGTCAGTGTCATTTTATTCTGATTTCATCCTTTGGGACTCCAAAACAGGAAAAGTATATTTCTACAGAACTTCCGTAGATGCTACTATGTTAGCATTTTATCAATATTGCTTTGTGCCTTACAAGTAATTGGTCACATATCTAGGCTACTTTGGGGGTCATTGTTTCAAATATAAATCATTTAAAATACTAATATAAAAATATTTTATTTCCTAAGATATAGAGACCAAATCAAACCATGCCCTTCAAGCTATATTTTATGATATTAAGCAAATACCTAAAATCTGCCTGGTTCTTCTAAACATTGATTTGGGAGAAAGGGGAATAGAAGGCTGATAATTTTAGATATTTCCGAGTTTGGGTGAGCTGATAACTTAATAAAAAGAAATGTTAATCTGTGACTTTAATGGAATATAGAAATGTACTTTGCACTCCAATTAATCATAAATGAACCAATTAAATGAAAATGGTGTGGCTTTCATACATCAGTTATACTCACATATCAAAAAGTTTCTCAATAAGTTTACGCACTTTTAATAAACAGCAGCATTCGTCAGGGAAACATAAGAACTCTGATGCATCCAGCGCCTATAGATCTAAACCAGACAAAACAAAGCCTCATAAATGTGTTTGTTCATTAATTTTTAAGAAGCCAGACTTTGAGTTGTTATCACATCAACGGGCACCGAACCCTACTCAATTTCATGTGACTACAAAGTGGGATCCCGAGTCTACAATGGCAGCGTTTTTGATCACGCTAATTAACAGCCATTTTGTTTAAAATAAACAGATACGAGTCTAATTGCCTTTTTTACATAAGAAAGAGAAAATCTTAAAAGTAAAAACATGCAAAAGGAAAGATCAGACACACACAAACGCCACTCAGGCAGAAAAGCAATGTGTGTGTGAAGGGAGCCCAGAGGACGTGGGGGATTCTCTGCCCTGACAGGCCTGTGGCGCACGGGGAACTGGGTACCCAGAAAAGCTCGGCCTCCCCCACAAAGGGCGGTGCGGTCCTTGATGATGGGGTAAGAGCAGCCGCAGGCTGGTGTTTAAGGAGTTCCACCGTCTCCCAGCGGGCAGAGCACCCTTCCCAAGCCTGCCCCGCCTGCAGGCACTCAGAGCACAGAATCTGCAGTGGGTCCCTCCGTTTCCGGGGCTTTGCTTGTGTCTCGCGTCAATAAATAAATAGATAAATAAATAAGAAGAGTCCATGACTTGTGGCCATGCTTTCTATGGCCCCTGACTGGCCCTTCCCATCAAGAGGATTGTTCCAGAGATCTAGCTTGATTTAGCCGCCACCAACAGTTGGCTGCTGGCCGCTGCCTCCTGAGCCTGTGAAAGCAAGTTCCCCAGGCATGCCACGAAGTATCTGTATAGTTGCCGGAGCCCAGGACAAGAACATGGTCAGGTTGGAATTAAGTAAAGGGCGCACTTGGCATTTACAGATAGACTTCATATACTGCTGCACGGAGTGACATAAGCCAACGCAAATAACCAACTTAAAAGCAATGCTCACTGGTGTGACCCTCGCCCTGCGCTCAGAATACCACCCTCCACTAAATCATGCTTTCAAAATCATTACTGGCTTTATCATTGCCCGGTTTTATCATTTCAAAAATCTGCAAAGAATGTTCCCCCTGTGTTTAGAATACTGACTGCTCAAATACCACCCATTTATCCGTTTGCCCCTTAGAACAAGACCCCCAAAGGGCAGAAGAAGCTTCCCAAAGTACCCGGGGAGGAGCCAACTTTCCATAGGAAGTAGATACGACAGTATCTACCCTCCTCATCAGGCACAAATGAGGACAGGACTGCGGAGAGGGCACTGGCCTTGCACGCAGTCAACCAGGGTTGGATCCCCGACACCCCATAGGGTCCCCTGAGCCCACCAGGACTGATTCCTGAGGGCAGAGTCAGAAATAATCTCTGAGCACTTCCAGGTGTAGCCCCAAAACAGTCAAACAAAAAAAATATAAGGCTCAAAGAAATATTGTGTTGAAGGACAGACTTTCTGGGAAAATTTGAAGCACTGACAAATCTCATGGGAACTCTCCCCGCCACTGCCTGTGAGCAGCCACTAGCCCAGCACGCGGTCACTGAGCTGGGGTGAGGGTCTTCCAAGGGCCGAGACCCCCCAAGAACAGCCAATCTCCAATGACAGGATTGCCGTGGATTATGGTGTTTTTTGACCATAATAGGTTTCACCGCATCAATATTTAAGTCTGGCTTCTCAGATCTCACAAAATCTTGGGGTGGTTTTGACACCTCCTTCTCCAGAGGAAAGAGCAGAAACCATAGCCTCCCACTGTCCTTGTCCCTTTGTCCCGACACCAAGGAGACGTGGCCTCATGAATGCGCTGAGCAGAGGCAGAGAGGCAGCCCCGCCGGTCTAGCTGCACTTCTCAGGGAGGTGCTGGGGTCCGAGAGCCTCACAGAGTCTGACAATGCACAGGGGACTAAAATTAGTTCAATGTCAATTTGTCAACCTAGGGGCTGGAGCGATAGCACAGCAGGGAGGGCGTTGGCCTTGCACATGGCCAACCTGGGTTTGATTCCCAGCATCCCATAGGGTCCCCGAGCACGGGCAGGAGTAATTCTTGAGTGCAGAGCCACCAGGACTAACCCCTGAGCATCTCTGGGTGTTACCAAAAAGCAAAAAAATAATTGTCAACCTATTCCGCTTCCCCTGTAATCACGGGGTGGGGGGTAGGAAAGATAAAGACTTAGCCTGCTGGGGCTCTGAGAGAGAGCATACTGGGTGGGCCAGCCCCTTCGCCACAGACACCCCGACTCAGTCCCCAGCACCACACATGGACCCCCCCAACCACCAACAAGACTCACCTAAAAACCAAAAAGAACAAACAAACAAAAAAATCCACTGTTCAGAAAACAAGAAAGTTATTAAATAGTTGATGAAACTCCGGATAAATCAAAAATCTGCCCAACATATTTAACTACACTAGAGCCTATCAAACTTTTGCAGAAACATTTCTCTAATATTTAATGTGAGTAAAGAAGCTATTTATGCTGACAGTTTGAATGCAAAATAGCTGAAACCAAGGACATGAAGTTCTCAGATTTGAAGAATTTAAAATGTGAAATAAAAGGAGGCTTTATTGTGAAATAAAATGAGGTTTCATGCATATCTCATGACCTAATATATAAATAATACTGCTACACAAATGTATTTATAGTTTTGGCCGAGACTAAAGCTAAGTTTAAGAAAGTTTATTAAACACAACCCTTCTAGAAGGACTTACCAAACAAAAACAACTGGGCATACACATCAAGAAACTTGGTTGCCTAAATTTTGCGTCTGAAGATGATGTTTGAGGGCTAGAGACAGGGCAGGGGCAGTGTACCATCTTCACACGCAGAGGTCTGGGTTTGGCCCATACGACTATACGGCCCCCTGGAGCACTGAACAGAGAGTAGCCCCTAAGCACTGCCGGGTACTGACTAAAAACAAAATCACAGAAAGCCAAGAGCAAAAGATGAAGTTTGAAACATGGCACCTAAATACAACGCCTTTTTAGGTCTTAATTCCTATGCGAGGGAAAATGAGGTCAACAGGAAAGACTTAGAATACTCTATATTGCATACGATATTATTAAAATTATTGATGATACAAAAAAGCTAGCAAGACAATAGCTTGCCTTGCACACAGCCAACCTGGGTTGGCTCCCTGGCACCATACGTGCTCCTCTAAGCACTGTCAGGAGAGAACCCTGAGCCCAGAGCCAGGCATAAGCCCTGAGCACTGTTGAATGTGAGCCAAACACCCACCCCGACATTAACACTCTGTAAGGACTACTTCCTGTGGACGCATAGCCCTGTCCAGATCCCTTTCTACTGCCCTCTTCTTTGCCTTACGCCTGCATTTTTTAGAAGTTCTACTTCTGTGATTTACTTGACATAAGAAGTAGTCAAATCGAGGAACAGCCAAAGAACAGACACCCATTTCTCTGGCCTGGGTGAGATTTTCAAAGGTGGCAGATGAACCCTACTGGGAAGCCCAGGTGGCCATAGGGGGCGGTGACCAAGGTAAGCGCATCCTGGCATGGGTGAGCTGAGCTGCAGGCCGGCATGAGGACAGTCCTGTGGGCGGGTGGGAAGGGGTGAAGACCCCCACCAGCCGGCTGGGGACTTGTTCGCTTGCCTTCCCGACTCCGGCCACCCCGTGCATTAACCAAACACCAGGACAGTGAGTGGCTGGTGAGAGCCAGGCTGCATCTCATCAAGGCCAGAAAGAAGGAGCTTCATCAGCAAAACGTCAACAGCCGGACTACACACTTGAGCTCCACTCGGACCAGAGAGGGGCAGAATCGATTCCTGCAGTGACAACCCGGGAATGTGCTCCCCCGGGCTGAGTGGATTCCCTTCCCCACCTCGTTGTTGCTGGTTTGTGAGGAGAGGAACAGGCATCTCCCAGGGACCCACAGAAATGGCCCAGAGCCTTGGCCGGGCCCTGCCAGGCCTGCGGTGCCCGGCGGGGAAGAAGCAGGGCCTGGGTTCTGTGTGGCCTCACTGTGCTTTTCCCTCACCTTTCCGAATCCCATCTTACTGTGCCTTGTAAGGCCACTGAATCTAATCCATGACAGGCCAGAGAAGCACCAAAGACACAACCCTGGCGGTCGCTACAGTTTGCAAAGCCCTGCTGTCCAGCCTGGTTCTGCTTGGGGGACTCAGCAGGGACCCAGGGCCAGATGCACTGAGGAAGGCCACCTTCGGGGCCACCACGGGGATGTGGGGCAGGGCAGGGAGTCTCCTCACCAGGAGATGAGAACAGAAGGGAGCGGCCCATGCCTCAGCTTCTGGGGAAAATGGGGACAGCAGGACCTGAAGGGGTGGGGGTGGGGTGGCCTCCCCAGAACGGGAGGCTCCTAGGGCAGGGCCAAGTTCCCGTCACCTTAGTTTGGTCCTGAGTGTAGAGGGCATTGACTGAGAAGTTGATGAAGAAGTGAAGTGTCCACAGCAGAGCTCAAAGAAAATGACACTGACCCTGTCAGGGGTTGGGACAAATAGGATAAGACTCCAAGGTGTGAAAAATGACAAAACACACTTTAAAAAATACAGTTAAATAGTCCATAATTAATGGTTTCAGAGCCTCCCAATACCATTTCCCTTTGTATGGCGAGTCGACTATTATACACACAGACATACACATACATACACGCATACAACATATATATGTTGCTACATAGTAGATTCAATAAAAGAATTTTATGACAAATACGAGCACGGCTTCATGGTCAGAATGTTTAAAACCGTTGGTGCGCATCAGTTTTTAGAAACTGGGAGTGAGGGATCCATACTGAAAAGGAGTCACTCCCCAGTGCTTCTGATGGTATTTGAAAGAACGCTTTAAATTATTACTGAGGTAGGGCTGTAGAGAGAGCACAGTGGGTAGGATACAAGCTTTGCATGTGTCCAGCCCAGGTTCAATCCTCAGTACCCTGTGCACCCCCACCAACCACCAAGAGTGATCCCAAAATGTAGAGGCAGGAGTAAGAGAAAGTCAGCCAGGAGCACAGTCAGGTGTGGACCAAAACCCAAAAATACCTATTACTATCATTATTATCGGGGTATTGGTATTAATCTCAAATGTTCTTCTTTCTCCTGACTTATTATAAACTTCCCCACTATTTAAAGCAGGAGTATTCCTCTAAAATGAACACCCCTCGTGTTCACGAAGAATCAGACTTCCTTTTGTCCATTAGAACCCCTGAAGAATGCATCTGCATTAAAAAAAAAAAATTCTAATGAATCACTGTGAGTTACAAAGTTGTTCCTGACTGCATTTCAGTCATCCGACGTTCCAACACCCATCTCGTCACCAGAGCTTCCACACAACCCAGCAACACGGCTCCCGGGATATACGAGCTAACGGTCCAAAAGCACGAGGCAGAAAGGCTATCCACACTCTGAGTTTGTTGCAGCAATATTCCCAACAGCCAAAATCTGGGGGGAAAAAACCCAGATGCCTGCGCCTCTGTAATTTCTCTGCTTCAACTTCTCATTTATTATTGTCTGGAGCTAGAGAAACATAGGTTGTCTCCTCTGCAGTGCAGGCTGCCTCTTCCTCAGCACCCTGACGTTGTACGTGCCACCCACAGAAGTCACAGAACAGAAGACTTGTTGTCCTTTACCCGCACTTCCTGAGAGCTCTCCCTCTCCTGCCTGGTGACAGGGATGCAAGCCAATATCTCAAGTGCCATAAATTCTAGATGGAGTCTCTGTGCCTGTCCAACCTTCTCCCCGTGTCCCGGTCCCAAGGCCAGGTCATGGTGGCCGTATCCTCTCAGCTACCTTGAAAGCGAGATCCTGGGGCATTCATGGGTCCTTTCATTGTCATTTAGTTGTTGAGTCTTAATAATTGTCTGACTGAATTCTCCTTTTCCACCTATTGCTCCCACTACATTCTCACTGAAGACCAGCTCTGGCCCTGGGCTTCCCTAGTTTGCATCATCCCTCAGCTCCTCCAGTCCACTGTCCACTAACGGCCACTGCTCCTGGTATCCTATTCCACGCACCTCACAAACGCCGACTCTGTCTTTCCTGGATGGATTCGGGAAGACCACATAATTAATAAATGCTAAACATATCGCAAATGTCTTCCACAAATCTCCTTCAAGAACTTTCCACTCTGCCTTTCCCACTCAGTTCTCGTGGGGAACTGACAGCCCAATAGATATCCCCATAGCCCAAAGGCTCTCTGGTCTCTCTCACCAAACGGAACTTAGCGGAGAAACCCCGTTGCTCCACATAGGTGTCTAGATTCCATACATCCTTCAATGCACAAGTCCAGTGCCAACTCCACCTAATGCTTCTCGAGCATTTCTCCCTTCTACCACCCTCCCACACACTGATCCCCTGCTGGAAATATGCACAGCCAACAAAAACTTTGCCTCTCTTATACAAAAACCACTTCCTCCTGAACATCCGTCTTCTTCCGTAGTGAAAACTCCAGATGGAGTTTCATCTCCTGCAGTGAAGACACGAACGTCTATGAAGTGTCTACTAAGTTTACTAAGTTTACTAAGACCAGGCGCCAGAGCCCCATGTTCATTTATCTATACATTGGAGCATCTGGAGTGGAGGGGGAAAGTGATCCAAAGCCAGAATAAAGAATTCACCCAGGAACGCACTGTTCATAACAGGCCTGTGTGAAGAGGTCCCACTCCGAAGAGCGTTGATAAGACTTCAAACAGCACCTGAGCAGACTGCCATCTCCATAAAGGGAGACTGAAAGAAAAAGTTCTACAAAGTTTTACTTTGGGTGGGGCTGGAGCGATAGCACAGTGGGTAGGGTGTCTGCCTTGCACGCGGCCAACCCGGGTTCGATTCCCAGCATCCCACATGGTCCCCCGAGCACCGCCAGGGGTAATTCCTGAGTGCATGAGCCAGGAGTAACCCCTGTGCATTGCCAGGTGTAACCCAAAAAGCAAAAAAAAAAAAAAAAAAGAACCAAAGTTTTACTTTGGGAGGCTGAGAAGAATGCTGAAAGGGTCAGAGCATTTGCTTCGCATGTGGGAACCTCGGGTTCAAGTCCCAGCATCATCTGGCTCCGTGAGCAACACTAGGGCAGCTGCCGAGCACCAAGCTGAGTCAGGCACGGCCCCCCAACACTACTGGGGGTGCCCTCCAGACAAGCAATTCAAACAAAATTTATGTTGAGGACCATCCAAGGGTTATCCAGGTAGGTATTCAATTTTGTGTATGTTACCTATTATGGGATGACCTGGTGATCTGGTAGGCGAAGGAGACTTCATTATAAAAAAATCATAATTAATGCTGATTGGACACTCAGCTTCCAGAGACAGACTCTAAACAAAAGCCAAACTTAGTCTTATCTAACTTGACTCTGAGCACTTCCCAATTTCTATTTCCCTTAGGAGATAATTCAGGTACAAAAGTCCAGCTGAGTCAATTGCCCAGGTGCTGACCCATGAGGCCAAGCTCCATTCTCTACTCCAGCAAGGCAGGGACATGGCCCAGGGTCTCGGTGGGGCCCAGGTCATCTCAGAGGAGACCCCTGACTGAAATTCAGACATCTTTTTAAGGAAAACTTTAAGCTATTCTCCGGTCGACCCACAGGGATCTGGAGAGGGTGGGGAGTCGAGGGGGAGGTGGATCTCTTGATGATCCCCAACCTTTGGAGTTCGGGAAATCGTGAGAAGCATGAAAGGCTTTCAGCAGAAAACTCCAAAAATTTCTACTTTCAAAAATTTCAAAAAATTTTCCAAAAATATGAAGACCAAAACTCTCTTCCACTTCAGACAGTGGAAGAAATGGCCATTCCCTTCAGTCCCCATCCTATATGACACAGCTCCACAGCAATACCACACACACACACACACACACACACACAGCCCAGAAGTGACTGGTACTGCCATTTATGCTTGGGTAAACTGTACACTCGCCTGCTGAGAGCAAGTCCCATATGGGAGAAAGAAATAACATAAACAAAAGATATGCCAGGCTGGGAACAGAAATTGCCCTTAAATGACAGTTTCTCCTGACACAGAATGAGAGATCAGTGTAATTCCCCTGAGAGAGAACGGGGAATCAGGACAGCTTTCATTTGGCCATGATAACATATTAAGAACAATTTTACTCATAGATTTTTTCCCAGTCTTTGAAATGCTGACACTTAGTGCTCCCAGAAATGATGTGGCCCCGCCCCACACACACTATTATCATTATCCGTATTGATAGATACCAGAGCACAGAGGTAATCACACTTGATCGGTGTGGAATGGCAGATTGCCTAAGAAAGAAGAATCTCCTCACCTTTACCTTGAAATCCACGTTCAGTTTGTCCAACTCTTCTACACGTTAGTTTTAAGAATCGACTTACTCCAAAAAGTAGGCATATCAATGCTTTTCATCCCAGAAAATGTATAATTCAGAATAACTTTCTATTTTTTTGTCTCTCATTGTACGCATTTTTAAATATGTAGAAACTGTCCCTTTAAAGGACACTCAGAGCAGAAGAAACCACATACATGTGGAAAACTGTCACTGCACATATGCATGTCCACGTAGAAATTCACGCTCAGCAATCTTGTTGGTAACATGTTACTTATGTCGATGGTGCCTCTCAATGAAAAATAAGTTGGGGGTGCTTTGGTTACGCATTGCATCTGTGCATAAATACATAAATCAATACACAAACTTCACTATAGCACTGTAGCACTGTCATCCCTTTGTTCATCGATTTGCTCGAGCGGGCACCAGTAACGTCTCCATTGTGAGACTTGTTGTTACTGTTTTTAGCATATCCAATATGCACGGGTAGCTTGTCAGGCTCTGCCGTGCAGCGGGATACTCTCGGTAGCTTGCCGGCCTCTCCGAGAGGGATGGAGGAATCGAACCCGGGTTGGCCGCATGGAAGGCAAATGCCCTATGCTGAAATAAATAAATGCCCTCATATCACTGCAGCGTTGGGCTAGAAGGGGAATGTAAGAGACACGGAGAGCACATGGAATTCCACTACTAGACATGGACCCAGACTAGGCCATGGGGATGGAAGCCCATTTCTTTGGTTTGTTGACTAATGAAAGAGACAGCTAGAAAGATGCCTCAACTTCTCTGTAAAAGCACTGGGCTTTTCTGACCTTCAAGAGGCAGCCACCATGTTCAGATGCTGCTTCTCTTTCTTTCCCTCACGTCAAAACCAGACAAAGCAGGACAGCAGCCTGCAGACCCTTCTTTCTGGAAAGTGAAAAGCACCAGGTGAATTGGCTTGGCTCTCTCCCCAGCAATTTCTCTCTCTGCGAAAGTTCTCTGTGCTTTTCTGACTCACTCACCACAGAAACTAGCCCAGGGTCGGGGCATGCCCCTTCTGTGTCATTATAATTTGTTTATTTAAACGCAGCTTCTTGGATGGGAGGCTGATGTGGGGGGGGGGGGGGTTGGAGTCATCTTCAAACTCAAAAGGAAGTGTCCTGTGAACTTTACCATCATTCTGATTTGCAAGGGTAGAGGAACTCCTTGGTGTTAAGCACGCATGAAGGATTAGCTATGGGCCTCTTGTGACAGTTTTCTGGCCCCAGCCATCCTTTTTAACAGTAAGGAAGGCAGATGTATGGATCAACACCCAAATCGTGGATGTGCTCATTCCGTTAGCAGGTGATAGTAATGTGGCTACACGGTGTGTCTTTATTAGCTAGAATATAGAAGCTGGCTCTTCAGGCAAACACCATATATAAAACTGACTTTACAATCAGTATTTAGTATTTTCTTCATGGATTCTGTCCCAAAACAACACACAGTTCTCAAAGTTACTCTGATGACTACTTCTAAAACAATGCATGAACTGGAGAGATAGCACCGGGGTGAAAGTGTTTGCCTTGCTCGTGGCAACCCCCAACACCAGATATACTCCTGGAGCACTGCCAGGAGTGAACCCTGAGCACAGAGGCAGGAGTAGCCCCTGAGCACTACCAGGCTGGCCTAATTTCCCCCAGGTAAGGCCATTGTGTGGAATCACATATATCTGATATTGCGTCAGCAGGGATTAATTGTATTTGTACTGTCTGTTACAAGTGAAACTGGTATTTGTCGTTGGCTTCAAAGAGCTGTAAAAAATGTTGCAGTCTATACTGTATTGACAAACATCATCTCGCTGAATGGAGCGTCTCTAGTCTCAAAAGCCTTACAAAAGAGGAAACATGGCCTATTTATCAAGTCTGCTACAAGACGCACTTAGCTATGTGCAACTCAGATACATACAGTTCTCGTCATCTGTTCTGATAAGTCAATTCCTTTAAGTCATTTATCTTTCTTGCTCCTTATCTGTTTCCATCTGCCTTAGAAAAGAAACATTTTACTAAAGACTTCCCTTCTTATATTTCAATTCAAAAGATTATAAACTTCTTGAGGGCAAGGCCCATATTTTATTGAATTAAAAATAAGATGAAGAAATGAGATGCCTCGGAGACAGTCTTGAATCACCTTACCTTTTACTAGTTGACAATGTTTTAAATCATATTAATTAGAACACCACATTTATTGCTTCTAGGAAGGAATGAATCACAGCTGAGAACCTTCAGACTTTACACTATAAAGGAATCTGTGTGTGTGTGTGTGTGTGTGTGTGTGTGTGTAAGAGAGGGATTACTTACACTGCTGAATACCTGTGATAAAATAATTCTCATAATGAAACTGACATTTCCCTTTGAGAACTAACAGTGTACATGAATCACGATAAACAGTCCTTGTTTTTATGTAAAAAATCATTATGTTGGGCTGGAGTGATGTTACAGTGAACAGGGTGCTTCCCTTGTATGAGGATGACCTGGGTTCGATCCCCAACACCACACACATGATCCCTGAGCCCCACACCAGGACTGATCCCTGAGCACAGAGCCAGGAATAGGCCCTGAACACAGATGGGTATGGCGCAAATTTTTTTAAAAAAGTTATGTCAAAAAGATTTCTGAAATTAGTTTTCAGTGAACATTCAGGACCTTTTGCCAAATAGATAACATTGTCTATCAAAGGAATATAGTCGTAATAACTTGTATTCCTCTCAACCCACTGATTTACATGTTTGAGTCCAAGAAAGTATAAATCTGAAGGTAGATAATATACATAAGGAAGGGTTAAAGAACAATTAACACATAGGCCCTTTTCTGAACATAATTCTAAAAACTTTTGGTGGGGTAAAATTCAGAGGGATAAGAAACTCGGAGGAACAGAAAGACTTAAAGCAGATTCCGAAACTAGAATCAAGCCGAGAACTCTCAGGATTCTGAACAGATGGAGAAGGGAATGAAGGCAGTAAGGTACTGGGGAAATGTCCTGTACAAAAAAGCTGAGACAGATTCAAGGAAAATAGAAGGAAATAAACACACGTTCTCCAACAGAACTCTAATTATATATCAAGACAGAACAAAGAGTGCAAAATGTGAATTCCAAAAGCCAGCAAATAACAATGAACACATAGGCCAGATAATTAAAATAACATGGGGGGAGGGGGAATTAGCATCAAATTGTACAAACTATTCCAAAATTTGTCTTGCCTTCATGATCAAAACTCTAATCTTGGAGAACTATTTGAAAAAAAAAATAATCTTGTAAGTGACTCAAAATAGGGTATGAGTAGTTCAGAACTGGCATGAAAAGCATAAAATTATCCAACAAAGTTCAGTCCCGCTGGACTTCTTAGCAGAACCACAGAGAGGCCACTGGTCTCTGAGGAGTGAAAGACGGGAGTGAGAGCAGCAAAGATTCAATTCACCAAGACTTTGTTACCGGCTTTCTATGTTCCAACCATTCTGCACGTGTTTTGGTTTTTCATTTTCTTAGGGATACTCCCAGATTAGTGCTCAAGGGTTTCTCCCAGTATGCTGGAGGCATTAAACCTTGGCCTCCAGCATGGCAAGCATGCATACTAACCCTGAACTTTGTTTTTACATCCTTTTACTAATGACTAGGAAAATATTGGCATACAGATACAAAAATATGGATGAACAAGCTAGATTCCTTTCAATAAGTAAGGTGAAACTCAAGAATCTACAAACCAAAATGAGACTCTGAAATGAATCAGCAGCAGACACACAAGTTTCCCAAACAAATAATTCAACTACTGTGCATTATAGGACCACATCAGGAAACCCCCCATTTCCAAAGGACCCTCACCCACATAACTGCTTTATCAGGAAGCAGTTATCATAGAGTCTCTTCCAGTCACTGAGTTCACCCCATGTCCTTCTCAAGGCCCAGCAAGAAATCAACCTAAGTCTACTTGTATCTAAAGGTCTCACCCTCAGAGTCTTTCTTATTCTTCTTTCCCGGTGCCTTTGTAGCTCTGGTTTCAGTCTGACATAATCCTTTACCTTTGTGACTTAAAACTATTTCAAATGTAGACTCCCGGGATATTGAGCGTAGTTTTGGTTCTGTGTCAGGAAAACCACTCTTGGACAAATGCGCGGCTTCTGCTGATACAAGAGCAGATCCCAGGAGTGTAGGGAACAGACCAGACAACGCTCAGGGCAGGGTCATGGGAACCCAGATGGAGCCCCCGAACACTCTGAGATTTGCAAGAGAGGGAAGTTAATTCCTTGCTCTCTCTTTGTTTGTGGAGGCAGCATGTCGATCCCAATAGCTGTGATCCACTGCATCCTGCAGAGAGTAATCATATCCTTGCCCACGCCAACCACGTGCTGCCAGCTCACTCCAATGGGGCCGGCCCACCAAAAGGTGCCCCCAGAAAATGTGAGTTACGTGCCATGATCAGGGCCTGAGCCCTCTGACAAGAAAATGAGGGTGCTCAGTCAAACATACACGTCCTGTCTCCTAGTGCTGTGGTTTTTGGTTTTATTTTGTTCTGTTTTTTTCCCCTTTGGGTCACACCTGGTGATGCTCAAGGGTTACTCCTGGCTCTGCACTTAGGATTTACTCCTGGCGGTGATTGGGGGACCATATGGGATGCTGGGGATCGAACCCGGGTCGGCCGCATGCAAGTCAAACCCTACCCGTGTACTAACGCTCCAGCCCCGTGCTTTGGTTTTTGATGTCATTTACAAGAGCCTTGCTGATAGCTAACCACATTATATCTAATTTATCCCCCTTACCAACCATGCCTGCTTTGTTTCTTGAACAAAAACAACACAAACTCTTTTATATGATGCCTAGGTCGCTAAAGGAAGATGAATTGCTTCCAGGTAAGAATCAATTGTAAGGAACTTATAAGGAACTAAGTCCAATTGCCTGTAAGTCCCCTAGAACAGACACTGAAGACAATCCTAAAGTACAGCCATTTGCTAAAATGGCCGAGAAATAGTAAACGGGTAAGGTGTGTTTGCCTACTATAGCTCCATCCCCACCCTTATCCCACCTGGCCCCTGAGCAATGCTAGGAGTAATTACTGAGTGCAGAGCCAGGAGTAACCCTGAATAGCCAGAGGTGAACCAAAAGCTAAGAAAAAAATGAAATAAAGAAAAAGATCAAAAAGCTAATCAGCTCACCATTGGCTGCACTCTCTCTCTGGTCCCCAGCAATGAGGTAAATCCAGGAGTCACTCATCGTAAACACTAGATTTTCAGATAATCTATCATTATCACCAAAGCAGACTTACCTTGCTTCATTGATATGAAGGCAAAACTCAAAAATTTTTAAATCAGTATATTTTATATACTTCCTATCTTGTCTTTGTTTTACGTAAATGTTTACAGTAGCTGAAGTTTCAAACCCAACCTTCATTGTCTAACCACATGAATGTTTCTTCACAAAAATCCAAAAGTAAATACTACAAAGAGATCACATGCAAGAGAGTCTGAACCACTCAGAAAATGCTGAACTATTCATGAAAAGGGACACAAAGCAGGTATAACAGGAGGCCAGGCTTGCAAGGAAACACCAAATATTTCTTGGACTAGGTCACAAAGTCCATTTTCTTCATTTAGAAATATGCAGTTGAAGTTCCTCTTCAATATCCTATCTCAAATAGGAATTTAGGACGAGAGAGACAGCACAATGGGCAGTGCGCCTGCCCACTACCGCTCACCCAGGTTTGATCCCCAGCAACCACAAATGGACATATGGTCCCCTGATTGCACCAGGAATGACCCCAGAAATAAGCCCAGAGAACCAGAACCATCACGTGAGGCCCAAAAGCAAAAACAGACCATATACCCCAAAAACAAAAACAAAAAAAAAAAAAGGAAAAGGTAAAGAAAATTACCAAGGGGGAAAAAAAATAAATGTATATGTATACACATATATGTGTGTGTTTGCACACACACACACACACACACACACACCTGTAATTACTGGCATTCTATTTTCTTAGTACAGGCTCCACCCACTCGAACGTTTAGCCAGGGTATGGACAAAGGCCCAGTAGACTCCAGCAGCCAAGGGGGAGAATTTCAGCAGGTTTCAGAGCAAGCCCCGCCAGCCTGAGCCCCCAGCCCACAGACGGAGAAGCAGGCGTCTGCCCTTCCTCCGCCACAGCCCGGCCGGGAACACCTTCATGTCCCAAGTACAACGCGACACAGAAAAATATAAGCTCTTACTTTCCTGCAGCAAAACGAAAAGATTGAGTTTTTAGTTTGTCAAACTGTCAAAAGTGTGAACCTTCAATATAAAAGAGGGGTGGATGCAGATAATCGAATGATTCGTCATGGATCTATTCAGGCGTGACTTAGAATGTTTGCTTTTACTTAAGGTCAGAAAAATTTCCTCAGCTTCTGACAACGTAGGTCAGATCGTGCCCTATTAACTATTTCTTCACAGGGAGTAGCTGTCAGACAGTACCACAAAATCTGAAGTCACCTCAGGATGATCTCGGGTGAGATTTTTATTTAATTGTGAAGATGGGGGCTGGAGCAATAGCACAGCGGGGAGGGCGTTTGCCTTGCACACGGCCGATCCGGGTTCGATTCCCAGCATCCCATAGGGTCCCCCGAGCACCACCAGGAGTAATTCCTGAGTGCAGAGCCAAGAGTAACCCCTGAGCATCGCTGTGTGTGACCCAAAAAGCAAGAAAAAAAATTGCGAATACGCTGAATGGTAAATCCTACACCATAAGTGAGAATTGTCAATACCCCAGATCTACTGTAAATCCATTCTGAGTCCTATCCAGACCCCTTTCAGAAACCACGTCACTGGAAATAACCCGAATGTGTTCCGGAGTTTGGAAGAGACCCTAGTGACTTCCTCCAAGCCTCGACCGTCATTCCACACCGAGATCAAAAAGCACAGGATCCTCAAGTGATTTTAACCTCCGAGGATTTCAAGGGTTCCATCGCTTTTACAAGTGCTCAGAGAAACACAAAGCTAGACAGGAGGAGACCCCGGCCACAGATATTTATTATGTTAATGTACCATGTAGCTCCTGGGCAAGAAACTAAAGGTCACTGGTTCTCCGTGGCAAGTGTGAAACTAGTCTGTGCCGAGGGTCTAACTCAAAGGAACACTGTGAAAGCTCTCAGGCCAACAATGACCTTTGGGTGCCAACACGGATGCCCCACCCCTTCTGAGTGGGGCGCCCCGATGTCTGCGCTCTTTGGAGTCTCTGCACCCATGTGTTCCTAACCGACTCTGCTGGAGAAGCTGGGACCGTGCCCTGTGCATCCCGGGGTGCGTGATCCCGGGGTACACGCAGGTACCCGGGTGGAAGGGGGACCGGAAGGAGGATGTCCCAAAGTCGCCGGTGGGGGGGACAGTGGGAGCGAGGTAGGGGTAGTCTGGGGCTGGGGGATGCTTCCAGGCTCAGAGGGAGGTCGCGGAGGGAGGTCGAGTCCTGACCTCAGTGCTGGCAGATACACAGCCAGGGGGTCACACCTCTTCCTTGGGCAGAGCCAAGCAAGGGGCAAGGACGCAGCAGAGACTCAGAACCAGCTGGCAGAGAGCGGGGAGCTGGCAGAGACGCCGCGGCCTTCCGGTGAAACCAGGCTGGCCCCGGGGTAACGGGGATCTCACGGTCTGATGAGCATCTGCCCGTTTTCAGAGAACAAGAGTCACTTCCTGTCGCAAAGGGGGGCTCCAGCATACATCTTCCAAGAAGAAACTGCGGGGGAAGGTGTGTGTGTGTGTGTGATAGTGTGTGTGTGTGTGTGTGTGTGTGTGTGTGTGTGTGTGTGTGTTGGGGGGAGGGCATGGCGGATTTTCTCTTCCAGATCAGCTGAGGCAGGTGTTTCCCTCCGAGTCTGCCAACATCCATCCCCAAGCTGCTGCTGCTGAGAAGGCGCCTGCAGCGGGCTCAGAATCACTTCCCAGCGCCGAAGAGCACCTCCCCGACTGCACACGGCCACAGCCCCCGCCGGCAAAGGCCCCTCTGCAAGCCTGGCCAGGGCCTCCCCGTCCACCAGGAATGGCGGGTGGGAAAGGGCCCCCCCCTTCACAACTTGCAGCCCCAGCTTAGGCTTGTGGCTGTGCAGAAGAGCCCAGAAGCCACTGCGAGGAGCAGAAGCATGACGGGACACTGGGCCAGCGAGCGCTGGGCCCCGCCCACTCCACATCACGCCCTGGGCTGCTCTGCACTGTCCACCGTGAAGCTCCGTCGCTTCTGGGAGTCTCAGCGGGAGGTTGGCATCTCTGCTGGGCACTGAGCATCCGGGGGATGGCACTTACTGCCCGTGTGCACGTATCCCCTTCCTCTCCCGGCGGCCCCCGGCGGGCCTGGTGTCCCTTCCTGCACAGCCTTGTCTCCACACATGCCCGTCAGGGCTGTGCCAGGGCCTCTGCAAATAGCACTGAAGCCAGGGTGGGGTGAGAGTGAGAAAAAACTCAACAGCCACTTTTTCCACTTCCACAGGAAATTTTGCAGGGGGCGGGAGGGGGGATTTTGGTCACACGGGCAGCTCCTAGTTTCTGCTGGAATGCCCCTGTGGAGCTGCAGGCTCGGCCTGACCCACACACCGACTTTTAAGATGGTTTGTGTGCACTGCACGTGCGGAGTCCAGCACCCACGTAGGCACAGGGAAGCGCTGCTGTTTCCTTTGCCGACTGTTGTTCTTCGCTCAGTCATCCAGCGTGAGTCTCTGATGCTCCTATGCCTGTCACTCTAGCCCTGTCGTCCCGTTGTTCCTTGATTTGCTCGAGCGGGAACCAGTAATGTCTCCATGGTGAGACTTGTTGTTACTGTTTTTGGCATATCGAATACGCCACGGGTAAGCTTGCCAGGCTCTGCCGTGCGGGCGGGATACTCTCGGTAGCTTGCCGGGCTCTCCGAGAGAAACAGAGGAATTGAACCCAGGTTGGCCACGTGCAAGCAAACATCCTGCCCACTGTGCTATCGCTCCAGCTCCTAGACCTAGTGGGATCTAAACATTAGGTACCAGGTTTTACAGGGGGGAAAATGGCTAAAAATGACATTTCCCCCGCCACTTTCCAAAAAAACTTAAACCCACAAAAATAACAAAACAGCTGCCACGTGCACCAAGAAAGGTAAGATACACTCACCCCCATTCTCTCCATCCCAAAGCCAGGCAGGCTAGGCTGTCACGCGGGAACCCAAATGTCCCCCTCTCTCCAGCTGGTGCCCGTAAGGGGGCCCTTCAGGCTGGTTTCAGTCCACTGGCGAGGGAGTAGAAGGTAAAGGGGGTTGTGCCAGGTGATCTCAAATTCTCACTGGTGGTAAGACCCACGGCCACGGGGCTGTCGCTCTGACTTGAACTCAGCCCTCCCTGGCAAATCTCCCCAGCCTGTGGCACCCCTGAAGCAGACTTTTGGGACTGGGTCAAAAGCCTACTCTTCCCACAGGAACCCTTACCGGGGCATCTTCCCCTTAATTATTCCAAGCAAGGAGGCTCCCAGCAGCCGTCCACACCCACCCCCAAAACTGCATTCACGGGAGTCATGTGCAGGTGTGTGCTGAAAACAAATTTTTTTTTTTCGGGTAATGCAAAAAATAATAAAGTCTGAGTCCTGAATATGAGAAATAATATTTGAGCCCAGATTTAAATGCACAGAAGTCCTTGGAAGCACATCAGTAATCAAAGTACAATCAATGGGCCGACACAGAGAACCGTCCAGGGGAGCGACGGAGGGGAGGGAGTGAGCAGGGGGAGTGAATGCCAAGGTTCTGATCAACGCAGATCACACCTCAAACCCAGGCTATCTACCGCACTGGACACTCCTGTGTGTGACGGACACAGCAAACACTCCCCATGTGCAGGAGGAGAGAAGCCTCTTCTTTCCCCCGTGCAGGGGTTTGCCGCTTCCAGCAGGTAAATTATGAGCCCGCAAGTCGCGACACATTCAGGACGCATTTGCCAAGTGAGGAAGCCAGCGTCACACTGCACGCCCTTGCTTGGGGGCAAGGGAACATCAGCAGTCTCAGTCAGGGCAAGGATGACACGCAGATACGCCCAGATACGCCGATGCACCAAATTTGGGGCCCCCTCAAATTTCTGAAGCTCAGCGATAGCACAGCAGGTAGGGTGTTTGCCTTGCATGCGGCCAACCTGGGTTCGATTCCTCCGTCCCTCTCGGAGAGTCTGGCAAGTTACCAAGAGTATCCCGCCCGCACAGCAGAGCCTGGCAAGCTACCCGTGGCGTATTCGATATGCCAGAAACAGTAACAACAAGTCTCACAATGGAGACATTACTGGTGCCCGCTCGAGCAAATCGAGGAACATCGGGATGACAGTGCTCCAGTGCTACAACCCAATCAAAAGAGGAAGGAAGAACAGTCATGGGGGCCCCCTTCATTCTAGCCTTGTAGCTTCACACATCTGAGCCTCCACAATTCCCAGTGTAAACACAGCGGTATGGAAAGTTCCACCACTGCTGGTTTGGTCTCTCATTCAAGTCTGGTGACACAGAAATAACAGCCGCTGTCTTGTTCATTGTTTAGCCTCATTCCACCTTTCTTACTTGTTTATTCTTCATCTTCCAGGTGGTGCTCAGGAAACCTAGGAGCCCCTCTGTCACCGCCCAGGCCTTCCAGCGGTGCTTGAGGCCATATCTGAGTGATTCTGGGGAACCATAGGGTGCTGGGGATGGAACCAGGGTTGGCCACATTCAAGGCAAATGCCTTAGTAGCCGTACTATTCCTCCACACATTCTCCACACCGTACTTACTCCAAACTCCCCTGTACAATTCTACTGTCTTTGGTGTGAAGCCAAGATGCCAGCATTTGCCACACCCAAGAAAAGCAAAACCCACCTAAACTACAATGCACCACCTTCTCGGGCACAGCAACCTGAGGAAGCTCAGAAGACCGGGGCAACTGCAAAAAATTCAAGGACACGGGGGCTGGAGCTATAGCACAGCGGGGAGGGCGTTTGCCTTGCATGCGGCCAACTGGGTTCGATTCCCAGCGTCCCATATGGTCCCCCAAGCACCGCCAGGAGTAATTCCTGAGTGCAGAGCCAGGAGTAACCCCTGGGCATCACCAGGTGCGACCCAAAGAGGAAAAAAACAGTCAAGGACAGGTCCTAGATCCTAAGGCATAAGACTAGCGAAAGTCCTGCAGTGACGAAAAAGTGATCATTTCATTGACTTCTATGAAGCTGCTTGAAAAGTCAATGATTCAATCCCCTCAAGTATTAATAGAAGCAGACACTCAGGGCTATAATAAACACTCAGCGCCGTCTTGTCATGGCGAGTGATGCGAGAATCGTGACAGTGAGTGCATGGCTGCAGAGAGGCCACAAGTGACACTGACGTATTTTGTTCTTGCTCCTTCTGATGAAATTCTTTTATGAAAGAATTTTGCTGTGAAATATTTCAGAGTATACCTAGACACAAGGTCTCAGATATTAGGCTGAAGGCGTGAACGTTTATGTGTGTATCAAAATGTCTTAAGAGGGGCTGGAGTGATAGCACAGTGGGTAGGGAGTTTGCCTTGCACGCGGCCAACCCGGGTTCAAATCCCAGCATCCCATATGGTCCCCTGAGCACCGCCAGGGGTGATTCCTCAGTGCATGAGCCAGGAGTGACCCTTGTGCATTGCTGGGTGTGACCCAAAAAGCAAAAAAAAGAAAAATGTCTTAAGAAAGAATATATTCAGCAGTGGGCCAGGGGTGTGGACCACTACCCAGGCCCAGATAGGGAATATGTGAGATCTGGGGTTCAATAATCAGCAAGAATGCATGTACACACATGTGCATTCACATACCACAAGAACGATTCAACTAAGAAAATTCAGAAACTTATGAAAACTATGCAAACCTTTTGGTCACTCTTTTCCCTGGTCAGCTTCAGTAACACCACCTTTACTGACATTCAACCCCTTTGTTTCACAAACTGGTTTGAAAAAGGATTTGGTTTCCAGAGGAACCCCGAGTCTTCTGGGGGTTCCTAACCAGACGGGGTGATTCCTGTATCTACCTCATTGCTCCCATTAAGTGATAGCCATTTTCTAACTTTTAATGATGGGGAGGGGGATTTGTCAGTTTCTTCTAACAAGGAACCTTAAAATCTCTCATTAGAAATCAGTCCCAACAGCACTCAAACTGTCCTGCAGAGCAAAAGCAAAGGATATCTAGGAAATAGTTAAAGTGAAGAGGGGCTGGAGCAATAGTACAGTGGGGAGGGCGTTTACCTTGCACGCGGCCAAGCCAGGTTCAATTCCCAGCATCCCCTATGGTCCCCCAAGCACCACCAGGAGTAATTCCTGAATGCATGAGCAAGAAGTGACCCCTGTGCATCGCTAGGTGTGACCCAAAAAGAAAAAGAAACCAATAGTTAAAGTGAAGGAAAACCTAGGAAGATACGGCTTACATGTGGCATCCTGAATCAGAACAAAAATGATTTGAAGGGGAATTAAGAAAATCAGAATTAATGATGGGCTTTAGTTGATACTCATGTTACCAACAGTGGTTCATTAACTGTAACACAGTTGATGTGTCATACTAATCTAAGATGCTAATGAGAGAAGAGTAGTGGGGGAGAAGGGAAGCCAACAGATTGCAACTTTTCTATAAATTAAAACCCTTCTAAAATACTGTGTCTACAGAGTCCATATTAATAAGGATACAACTGAAACCCCTTATCAATGCAGTTCTTGCTCTCTGGTAAAGCCCTTCAAAGGCAGGGTGCACAGGACAGAAATGAAAAGGAGGCAAGTTCTTTAGAAAGGCTACACCGACACTCTCCGCACACACCAACACCAACCTTGGGTTTTCCTACTTCCAAACAGGGGGAAGAGGCCCAGGTTGGTCATTCTGATGTGTGGGTCGTGCCACGGAGTGGCCGGGGAGGGAAACATCTCTGCACTGTCCTCCCTGCAGCAGATGGGACGAGGCAGAGTAATAAAAAATATATAGGTTTAGCTCCTCTTACACTTATAAAGTGTATAAAGGTGAGATAAGCGTGGGCCCTGATGGGTTTACAGCGCCCTGAAGAGCACCTGGCAAGGTAGAAAAACTAGACGGCCTGCTAAACCAGGTCATCCAATAAAACGGACAGAGATCCTAACACCTTTGAAGGCTTCAAAGTGCCTCCCGTCTATTATTGCATTTTAGCCTCACAGCAACCGTAGGAAACAGATAGACTATTAGGATCACAGTTTATGGAGAAAACAAAGACATGAGGAAGGTTACAAAATTTACCTGGAGCCACAAGGAGAGGGGTCAGCACACACTGCTCCAGGCTCTCGCCTTGCATACAACTGACCCCCGCCAGGTTCCACTCCCCGGCACCATATATGATCCCTCTGCACCACCAGGGGCGATCCCTGAGCACAAACTCAGGAGTAAGCCCTGGAAATACTGGGTATGAGCCAACCCCCCCAAAAAAAAACAAAGAAAGAAAGACTAAATTCAAATAAGTGTCCGGAGTCCAACATTCCCAGCCTCAACACCCCACCTAAACTCATACCTAAAAGTAGGCTAAATGGTGTTTGTAGGAAAGAAACTGTCTTACCTCACTGCCGTGTCCTGCAGTACAACATACAGCATTCTAGGACTACTGTGCGACACTTCCAATGTACCACAATTTCCTATAAAGCACTGTAGCACTGTAGCACTGTTGTTCATTGATTTGCTTGAGTGGGCACCAGTAACATCTCTATTGTGAGACCCATTGTTACTCTATTTGGCAGATCGAATACGTCACAGGTAGCTTGCCAGGCTCTGCTGTGTGGGCAGGGTACTCTCGGTAGCTTGCCGGGCTCTCCAAGAGGAATGGAGAAATCAAACCCGGGTCAGCGGACTGCAAGGCAAATGCCCTACCCGCTGTGCTACCGCTCCAGTCCTTCCTATAAAGCACAAATGATAAATAAAAGGAAAAGGCATGCAAGGGCAAAACAAAACCAGCCATTCTTTCCTTCAGTATGAAGGTAACAGAAAAAAATTCATACAAACATATTATTTACAGAATTAAGAACAGAAATTATCACTTACAGAATTCAATATGGGTGGTGATACTGGGCCAAACCCTGAGGTGCTCAGGAGCTACTCTTGGCTCTGTGCTCAGTGCTTGCTCCTGGTGGTGCTCACAGGACCAGATGTAGAGCCAGGGATTAAATCAGGGTCAGCTACATGCAATGCAAATGTCTAGCCTGTGTCCTACCTCTCCAGCTTCAGAATTCAACATTTTTATCTATAAATATATGCAACCAACTAGCTATTAAGATATATCATTACACAGCAAATCATCTTTGCTTTAAAAACTAATTTTATTCCCAGATCCATGGCCACTACGAATATTCACTGCCAAGCTACCATCAGTAGAAACTTTGGTTATAAAGTTATTGGGTGAACCACCTCTGACACTGAGTAAACTCATTCACTGCCCATGATCCAGACTAGTAAATAAATCTCAAAAGAGACCAACAAGTTGCAGAGATTCTTCCGGACCCCTCGCAAAGCTGAGTCATCAGGGGCACCCCAGAGGGGGGTGAGTGAGCCCAGCACCCACCCAAACAGAGCCCCAGAAGCCAAAAGCCTCCACACTTCAAAATTCACCTCCATTCTCACAGCTGGACTCCACTGTTTAGGACGAGCCAGAAATTAATCTGTTGAAAATCTCCAAGTTTTCAGGTTTTATGAGTGAAATCTCCAGGCTTTCAGAGTCAGGCGTGGGTTAACGCCCTCATCTCCTTATACTTTTGGAAGCCTCAGCAGTCACACACACAGGCCCCAAATGCCACCCAGTTAAAAATTTAACTCCAGGTTGTATGACCCCATAAAAATTCCTGATTTCCTGGAGCAACATCTCAAACTCTACAACACTGATCAGTCAGGAGTAGCACACCAGATTGGACAGGATATAACACAGAAAGCAACCAATCTCCATTAACAAAATTTAAACACAGAAGGTTCAACCTATAACAACATCTTAGTAATCTCTTATACAAGGACTTAACGTCTCCATGGTCAGATATAATAATCTTCACCAACTTCTAAGGAAATATTTTTTGAGCATTCTGCTAGCAAATTATTTGTAACATGCAAAATAAAATAAATGACTGAGGACCTGCTCTGGGGACAGGCTTAAGGGGAGGCTGGGAAAATTGGAGACAAGGTAGAGATAAGGTGTAACAGTGATGTGATTGGTGTTGGAATACTGAATGTCTGTAACAAATCACCATGAACAGCTTTGTAAACCACGGTGTCTATATAAGGTGTAAGGGAGAAATGAAATTTTAAAAATAATAAGATAAAATTAATTTGTTTTAAAAGAAAAAAAATGCTATTGCCAGAAGACTGAAAGACCATCCTTTTTTAAGAAACCATTGTCTTAGTTTAGCGATCTAGCTATAACCTGCATTTACTCAAGAAAGAGTGATTTACTTATTTTCCTAATTCTGCTACAATAAAGTATGCAAGGGATTGTGTGACTTGCTGGCTGCAGGTATCTGCCCCAAGACATGAACCTCAAATAAATGGGGTATGTCCCCCATATGCTAGGGACTTGGTAATCAGGGGACACAGTACACTAGTCACAGGAAGTCAATGTAACCAGGTAAAGAACCAAAAGATTTTTGAAATAGAAAGGTTTATTGGAAAAGAAAAAAGAAAGGAGAAGGAAGTCCCTAGCCAGGGAGGAACTTAGTATAGGACTAAGTTCCACAATCAGTTTTAAGAGACTTTATTCTTTGCCTGTTTATTTCCTGGCTCCACTTAGAATTATAAATGAGCCCAAAATACAGAGTACAAGAAATTATTCATAAAAGATAATTCACAAAAATGTTCTCCAGAAACTTAATTCCAGAGAATCAAGTTTCTTGGTTTCTTTCAAGATTACTGACTGACAATGAACCTGGATGCCGATTTTTCTTTTTCTTTTTTTTTATTTTTTTTCAGGCCAGGTGAATTTGGGAGAACAATGGTAATTTTGAGGTCAGCTCCCAGAACATTAAGGAAAAAAAAAAAAGAACAAGTAGTTTCTGGTCTAGGCTTAAGGATCTAATTAAAGAAAATGTTATAAGTTGTGAAGTATATCTCATGACACAACAGCACCCAAAATTGTAGGAGAAGGTGTAGATTTGAGAACAAAAATTCAAAAGAAGCATAGGATTGGGAACAAGGTGTGATTAGGCAAGGAACACAAACCTACAAATGAAGTTGGATTCCCAGAGCTCCAGTCTCTCAGGAATTCAGACACCCGGTCACAATTTGTCTCTAGACCTTTTATGTTGTTCTGATGCCGGGATGAAGCTCAGAGCTCATCCATGCAAGCACGAGCTTTCCCGCTGAGCTAAAAGCTACATCCCTACCCCTAGCCTGGATACTTCATTGGGTTGGCTGCTTTGCTTCCTTGTTTGGGGCCACACCCAGCAGTGCTCAGGGCTTACCCCTGCATTGGTACTCAGACCTCATTCCTGGCAGGGTTGGGGGACCACAGAGGGTCCCAGGAGTCAAATCCTGGTTGGCCGCATGTAAGGCATGCACCGTATCCGGTTGGTGTGTGCACTATCTCTCTGGCCTCACTCTGGATCTTTTCTAAGAGTTATACGTCACTCTTGGTTCTTAAAGTGTATTTAAGGATAAACATGACATGAAGCCCACAGCGTCAATTCTAGGACAGCAAATTCAGTTGACTATGCCACGGTGATCTAAACTCTTCAAGACAGAACAGCCCTGCAGCTCTCTAATCCCGTAACCAAACAGATGAAGTTCACGAACAAGGTTTCCATATGCTTTGATGCCCAAAATTTGGAGGGCAGGGGAGAATTCCAGAACCTTAATAACTGCAACGTCTGCTCATTTTCAAGTTGCTCCTGTACAAGCCAAAAATACCTATAAAGAAGAATAATGCCTAAACACCAGGAGGTTACTCAAAGTTTACCTAAACTTTCTGAGAAGGCCCCACGGGGCCCCCAAGTCCCCAGAGACATTCCTTGCCTCTGCCCTTTTTGGCTCTGATGGTAGTGGAAAAGAACAATAATTACAGAAAGGAGAGTTCTTTTTTTTTTTTTTTTGACATTTTCCCCAGATTCTTCCTTATCATCCAAAAATAAAATAAAAAAAAATTTTTAATTCCAGTTTCATTGGTTCATTTGAAAAGTTAAGAATTCCAGGAATTTCGACGTCTGGCTGAGGGTGCCCCAACGCCACAATTTCCAGGTAAATTATGTCATGTGACTGCGAGTAGCAGAAGAGAAACAACACAACAGCTTCCTCTGTGCAGAAGAAGCCCGGAGGGATATTTTTTTTCCCCTCTTTGGCTGGTTGAAATGTTCAGAAGTATTGAAGAGTTGGAAAGGGAACAATAAGACACGCCCGCAAGGATCTCCAGTCGGAATTCCACCCTGGTTCACGCTACTTCTGCCACGGTGTGTAACCCGAATTCCCAGCGTACTCGCGAGGAGGGGAGGGAGGAGCCCCCGGCCCCGGCCCACGGCACTTGGGCTTACCTGCAACTAAGCTTCTGAAACTCGAGCTGCTGGCAAAGCACAGGAGGAATTCATTACTTCACACCTTGCTCTTTATGAACAGACACGTTCTACTGGCTTCGTTCCAAGGTTAAAAAAAAAAGAAGAAGAAGAAAAAGAAAAAGAAGAAGAAAGAAAAGCTCATCTCACCAATCCGTGGTTTCTAGAAGTACCACTAAGCGTGGGATTTGTTATGACCCTGGAACTGCCTTGGCCTCCGTGGCCGTGGAAGCTGCGGGGAAAATGCCGTCCCCCATCACACAGGGCTGGGCGTGGCTGAGAACGCTGCCCTGGGCTGTGGGCTCATCCACAGAGATACACACCAGAGACCCAAAACACAGGACGGCCCAGGGACACCAGGCTATTGCCTCGCTTACAATCCCGTAGTCCAACCCATGATGCAAGAAAATGAAGTCCCATTTAGTCTTGTTAATACAGGCAAGGCTGTGTAGCACAGCGGGTAGGGCGTTTGCCTTGCACGCAGCCGATGTGGGTTCGATTCCTCTGTCCCTCTCAGAGAGCCTGGCAAGCTACCAAGAGTATCCTGCCCGCATGGCAGAGCCTGGCAAGCTACCCATATTAGATCTCCCAAAAACAGTAACAACAAGTCTCACTTGGAGACGTTACTGGTGCCCGCTTGAGCAAATCGATGAACAACAGGACGACAATGCTACAGTGACAGTGCTACTGCAGTCTACCAAATAATCCTAATCCTAATCCCCAAGGCATTACTTGCTGAGCACACTTTACTCAGCTGCCTGGGGGAGAGAGCGCTATTATTTTTTTTGCATGCTTATTAAAAAAAAAAAAACAGTTCCAGCTTATTACCAGTCAATAGAATTATTTTGAAACTCCAAAGAAAGTCAGCAAGGAGGTTGAGGATTGTTTAGAGCATTTCAAAAGAACCTCCCACGAGGGCCACTGCAGAGAATGTTTGTCCCCGGAGCCTGGGCTTGTTTTGGGGGGCTGTGTCACATGCCAGGAATAATTCTTGGGGTTTTTACCTACAGGGACTTCTAGGAAGACTAGTGGCAGATGCCTAACGTAAACACTGCCACTCCCACAACAAGCCACAGATCTGGGGTCCCCTAAAGAGCACTCGACTTTCCAGAGCTCCTCCAAGCCAGGGGTGACCCACGCCCGCCTCCAGCCCACCTGGCCATCTCTCGTCCCTCTCCATCCTGTGCCTGTCCCAGCAGCTGACACCTTTCCCATCACCCCCTTCCTCAAAGCATCATCCTGACGCCTTCCGGCTCCATAAAACATGAATTTCAAACATCGGCAACAAATTTCTCAGGATCCTCCGACCTTGTTTGTTTAACAAACACCAATTCTCCTCTGATGGAAGACAAAACTGGCGCCTTCATATTGCTCTCCTCCAAAGACTTTGTGGTGTGTGTGACTTTAAAAAAGGACTTGGCTGAAATAAATAAAATGAACTGCAAAGTCTCAGATCATCCAGCTCTTCTGCCTAAATCTTTACCAAGAGCCTCAAATCCACATGCCGCAAACGCTTGACTCTTTTATTCTTGGATTCCACCAAGATTTCTCCTATTTCCGGGAGAGGTAGCACAGGTGCTAAGGCACTTACCCTGCACGCTACCAGTCCCAGTTCTGTCCCTGGCACCACATATGGTCCCCTGAGCCCCACCAGGAGTGACCCGTGAACACAAAGGGCTAAGCCCTGAGCACTGCCGGGTGTGGCCAAACCCAAACTCTCGGCCGGCGCTGTGTGCACTTCCCCTCTGCCGGATCTGTCTCCTCCTTGTGTCTCTAAGTCACAGTCCAATGGCACCTTCTCAAAACATGCTACCCTTGGGGCCGGAGCGACAGCACAGGGGGAAGAATGTTTGCCTTGTTAGCGGCCGACCTGGGTTCAATCCCCGGCATCCCATATGGTCCCCTGAGCACCGCCAGGAGTGAATCCTGAGTGCAGAGCCAGGAGCAACCCCTGAGCATTGCTGGGTGTGACCAAAAAAAAAAAAAATCAAAACATGCTAGCCTGAGCCTCTCCATCCAAACTCGCCTTCCTCCCCTGGGCCCTCCCACAGTCCTATCCTGCACGAAGTCACTTCCTGCTTCCGGGGCGCTCTGTCATCCTCAGTTCCTAGGAGCCCGGGGTCGCGCTGGCATCGGGGAGGAAGATCTCGCACAGCCCGTGGCCTGCATGGACAGTGCCAGGAAAGGGAAAAACGCAGGCAGATGCACAGAAGAGAGAACTCTAGGCACGTTCGGGGAAGGCCAGAGAGTGGCGTGTGCCTGGTCCACAGGCGGAGGCAGCTGGGGTCCCCTGCATCGGGGGGAAGGCGGTGACGAGGGACCGAGGAATGTTTCCTAAGCAGCAGGCGATGTGAGCAGAGCAGTGCTCCAGAGATGAAAGGCTGGCCTCGGAGCGCAGGCGGGGCAGATGGATAACACTGTAAGTCTCTCTGATAAGACACGAAAATAAATATATATATATATATATAAATTTT
Source organism: Sorex araneus (assembly GCF_027595985.1). NCBI lineage: Eukaryota > Metazoa > Chordata > Mammalia > Eulipotyphla > Soricidae > Sorex > Sorex araneus. The sequence goes on from NC_073311.1 coordinate 63,542,872, forward strand.
ACTTAATACACATAGGAAAGAAGGAGACCGCCAGAGAGCACAGGAAGTGAGGAACTCTGTGCTGCGTTGTGTTACAAACCCCCCCGGGGACAGAAAGTACCACGTTACCCAGCGAGCACTTGAGCCTAGTGATGAAATTTGTTTCTTGCATATCTGTTCAAAGGCCCTTTGCTAAGTAAACACAGATTTTTATTATACCAAACCACCCAAAGTGAGTCATCTCTTTGGAAATGTGTCCCTGGCCTCCTCTCTCCTCAGGCCTCGAATTCTTTCAGAAAACCAAGCAGGTTGGTGGCCTGCTGACAGGACAGAAGTCAGAACTCACAGGTCCAAATCCACTGACAGCGCTGACTGGCTTTCAGACACGGGGCCCTGGTGTCGTATTCGGATCTGGGGAACGGCACGGCCCGGCCTGTGTTGGGTAAAGGCAGGCGCGACTAGGAACGGACAAAAGTTTTAAGAATCACTCTGTTGGGGGGGGGGGTAAGAGGGGGACGAGAGTGTGAGTGTGTCTGGGAGACAGGGACAAACACAGGGTTGGACTTTCTTGAAGAATCCCTGACCTACTTACCTTGCATGTCCTACGGGATATTTGTCATATGTCTTAGGCAGAGAACAGAAATGGTCAGATTCATGTGTGAATCTGTGTGTGTGTGTGTGTGTGTGTGTGACAAACAATAGCTCTGTCCTTTCAAAATCCCAAGGTAACAAAATTGAGGGTGCGGGGCGTTACAAATGAAAAAACGCCCCCAAACAACAAACTGGAGAGGGCGGGGAGGAGAGAAGAAAAGTTTCCTTTTAAAAGACATGATGATGTAAACACAAGGAAGTTTAAAATAACACTTGTATAAACTGTTTGAATTGAAGAGGGAAAAAAAAAATACCCCCAAAGAGTTTTGTCAGAATAAACCAGAAAACAAATCCCAAATGCTGACGGCCGCACGAGAGCCAAGCTCTCCCCCGTCTTTCACAAGGCCTCTCCACTGAGCCGCACTGCCCCCGCCAGCGCCTTCCCAGCGCTGAAGCCGGGCGGCCTTCCAGGGCGCCCCGTCTCTCTGCAAGCCTGAGACCCCGTGATGCCCGTGGGTGGGGCACTGAGCTGCGGGGATTCCAGCAGGAAATGCACCACCTGTGTTCTCTCCCCCAAAGCAGAAAGCTGCAGTGGACACCCCTCCACTTTAAATTCCTACCCTGCCTAGAGAGAAAAAAAAATTATCTGTATACTGAGAGCGAGACCAGGAAGCAGAAAACAGAAAAGTCGCTTCTCTACTTGCTGGGAAAGAAAGAGCCTGCCCCTCAGTCCAGAGCCAAGGCCATGCCCCCCTCCCCCCCGACGGCCTGTCCCATCCCCGCCCCCACCTCCCCAGCAGCCCTAATTCATTCCTCAGCGCTCAGAGGCTGGACCAACCGCACGGTCTGATTGATAAAGTTTCATCACAAATTAGCCCATCTCTTTGATGAAAACAAGCAAGGCAGAGACGGTACCGTCATTTCAGCCTCATAAATTAGTCAAACAGACCAACAGCAAACAGGGCTCGCTCGCGAGGGGCAAACTAATTTAATTAATTCATCCACAGCCCCTCATTAAGAGCGGTCTTAGCACTGAGGCTGCCGTCGGAGTGAGTCTGCTTTCTTTTCCACAAAGATGCCACTGAGTGGTCAGGGATCAGGAACCAGGAGGGGGGCCAGATACGGGCCTCGGTGGGCCACTGGAGATAAGGACACACAGAGAGGGAATGGGCAACTCGCCCCCGCACCCCGGCCCCACCCGGCAGACACAGGACTCTCCCTGTGGGCGCTGTCCATGAGAATACACCACAGATTCCTTGAGAGCTGGTTTGGAGGTTCTAGCAGGGGAGCAGATACTCACATGCCCTTGACCGGTCCATCTCTATTCGGGGAAGGCCGTTCTCTTAGATCGAGCATGCAGCTTCGGGAGGGATGCACGTGGAGCGGTGAGGGAGGAAGGGAACCTGCCATGGAGGCAGGGGGAGGGTGGGAGAGGGGGGATATACTGGGGATATTGGTGGTGCGGAATGTGCACTGGTGGAGGGATGGGTGTTGGATCATTGTGTGATGGTAACCCAAACATGAACGCTTGTAACTATCTCATGGTGATTCAATAAAATTTAAAAAATAATAATAACAAAATAAAATAAAAATCCATCCCAGATTGGCTCTGCTTACATTCTGCGTTCTCTCTGTCAAATGAGAGCAAGCACCAGTTCATTCCCCCACCGGCACCACACACTGTTTAATATAGCCACAGAAGGGAAAGAAAGGACAGGTCGAAAAGCAAAGCTGATGAAAATGCTTCTAGGCCAACTTGGGGAAAAACGCAGATGGACGTTGATGCGGGGCTCGGAGAGGGTGTTGCTCCCCATCGCCCCGCTCCCAGCACCCCAAGCTTGGAAACTGCTGTCTTTCTCCGCCTCTGAAGACTGCGTGCGTGAGTTCAAGTTCCTTTCCTTTCATGGGGCCCGAGCTCAGTGTCTGGACACGGCGCTCCACCGGCACGCAGCTGTAGAGGGGAAGTGGCCGGAAGTCGCTGGCCACACACAGAGTACAGGAGACTGCGGACACCAGGTGGTGCAGGACAGAAGAAAGCGCCGGAGGGGGAACGACGCAGCTGAGAAAGGCCCCGTGACCCGCAGGGTTGCCAAGCGCCAAGGGAGAAGGACCTCAAACGCCCAACTAAGAATGTTTCTATTCTTAGTAAGTGAAACTGAAAGAGAAGGCGCGTGCAGCCACGGACGAGGAATTAATGAGACTTTTATTTCTTACTGATGGTGAAAACTCATTATTCACTGAAAAAAATAAACTAGGGAGGAGGAACAACGCTTCCTCCTAGAAACTCTCTAAGTGAAGACGCTGGAAGGTAGGATGGTGGTTAGGGCGCATGCAGGCTGACCCAGGGGTGATTCTTGGTGGCATCGCGTGGTCCTCCAGGGATCACCAGCTGCAGCCCTGGAGGTCCCCAGCACTGCTGCGGTGGCCTGGGTAATCCTGGCACCGCAGGGCCCCTGCTGCACTGACCCCTCAGACCCTGACGGGGACCCACCAGCTCGCTTGGCCGCCCCCAGGAGGCTTCCTGGATGTCCTAAGCACCACCGGGAAGGCGGAAAACCAAATAAAAGCCTCCAGGAACGTAGCAAAGAGGGGAATTAAGAATCACACTACAACTCCAAAACAACCACTGAGGAACGCCAGATCCACTGATGGGCGCTTCAAACAATGGTGCAGAGTTCAAGATGAAACTGAGATGTGTGCTTAACCTCTTGTCTTGGCCCCCAGGGTGCCTGGCACTTGGCTGGGGACTCAACACGGCAGGAGCCGTTTCGACCGAGTGATACAGAGTAACAGCGAGCCCTGCAACACCGTGGTCCGTGCTACAAGGTCCCACGGCAAGAACGCGGCTTCTCGGGGATTCTGACGGAACCCGCGCCCCCTCAAACTGATCTTGCAAGATCAAACCCAGATGGAGAGACGTTCAATAAGCTAATGACCTGGGCGCATCCAAGTTGTCCTGGGTATAAAGAAGAAGGAAAGATGGAAGAATTTTCACTGATTGTAGGGGTCGGCAGAGATACGAGGGCTCACAGATCAGAAAAGGAACTTTAATAGGAAAAACTAGTGGAATTAGTATATAGTTCATAATTAGTATTTCATCAATGCTATGCGCTGGTATTAATTAATGTACAATCACAAAGTTATTAACCATTTGAAGAAGAACTTGAAACTGCTAACTTTGTAACTCTAAAATAAGCTTTATATATGTATGTACATATACATATTTACATATATACATATATGCATATATATGTTACATTTTATATATAGCACTGTCATCCTATTGTTCATCGATTTGCTCGAGCGGGCACCAGTAACGTCTCCATTGTGAGACTTGTTGCTACTGTTTTTGGCATATCAAATACGCCACTGGTAGCTTGCCAGGCTCTGCTGTGCAGGTGAGATACGATTGGTAGCTTGCCGGGCTCTCCGAGAGGAATGGAGGAATCAAATCCAGGTTGGCCACATGCAAGGCAAATGCCCTACCTGCTTGCTTAGTTTTGTAAATAAATTATTTATATAATAATCATAGGTGAAAAAGCAAGAGAGGACAGAGTGAAGTATTCTGCAGCAAACTGATGAAACTCATTAGCGAACCCCCATGGTCTAAATAAACTGTCAGGACTGAATAATCACAATTTAAGTTTCTCAGATTATAAATTCAATGTTTTTTCCAATCAAATTATAAAGAACATAGAGCAAATGTTCAACTTTCCTCAACTCTTGAGCTATATTTCTGTGATTTTGCTTTATAGCTGCCTTTTAAAATAGAATTAATAATCAATTGAGTTCATTTGGCCACTTCTTAATCCAATTTTTCTAATGGAGCTAACCTACTCATTATTGAACAATTTAGTAATTTGAAAATGTACATCTTTATACACTAAATGAATGTGAACTATTTCCACTGTACCTATTCTTTTTTTGCCTGGAAATTTAGGTTTCCAAATATAAGCTTTTGATATTTGGAAATAACCAAATATTTCAATATTCTCAGGTACACTTCGGGGACATGAAAAATAATGTGTTCAAAAATGAGATGCGAAACATTTCAGAAACTGAAAATGTTCATGTCACTAAAAGGTTTCCCTTTTGAGAGTACCCTACTTCACAGATCTGTATGATGTTATAAGGAGTAGTAGTTCCCAATAAAATATGCGAATGTAACTGCCTCGAGATCAATTAACAGTAGTCCCCCAAAACACTGGCAAGCCACAATCTTCTATAAACAGACCTACATTTTAGCGCATCTATGCATTATTTTCAAATATTTGTCATTCTTTTAAAAGAGATGTCCTGAATAAAATGGGACAGACCCACCTAAAATGAAGCTTTCTTAGAGACAGCACTTACTTGGTTTTTCGCCCAGAGAAACCGATGGTATACATTCATACTCTAGTTTCCTTTCCTTAAAAGAATAAGCCAGCCTTCCTCGGAGTTCCTATCTGCCAGGAGAAGTGGGTGAAAGAGCCTCACAAACGGAGTCTTGGGTTAATCCAAACAAGGTGCAATTTTTCCAAGCACCCTGGTTGCTCTCACTTTTTTTTCATGCTGCATCTAAGATAAGATGAGGTGCAGGTGAGAAAAAAAAATCTCAACTATTTTAAGTATTGCCTCTCAATCCCACAGTTCGCATTTTTGTGCACATAGAGAGGAGGCCATGAAGACAAGGGAAGCCAGAAACCCGGAATCTTCATTGAGACACGCAGAGTTTCCTTCAAGTAAAAGTGACCATGAGTGAACCTTTGCCTCAGTGTGAAAAGATGAAAAGGGAAGCCATGGCCATATTGTTCCCTGCCGGTTGGGGTTGGGGTGTGTGTGTGTGTGTGTGTGTGCGTGTGTGTGTGTGTGTGTGTGCGTGTGTGTGCGTGTGTGTGTGTGTGCGTGTGTGTGCGTGTGTGTGTGTGTGTGTGTGTGTTTGCTCTTTTTTGTTTTTCAGTTTTAAGAACAATAGCCCCGATGGTTAAGGGAGCTGAGTCCCTGCACTCGTGTCGGGCTAGACCTGAAGGCTTGCAGGGTGACACACACCTGATTCCTCGCTGGAACAAAGAAGCCACTGAAATGAAGGTGAACGGGAAGCGGGAAGCAGAAGCTTGTTGGAGGAAGAAAATCAACACTATGGAAATTAAAAAAAAAAAAAAAGGAAAAAGTGGTGGTCCTGGGGATGTTACTGAATTAATGCAACAGCTAACACACTAAGCAGAGTTGTTCGGGAGGGGCCACGTCCTCAGCCTGGACCTTCTTTTGAATATGTCCATATTTAGCCGGAAGGGAGATAGAATTAACCCTAAAGATTGTGTAAACATCGCCAGAGAAAACAGGTGCTCTGAGAAGCAGAAACTTCACGGGAACACACAGCTGCTCTACATCTCAGGCAACCGACCAGCCAAGCGCATCCAAAAAACAATTTTCTTTTAGATTTTAACAGGTCATGAATATATGCAACGTCTCAAATCAGGAATCTATTAATCTTCAAGTAAAATGCTATAGACATGGGGCATATTTAGGTCAAGACATTGCCACTCCCGTACCTGGAAGTTCTGGTCAGGGGTGTGTGTGTGTGTGTGTGTGTGTGTGTGTGTGTGTGTGTGTGTGTGTGTGTGTGTGTGTGTGTGTGTGTGTGTGTGTGTGTGTGTGTGTGTGTGTGCGCGCGCCCGTGCATGCGTGTGCATGCTTGTGTGTGCATGTGTGTATGTGTGCGTGCATATGTGTATGTGTGTCTGTGTGTGCGTACGTGTGTCTGTGTGTGAGTGCAGGCGTGTGATCTGTGTGCGCATGTGTGTGTGCGTGTGCATGTGTGGTGTGTGTGAGTGCGTGTGTGCATGTGCGTGCATGTATATGTGTGTGTGCGCATGTGAGCGTGGGGTGTGTGTGTATGTGTGTGTGTGTGTGTGCGCGCACACACGTGGCTGATTTCTCTCCCCACACCAGCCGCCACACCCAGAGGCATACCCCAGCTGCCCTTCGCCAATGCGTCCAGTACCTCTGTCTCAACACAGCCCTCCGGCAGGTGTGGGCATCCCCACAGCCGGCCCCAGAGAGTGTGAGGAGGGCAGCTCCGTCACCAGCGAGGAGGAACTGCAGCTAAAGGAGTGGTCGAGTCCTGCCGGGTCCGTGGCCACGCTGGTGCTCCCTCGGGGGCTCCAGGCTCCAGAGCTGGTCACTCTGAAGCGCCGACTCCCCTTAGTCACCGGGGGGTTTCTAAAGCTTCCCTCTCTCGGGAGGGAATGAATGGTACCAGCTTATGACTCATGTAACATGACTCATGCGTGTAAAACACCGTCAGCCCTTTGGAGCTCCTTCTCGGTGAGAAGATGCCCCTTCGCAAGACCCTGACCCCTGGACTCTGAGCCTCGGGCCCCGGGCATCTCTGCCCATCTCTGCTCGCTGCAGAGGGTGGCCAGAGTCCTCCGGGCGCCCCTGGGTGTCCCTGCACCAGTCTGCTACGCTGCTCACCCCATCCGTTTCACCCCTGTGCATAATTACAGAAACCCAGCATAGAAGGAAATACAGAGCTAGTTACTAAGTGGTACGAAAGCTCAGAACTTATAAAAAATATATAGTGTTAATTGAAGTAGCTAAATTACTTCAGGCGGCAGACACATGAAATATATTTTCCAAAATTCTGTATCATATTTCATTTGTAAGAGGAAGGATGGGAAATTAGGGTGTGTTGGGATGGTGATCACTCAATAAAAACTTGACTCGCCCCACAAGTGGAAGTCAGGAAACTTACAATGCAACGCACGAGAGAAACTTCTGGTTAAATTTTAGATCAGGAAGAACTTTCCCAAATTCCACAGGAGTAGGAAACCGGTTTATATCAACTAGCATGCAAAAAGTAGATGTCTGCTTATGAGCTAGGGACATACTGGAACCTCTGAGATAGTCTCTCTCTCTCTCTCTCCCTCTCTCTCTCCCTCTCTCTCTCCCTCTCTTTCTCTCCCTCTCTCTCTCTCCCTCTCCCTCTCTCTGTCTTTCTCCCCCTCCCTCCCTCCCTCCCTCTCCCTCTCTCTCTCTCTCTCTCTCTCTCTCTCTCTCTCTCTCTCTCTCTCTCTCTCTCTCTCTCTCTCTCTCTCTCTCTCTCATACACACACACACACACAGAGCTAAAACCTCGAGCTGGCACCTGGCTCCACAGGGCCTTCAATTCCAGCGACACTGAGCGTGGGCTGATGGCAGCCACGGAAGGGCGGTGCTTACACGGAGCCATCAGGTGACACCACCACGAGGAGTGTCGTGTAAGTTGCCCCGAGACACAACCCCCACCTCCACCTTGACACACAGATACTCCATAGGTTCCATCAGGCCGTGGCGTCAGGCATCAGCGCTGTTTAGTTCATGGTGCAGACAGAGATGCATGCACACGCGCCCGGAGAGGCCACCGCCTCCCAGGGTCACCCACCTGGGCTCGAGCCCTGCATAGACTGCATAACACTGTAAGAGTCACAGATTTGAAGCCAATTAGGGCTGGGCTATGGAAAAGGTGGGACACAACCACTGTGTGATTTATCTTTTTACTTCCTATTGGGCTGGTATGACTTAAACACAGGGTGTGACGATTACACGGTGGTGAAATCCAGTGGGCCACAATTCTGCATAGACACGCCCCTTTCTTTGGGGCTGGGGCACACCCAGCAGTGCTCAGGGGTTGTTCAAGCTGATGCCCAGGGCACTATATGCAATGCCAGGCATTTCAATGGGGTTGGCTGCATGCAAGACAAGTGCCTTAAGCCTCCGTACTCTCTGCCCCCATCTTAATAATGACTTTTATCAGAACAAGGACCCACATCTGGCCTTAGGGATGGTTTTGGACCACAACTATTTAGAGCGTGTTCCAGCTGAAAGCATCCCGCCTTCTCTACGAGGCAGAGCTAGTCTGCCCAATCACTGCTGCGCGGGTGTGCCTCCCCGCTCCATCTGGGTGGGAGAAACAGGTAGCTCACGGCCCCGCCAGGTCACAGAGCCCAGCACCCCTGAATCTCTGCCCCCGCCACTGTGCCTTTCTCCCTGGAAGCACCCGTGCACTTGGCCAGAATGTGGAAACTCTAAACATCATTTGACTCAGGCTATTTCTGCCTTGTAAATAGAACTTAAATTGCTTCCTGGGGGTACAACAACAACAACAATAATTGTCTCTTCTAAATGACCAACATGTGTCATATAGCATATGTTTGGGGCATTTTTCCCCTGCAATTTTAGAACAGAACATAAAAACCTCTTTACATGCCAATAGTTACATTTTTCACAATATTCTTTTTAATGACTGTATGCTAACCCACTCCTTGGGAATACCATAACTCATGTCAACTCTAGCCCATTTTAAAATTCCTCTATTGTTCTGAACTTTCTATCTTTACAGGTAGATGAAGCCCAGGTGAATGACAACCTAACAGAACCTAGAAAGAAAAAAAAAGTTTGACATCTACTGTGCACAAACAATGCTCTGCGAGCTATTCATGGTTACAAAACTGCCTCGGAGAAAAATGAGATGCAATAATCATTTTGAAAACATTATTTGGCCAGTTTGCATTCTACCAAACCATTTCTGGTAGCATTGCTTTAGGCCCACATCATGCACAGTGAATGAAATTTCCAGCTTAAAAAAAAAAAGTGATATGTTCAAAACAGATCGAGAAAGCTAGTGGTAGAGGTAACTTGGGACACGCCTAGAGGGGAAAATACCACATGGTTGGTTCTGCGGGACTAAAAGGACCTACACTCCAGATGATTCTTTACCCGGTTAATCAAAATGGGGAAAATGGCATCTTCCTCATCCTCTCCCTGTACAAAGTAAAACTGAGTCAAGAGATTTCTTGGTGTGTGATGTTGAATTCTTACTTCTAGCAGAGCTCCTGACGGTAAGTGTGGAAGAAATTATGGAATTATGTAATGAGCACGTTGAAACCCTTAATGAAATAATTGATCCAAGCAGTGATCATCAATAGATTAAACCCTTAGTTGTGCAATGATTGATAGTGACTTTTATAAGGGAGACGGGAGTCTGTCTTTATGTAAACCTACGGATCAATCTTCACACCCTAAACGATGACAGATACATAGATTGTAGAATAGAAAAAAAAAAACCAACCAAATCTCTGGAGCTAACTTCTGTTTAGCTTCTTATTTAGCAGTGAACCCAGAAACAAGTTAAATAACACTGCGAGACAATAAAAATAAATAAATACAGTCTCTCAAACATTCTATCTGACAACTGACCTGGTTTTTCCAAGCAAATAGTAGTAATGAAAGAGGGGAGTGGGAACGGTTTTTGATTAAAAGAGAATTAGAGATTTAACCAAATTTAATATGTGGTACTTACTTGGATTATGATTCAAACAATCTCATTGTAAAAAGATTTTTTTTTTGCAACAACTTGGAAATATTCATTATGCATACGGAGTCAGATGACCCTGAGGAATTTTGTCACTCTGGTTAAGTCTGATAATTCCACTGCTTCGACACATGAAAACGCCCATACTTTTGAAAACGCACGCGGCAGTGGGGAGGAGGCTCCACGGCATCTTGGTATTTTAAAACACAAATATGAGGAACAAGAGGAAGCAGGTTAATGAACCTGCTATTTTTGGTGCTTGGGGCCACATGTGGCAGTGCTTGGGGTCACTCCCAGCGGTGCCCAGGGAGCCACTCGGAGCCAGGATCAAACCTGCCGGGCTTGTGTTCAGCCCTTTGAACTCTCTCTCTCTCCCGTCCTCCAAACCTTCACGTGAAATACAGGAACCTCTTTTACATTATTCGAATTTTTCTCAACAATTTTTTTCAAACTTGAAGCAAGTGATGCGGAGGACGCGAGCTGGGCGCCTGTGCGTTGCACCAGGCAGAGAAAACAGCAGGAGCAAGAATTCTGACTCGAGAAACAGCTTGACATCCTCAGAAAACAGCAAGGCACTGAGTCGGGAGGGCCGGCAGCTGCCAGAGGGCCGGGGCGCCCGTGACCTTGGCCTCCCTCGGCGGGGGCGGCTCCGCTCTGCAGAGCCCGAGCACTGGAGCCGCACCAGCTGGAGGCAGAGGCTGCCGAGGGGAGCTGAGCCCCGAGTCCCAACCCGCATTCGGCTGCTCCGGGCAGAGCGGGGCTCTTGGGGGGGCGGGAGCGGGAAGCCAGCGTGGAGACGAGGGTCCTATCTGTGGGCTTTCCCAGAGAAGCCACCAGAGGAGCCACCCAGGGGGGCTTGTGGCGGGGACCCCAGCAAGGAGTCGCTGGTGCAGACCGAACGAGAAGCCAGGCTGGTGGCTGGCGGGGACACTTCTGACGTGCCAGCTGAGCGGCTCTGACACAGACACAGGGTTCGGGAGGAAAGTCATGTACTGAGGAGGGACGTGGCGGGGAAGGGGACGATGGAGGCCATGTCCAGCCAGGCCGGGCACGGACAGTCCCGGGGCACCGAGCCGGGTGAGAGAGGCGGGAATCCGGGGGCTGGCGGCAGCACCTGAGACCCCCAGCCCAGGGAGGAAGAGACCCTCGCTCCTGCCAGGGGGTCCAGGTGGCTCTGACACTCTGCCAGAATGAGGCTGTGTGGGAGACAGCGGTCAGGGTCACGGTCACCTCCAGGCGGGGCTCTGGAGGCCCCGTGTGAGGGCGGGCAGCCCAGGGGGGCTGGAAGAGAGAACAGGAAGCAGAAAGGAGAGAAAGGGAAGGCAGGACCACCCAGCTCCTACCAGACCAGCGGGGCAGCGACCACCAGCCACGGAAGAAACGGGGAGAGCAAGAGACGACAGTGACCAGTGCTGAGAAACACATTTGGAAAATGGCCCTTGGCTGGGCGGAACTGAGGCACTGGGTGATCTTAGCCTCGCCGCGGAGTCTCGGGGACAAGTGACCTACTTTGCTCCCCCTAAAAATAAAGATAAGTAGCAGCGTGATAGCCACTCTTTGTGTGGCGGTGACCAGGTCGTTGAACCTTTCTATTCTTTCTTATTTTCAAACCGGAGCCGCTGAACTCTATTATCTCGAAGGTTCCATCCAATTCTGAAACCCGACAAAAGCAGAGCCTTTGGTTTAAAGTGTTCCGAGGGAGAAGAGAACCAAGTACCCACTTGGAGATCCATCCCACTTTCCAGCCAAGCCCTCCCCGGCTCGAGAGCCCTTTCCTCCGCCCTGCGCTCATCCTCTCCCCTCCCCACTGCCCTTCCTCCAAGAGGTCTCTAAATTGCTCCAGGGCAAGAGGGAAGCCCCCACCCCACCCACCCCGTGCACGAGCATAAAAATCCCCGGAGCATTTTGTGGCAATCAAGGTAAGGGGACAGGTGAGGAGCTACATCAGGTCCATTACGCCAGCAAGTCGCAAACACAAGAAACGCCAAGAGATGCGGTGCTACCGTTCGCTTTGGACAAAGAGAGGCATCAAAACTGGAAGCAGCAGCGGCTGGAGGGCCAGTGCAGCAGGGAAGGTGTTTGTCCGGGGTGCTCCGAGCCGCCAGCAGTGACCCCTAGGTGCAGAGCCAGCAGCACACCCTGCGCACAGCTTAACAGCAGGAACAAAACCCAGAACTGGCCACAGGGAGGCCACCCTCCCGGGGAGTGACCGCCGGGCCCAGACCCACGGCCCCGGGCACACGGAGAAGCTGCCGGCAACACGTGGGTTGGCGGCCAGTCGGCTGCTGAAAGGCCGCAGCTCTTATTTGATCCTTACTTAAAGGTGACTCCTGCTCTCGGGTCAGCAAATAACTAGAAAAATAGTTCACGCGACTCCAGCAAATCTATCCCCTTTGCTCCTGCCTCCACTAAAATGTAAAATCATGTCAGATTTCACGTGCTTTCCCGTGGAAGCCAGAGCTGCATCGAGTCTCGATGCAAACAGACGCCAAGTGGGACAGGCCGTGAGCCGGGCCGCCCCCATCTGACCTTCACGCGTAAGCACTGAGCTTATTAGCCACAAAAACGGGTGCAAGAAACGTGGTTCCTTTGCACTTACTGCGCACTTCTCTGTATTGGTTGGTGGCTTCCCTGTCACTGTCACTCTCACTGTCGTCCCTTTGCTCATCGATTTGCTCAAGCGGGCACCAGTAACGTCTGCACTGTGAGACGTGTTGTGACTTACTGTTTTTTGGCAGATCGAATACGCCACGGGGAGCTTGCCAGGCTCTGCCTGGATTTTTTATTTTTATTTTTTAATGAAATGAGAAGAAACACGTCACCTGAGTTAGGGTTGTGTGTTTACTCCATCAGAGAAATGATTCAGGTCGACTGAAGCTACTTTCCTCAAATTCAGCTCACAATCAGGCAGCGACGGAAACAAGTGTGTGTCTGGGCTCAAAAATAGACATTTGTGCACGGAGCTCTCTACACCCAACACGCAGGCGAGTGCAGCGTGCGCTGGAAGCGAACACAGAACACAGGATGAACACGCGGCCGCGGACACGGCGCGCAGGCCGAGGACGGGCTACACGCAGAGCCTGGTGGCACGTGATGCTCGCGGCCGGGAGCTCACAGCAGAGGCCTGGAGCTCGCTAACTCAATCAACTGCTTCCAATTTTCAAATTTTGAATGATCTTAAAGGAGTTACGCCCCGCCCCTGCAAATGTTGAGATCACGACAAATCAGATTAAACACCTACAGGAAGGGTCATTAGACAGGCAGGGAGGGAGCAATCAGGCAGGAAGGAACCGCCAGGTAGACCAGCCAGTGGCAGGCAGCTCAGCGGCTCCAGAACCGGCATCTTCAACCTATCAGAAACACACGTACCCGTGTGCGTCCAGAGGCCCAGGGCGAGGAGCACAGACTCGAGGGCCGCCGAGGCCTGGAAGTTTAACCCACAGGTTGTCCCCCCACGGGGAGAACGAGATCACGGGGCCAAAGAAAGGAAACAGGAGCGACGACAGCAGCCACGGGGACTTGGGGGCAAAGAGCGTCTAGCCCAACTAAGAATCTTTTTTCTTTCATTTTTTTCCTCCTCCTCCCTTTGTCCCTCTTACCCATCCTCCCGCCTCCTTCTTTTATTTCTTTCTTTACTTTGGGGTTCGGAGCCACGCCTAGCAGTACTCGGGGCTTACGCTGGGCTCCGGGCTCGAGAGTCACTGGATGGAAGCCAGGTCGGCTGCACGAGGCAGGTGCTGGCTTCCTAGCCTCCCTCCGGAATGTCTTTTCCTGCCCTGCAGGGAACCCCACCTGGGGGTCAGAACTGCCCCTGTAGGTGCAACACCCAGGACTAGGCTCAGGGCCTCGCACAGCCCTGGCTGCCCCCTGGAGCCCTGAGGCCTCCCCCGGGCCCCCAAACAGAGCGTCTCACAAGTATAAATCTAGTACAGGACGAGAGGATTCCCCGGGGCAGCTGGGAAGGCCTCTGGCAGGCAGGGAGGAACGGAGGGAGGGAAGCCATTCATTCTTTTTTTTTTTTTTTTCATTGAGTCACCGTGAGATGCAGTTACAAGTTTTCATGTTTGAGTTTCAGTCATATAATGATAGAACACCATCCCTCCACCAGTGCACATTCCCCACCACCCATGTCCCCAGTATCCCCCCCCATCTCATCTTTCCCCCTGCCTCTGTGGCTGACAATATCCCTCACATTCTCTCTCTCCTTTTGGGCATGGTGGTTTGCAATACGGATACTGAGAGGCCATCACGTTTGGTCCTTTATCTACTCTCAGCACACATCTCCCACCCCGAGCGATCCCTCCAACCATCATTGACTTAGTGACCCCTTCTCTATCCCAGCCGCTTTCTCCCCCAGCTCATGAGGCAGGCTACCAACCATGGAACAATATTCCCGGCCCTTGTGTCTACTGTACTTGGGTGTCAGTCTCATATTTTGATATATTGCACAAATGAGTGCAGTCCTCCTATGTCTGTCCCTCTCTTTCTGACTCATTTCACTTAGCATGATACTCTCCATGTCCATCCACTTATAAGCAAATTTCATGACTTCATCTCTCCTAACAGCTGCATAGTATTCCTTTGTGTAGATGCACCAAAGTTTCTTTAACCAGTTTCTGTTCTCGGGCACTCGGGTTGTTTCCAGATTGTGGCTCTTGTGAACAGTGCTGCCATGAACATACAGGTGCAGGTGTCATTTCTACTGGGCTTTTTTGCACCCTTGGGAAATATTCCCAGAAGTGGTTTTGTGCATTGTGCTTACTTGCACTGTGGATCTCGGGCCATTTTGACAAACTGTGGCGTGTGGGAGAGTCCCGACCCACCTCTGCTCTCAAAGGAACTCTGCGGAGGCAAGGAAAACACCAGAACTGAGGAGCACGGGCAGGAGGGACAGAGCAGTAAGTGGCGAGTAAATAAAGCCGGCAGGAAATCCCGAGCCACGTCACATCCCATATGCTTGGTCCACCCGAAAATCGCAAGAAGCTTTCTTTCTCCTTTGATTTTCACTTCTCAGTTTATTTTTCAGTTCAAGTGTTCAATTCATGATTTTAAGTTCTCTAAGTTAACTGTGATCTAATCACCTCCTGCTCAAGCTAGTCACCCCTTTTCCCTCAGAATATTGCACACCTCGGTCAACTTACACGGTTTGAATACGGGAATAACTAATCAGAAACTGTCCAAGAATAGTTACTCACTTCAAGCTGCATCAACCTGATTGTATAAATATATTTCTATTTAAATGAGCTCATTTTCTCAAAATCTCAGTGTACTTAATTCAATAAACATTTACTGAGCATCTCTAATTTTTATCATAAATGTTTGTGACACAGATACTCATTTAGCAGTTTGTTCAATAAAAACCACATGGAAATTATCAACGCTATACAGTTTAATCCATTATCATGATTAGACCTAATACCGAATCCATTATTGTTGAAAATAATGAAGTACCACTACTTAAATCTATCATCTAATCACAAAGGGGAAATAAACAAAAGATCATACATTTTTTTTTAACTCTTAAAGACTTTGTGTCCAAGTAGTCAAATACATTGACCTTCCTCTGTCCAGCCTCAAGTTCAAAGCCTGAAGGAGCTGTAGGCAAAGTGATTCTCTGTTCGGATGTCTTGGATTTGCCCCGTTTAAATACTGTCCTAAAACAGGATACTTGATCCGCCTACCACTGGAACAGTAATCTACATAATTTAGGCAAGTTGCTAAGACTGTCATAAGCTCTAAATCCGTTTTGAAATTAACAACAGAATCCTAGCTCCATCCTTTCTGTTTTCACCAGGACAGAAGTTTAACTGCAGACTCTTACTTTATTTCCAGAGATCAAAGTTTAATAAAATTGAAAAATACTCAAGATTTAACTCTAACACCTTTAACTTAATGAAGACAATGCGGATATACGTTCCTTTTCTCTTCTGAGTCTTGGCACACTGCCGGCCCGTAGCATAAGATCATAAGCGAGCTGGTGTGGTCCTAGAGAGGTGCGAGTTTACTGGAAGTCAGCAGAACTGGGTCCGCATCTTAGATTTGTTTCCAACTGACCACACCTGCCTTGGGCCAGTTGGTGTCTAGCTCTAGCACTCAATGACCTTTATCTGTGAAATAAGGAACTTCCTACGAGTTCCCTCTCAGGTCTCTATCCAGTCCAGGATTTCACTAACAAATATTTCTAAATTCAATTTAGAATCTGTTTCAGCCACAACTGTAATCTACGCATCTTTTGTACTAACTTGATAGAAAAAAAAATCTGATAGGTTCGATAAAGTTATATTCAAGTGATATCAGTAGTTTGGATTTGGGGTTTGGGGGAGGAGGGGCTGGTTGGGTATTTTTCTGGCTTGGGGGCTTTTGTTTGGGGGTTTTGTTGGGGGTGTGGTTAGGTACTTATGAATTCAGAAGTGACTGCAATAGTTTGCCTTTGTTGAACCTGTCTGACCAGGTCGGGGCCGATCGCAGACCACTATTATCCTTTACTTCCTAAGTATCTGGGAACAGCACGGGAACAAATTCCTCAGCCATTCCCCACGGGTGACTTTAATGATAGTCTTGTCGCTGGGTTTGATCTGTGTCTCAGAAACGCCCCACTTAGATGCGTACTATTTCCCCTGGAGTAAATTCCTTCTGCCTTTTCAAACTGTCCCGGCAAGTTTGATGCACCCTGCAAACAAAACCGTTTTAAAGACAAAAAGCCCTGGAGCCTTCTGCAGCCCCCTCTCTCCTGTCCTCGCAGCCCACCTCAGTCTCTGCAGAAGGCCGTCACGGCTTGACAGAGCAGTCCTCTCCGTGGCCAGGTGGCCCTGGCGTCTTTCTCTGGGAGGGCGAGGTTACCTGTTTCAGAGCATGGAAGTGATCATCATGGGGCTGGAGCGAGAGCACAGCAGGGAGGGCGTTTGCCTTGCATGTGGCCAACCCGGGTTCGATTCCCAGCATCCCATATGGTCCCCCGAGCACGGCCAGGAGTAATTCCCGAGTGCAGAGCCAGGAATAACCCCTGTGCATTGCTGGGTATGACCCAAAATGTCAAAAAAAGAAAATGATCATCATTTAAGATCCAGCTGTTCCTTGCGGTAGCACGGCGCTGACGAGGTTTTTCCAGATCCTCATAGATTTGAAGAGAAAAGCGATGTCCCTACCCAGACCCTGCCTGCACTTGACAAGCCAGTGACTTCTTCCACCAGCACCAACACCCTACTGACTACTCAGCACTGAAGTGTCATAATGCCTTTTGGAACCCAAGAAACCAGCCTGGAAGGGTCACTGGAGGGGGGCACACGGGCAGTGGCGCGCTCAGAGGTCACTCCTGGCTGGGTTCCAGGGGGCCGACATGGCACCGGGGGCTGAAGTGGACTCAGCCACATTCAAGGCCGGCACTGAACCACCGTCCTATCTCCCAGCCCCTAAGTCTCCACTTTCAACTTCGCAAACAAAAACGGGGTGAAGCTTTTCCTCTGCTTTGCCGATGAGAAGCCCCAGCCCAGGGCTGTCCTGGTGGCCGAAAGCGTCCACTCTGAGAGGGTCAGGCCCTGGGTTCTGCTGCTGGCGCTGCCCACATGCACCCAGAACCACTCTCTATGTGCCATCTCGGCTCACAGCCGGGCGGGTGCCAGCCCTGGGACGGAAACATACGGCGATCACCCATGTGTGACAAGGAGAGCAGCCATCTAGCACATGCATGACCACTCCCACTTCAGTGACTGTGAGCCCAGCAGACACACAGGCAAACACCAAGTGCTGGGTTCGAATGTCAGATCCCCAGGTGCAGAGAGACCACATCCACACATGGTAATTCAAAAGCAAAGGAACTGTGTTGCTAACTCGACCTAGGGTCCAACTCTCACCCAACACAGTGGAGTCTCGACGAGGACCCCGACTCCAAATCACAAGCAGTTTCTATAGGCTTCAAAGTCTCGAAGTTAAGCAAGCACTCTGGTAACCATGTTGGTTAGTACGTTAGTCTAACTAACATACGCCTCCGAGACCTGGGCCCTACAAAAACAGTAAGAACACTATTTGGGTCTCCCAAAGAGGAATTGAAGAGCTCTGCTTGGAGTATCACGCTTCACTCAAGTGAGAGAAGGAATCCGGAGTTCTGACCTCCGCCAACGATCAAGAATCAGGGATGCTGTCTCGTTTGCCAAGGCATCAAAAATCAGACTGGCTGGACACGTAATGCGATTGGAGATGACCACTGGACTAGAGCTGTTACGGACTGGATTCCATGGGACATCAAAGTACTTGTGGCCGCCCACCTACAAGATGGTCAGACTTCTTCGTCAAGACCCTGAACAAACAGTTTGAGGCTCTTCGTGTTCCTGGAGTGAGCAGACACCACTGGGCTACACTAGCACGAGACAGGGATGAATGGAGACATTACTGGCGCCTGCTCGAGCAAATCGATGAGCAGCAGGATGACAAGTGATTCAAGTGATACAAGTGACGGTAACCGTGATCAGGCAGCAGTTAATAGTTCCCAACAGCAGCGCCAGCTTTATGCTTCTACAGGCTACCCATTCCTTACGGTTAACAAAAGATCATTTCTGGGACATCGTAACTGAGGCAGTGATTAATTGAGCACTTATTGGGCCCAGGAACTCCCCAGATGGGTTCAGGTGGTCCAGTTACACATTGTTTCACTGCTGGGAAACTAAGTCCGTGTCAGTTCCAGGAACTGACCCTGAGGCCTAGCTGATTCTGCTGATTTCTGCCGCCTATTATGGCGTCGGTTACGCCCTTACACAAGACTAGGGTGCGGCTAGCTGGGGAGCCCCACAGCCCAGAGGGTGGGCCCGAGCCCATCGTCGCAAGGAAGGGAAGAAGAAAGTACTAGGGGTAGAGCCTGGTGGGCACAGCAGGGCACAAGGCAGGGACCGCCAGGAGCATCACAGGGCGCACGCTGCAAACAGAAATTTGGCCAAGAAAAGGCCAGCATCGCCCCTTGAGCGCTGAGTGAGAGAGTGACCACGGTCGGCCAGCGTCCACCTCCTGACCAGGAGGCAGTTCCCCCTTCTGGCTTGGCGTCCTCCCTCGAGTTCTGATCTTCAGCCCTGTCAAGCCAGAGCTTACCCAGAGTTCCTGATGCGGTTCCACTTTTGTTAGCTCCTCTTCTTTCTCAGCAGGATTATTCTCAATTATATAGTTGGAATTACAATTTCAGAGCATCTCATCTTTCACACGCTATATTTCTTCTTTATAATCTCTGTACATGGAATTATAAATCAGGCAACATTCATGCTTAATTGGTATTTTCAGTGTAATTTTTTTTTTGTTTCTTCCTCCATTCTTTATATTTCAGCTTCAAAACATTTGGGCTTCTCACAGTAGAAAGAGATAAAAATAATAATATAAATTTTATTCTTTTGTATCTTTAAAGCTTTGCGACTTACTTCCAATGCTCTAACTCCTTAAATTAATCCGCAGAGTGATTTAAAAATCTTAATACTCACTAAACAACAAACAAGAAAAAAAATTATTCTAAGTTATTTAAATACTGAACCTAAAATACACATTAGCTTTCCGAAGCAGCCATACTGCAACTATCCTCTAAACATCACACTTAGTCATTTAAATTGCGGTGATGCCGTGTTTGTGCAGCGGGTGTCACCTGCAAGAGCCGATGTGTCCACCTCTCTCTCCCCTTGCCTTGGTACCCCCTGATCGTCTGAGCAGCAAGTTAACAAACTCGGAACAGCACTGAAAAAGGGAAACCTCCAAGAAGACAAGAACCCATCACTCAGCAGGAATGAAGCCACCCCTAGTGGGCCTGGTTCTTCTCATGGCCAAGGGTGTGCGCGCACACACATGCACACACGCACACACACACACACACACACACACACACACATACACACATACATTCCGGCCAGAAGCAACGGACATGCCGCAGGTAACAAAAGATACAGAGAAGGGAGGGGAGAGGAGGGAGCTGCAAAAGAAAGCAGCAGAGGACTTTCACGGAGTATCTTCACGCAGAGAAAAGGGCACTGTTCCACCCCCTTGGTGGTCCTTGAGGTGCTCGGGAGCTGAGGGGTCAGCAGTGCACACGCTCAGTGACCTATCTCCCATCCCGGGCGGCCAGAATGCTCAGCCCTGACCCCACAGGCCACCTAACACCTGAAGCCCATTTCCAGCAAATAGAGCAACAGACCCCATGCTTTCCCCTGGCCCCAAGCTCTCTCCCTGCAACGGGCGTTGGGGCCCACATTTGGACCACGGCTCCCTAGCAAAGGACGAGAAAAACTGCCATGCAGCAGAATGTCAAAAACAGAAAAGAAAAAGAATCTTTAAAAAAAAAGTATCACACGGGATGAGAGAGGCGTGCTGAAAGTAGACTATGGCCCACACCTGATGGCCACTTCCTACCTGTATTGCAAATCATAACACCCGAGAGGAGAGAGAGGGTGAGAGGGGATGTGCTACCACAGAGGCAGGGGTGGGGGGGCGGGGAGGGTGGGGGTGGGGGATACTGGCACCATTGGTGGTGGAGAATGGGCACTTGTGGGGGGATGGGTACTAGACCACTGTGTGACTGAAACGTAAGCACGAAAGTTTGTAAGTCTGTAACTGTATCTCACGGTGATTCATTACAAAAGAATTTAAAAATAAAAGAAATGTTGGGGAAAATGTGAAATAACCAGATCTCACATATACTTCTAGTGGGGGGGGGGGAATTATCACAAAATCCTATAGCACTGTGCCTCTAAAAACATTCACATGTTTTCTTTCTTGGTTTTGAAGCCACACCCAGAATGCCCAGGGATTGTTTCAGGCTCTGTGCTCAGGGGTCACTCCGAGTAGTGCCCAGGACCTTATGTGGTTCCAGGACCGAGCCAGGGTCAGTCACATGCAAAGCATCTTAACCCTTGTGCTAGCTCTTGTCTGCATGAGAATCTTCTTTATACCCAAATAACACTATTTTTTCCGTCAAAAGCCAGACCCGGTCATTCCAGTGAGCAGAAAATATTGCCTCAACGGACAGAATGAAGTAAAACTAAGTATTCTGAAACCCTTACATATTGGCTTCTTCATCTTTCTGTTATACTAGATATGATTTATTGATCACTAATTTGATTATCCAGCTTTTAAAGGAACCTAACTTTCAATAAAGCTTAGAAAAGCTGAAATTGTCCCAGAATTACTTTAGCAGAAAATGTAAAGGGGGGGAAAAAAGGTGATAAGAAACTAAAAGGTTGTTTTTCTTTCCTCCAGATAATACAGAAAATCACTTACATCTCAGCCAAATATATTTAGAATATTGGCAACTCAAATTGGCGTGATTGACATAAACAGATAACACCCGAAACAAGTCTAGGGTGGGAGAAATTGTTATCATAAGCAGTTTTGTGATCCACTTTTCCCCCTCAGTAAAACAGGTAAGGGGGTGCTGGAATATATCACACATAGTCATTTATATACAGTATCATTTTATGGAATTTTCCAAGGTGTTAATTAAAAGTTTTAATGAATGTTAATCATCTGTCAATTTCATTGGCAATCTATGTTCAACCATATGCTTCTCTTTTACACCTGTGAGATTTTTTTTTTAAATATCATTACTTTAAATTGTTTTAGTTCTTTAAGTGATATTTGTATTAATATTTAGGAAACAAAACTCCTGTAACCTATACAGCTATCTCCCCTCTTCCTGTATGGATTTTTCTAACTCATGTAAGTGAGGCGTGAGCACGGTGGCAGCAGGTATGAGAGGACCGAAAGATCTTCATTCATTTTTTTAAATTAATTCTTTAGGAGTTAAAAACTGGTCTTAGAAAATAGAGAGGGAGTATGGGAGAAATTGTCTGCCTCTCTCTCTCCCTCTGCCTCTCTCCCACTCTCCTTCCCTCGCACTCTGCTCACCCCAACCCTCTCCAGGAATCTCTCTCTCTTTCTCTCTCTCTCCCTCTCTCTCTCCCTCTCCCTTTCTCCCACTCTCCTTCTCTCCCACCCTGCTCACCCCAACCCTCTCCAGGAATCTCTCTCCCCCCCATTTCTCTACCCTTCCCTCCCCTCTCTCTTCCCCTCCCTTCTCTCTTTCTCTCCCCTCCCTTTCTCTCCCCCTCCCTCCCCTCTTTCTCCCTCCCTCTTTCTCTCCCTCCCTCCTTCTCTCTCCCCCTCCCTCCCTCTCGCCCTCTGTCACACCCTCTATCTCCCCCTTCCTCCCTCCTCCCTCCCCTCTCTCTCTCCCTTCCTCTCTCTCGCCCCCCTCCTCTCTCTCTCCCTCTCCCTCTCTCCCACTCTCCTTCTCTCCCACCCTGCTCACCCCAACCCTCTCCAGGAATCTCTCTCTCTCTGTCTCTGTCTCTCTCCCCCCCCCTTGTCTTGTACTGGGGCCACACTCAGCAGTGCTCAGGGCTTTCTCCCCGCTGTGCTCAGGGATCACTCCTGGCGGTGTCAAGGAACCATACGGGATGCCGGGGAAGGAGCCTCGGTCAGACACATAGGCCAAGCCCCGCCCACTGCACCATCTCACCATCTCCCTGGTCCCTCTCGATTCTTTCAGTCAAGTGGGTCCTCTGGGGGCTGCCACTCCCAGCCACCCAGGGCAGCAAAGCAACTCTGCTCAGGCCCAGTGTGCTGGGCTGCCAAGGCCACCCTGGGGTGCTCAGAGACTCCAGGGCTGCCCCGGTGACGCTGGGTTCCAAACAGGGGCCAGTCCACACCACCCACCCCGGGATGGGCTCCGATGCCCTGCTGGCTCCTCGGCTTCCGCCTCTGGACGTCCTAAGGGAAAACGTCCTCCGAGACAGTGAGGTGCCACGCGTGGTACTGAGTCTAAACGTCACCATTCAGAAGCGCTGCGTGACGTCTACGGGCTTTAGACAGTCCCTTGCCTTGGGGACAGGCTGCACACGTGACTCAAATGCCGGGCTCACGTGGAACATGCATTTCTGCCCACAGCTGCCCCCACCCCACACTCCTAAGCACAGTTCGGGCCGGGCTGTTGCTTCTGTTCCCGGGTGGCACGGACAGGTGGTGGGGAGACCACCCAGCCTCCCAGGGCCCTGCCCGCGGTCTGTGCCCACAAGAAGGGACCGGCGTTGGCATGCAACCAGCGTGGCCTCCTGCCTGCTGGGGTCGCGCCCAAGACCTCACTCGGGGCGGCAGAGTTGGAGCTGCATGTTCCCTTAATGGGAAAACATCAATGGGAATCCTTTCCTCCTTCCTTCCTTTCCTCCTTCCCTCCTTCCTTCCTTCCTTCCCTCTTTCCCTCCTTCCCTCCTTCCTTCCTTTCTTCCTTCCTTCCTTCCCTCCTTCCTTCCCTCCTTCCTTCCTTTCCTCCTTCCCTCCTTCCCTTCTTCCTTCCCACCTTCCTTCCCTCCTTCCTTCCCTCTTTCCCTCCTTCCCTCCTTCTCTCCTTTCCTCCTTCCTTCCTTCCCTCCTTCCTTCCCTCCTTCCCTCCTTTCCTCCTTCCTTCCTTCCCTCCTTCCTTCCCTCCTTCCCTCCTTTCCTCCTTCCTTCCTTCCCTCCTTCCTTCCCTCCTTCCTTCCTTCCTTCCTTCCTTCCTTCCTTCCTTCCTTCCTTCCTTCCTTCCTTCCTTTCTCTCCTTTCTTCTGTCTCTCTCCTTCCTTCCTTCCTTTCTTCCTTCCTTCCTTCCTTCCTTCCTTCCTTCCTTCCTTCTTTCCTTCCTTCCTTCCTTCCTTCCTTTCTCTCCTTTCTCTGTCTCTCTCCTTCCTTCCTTCCTTCCTTCCTTCCTTCCTTCCTTCCTTCCTTCCTTCCTTCCTTCCTTCCTTCCTCCCTTCCTCCCTCCCTCCCTCCCTTCCTCTCTCCCTCCTTCCCTTTTTCATGGCTGGAGGTCTTTTCCCCATCTAAATATCAGCGTCTGGCAAGTCTTTCCAGCCTACTGGAAGATAATCATGCCTGCTACTTGTTAATTAGGGCAGAGTGATAACTATTAAAAGTTGAAAGAGTTTCCTGGTGGTTGCAACAAGTTTCAACATGATCCCAGGCGCTTTGTCAGTCTCCCGCGGGTGAAGGGAAAGCGGGATGAGAAAGGCCACTCCGGGTCCTGCTGCTCCTGCTTCCCCGGAGTCACTCACACCCGGGACACAGGGCGGAGGCGAGAGAGGCCCACGGTGGCCCGCCACCAACAGGGGCGACCGGGTCCCCGGCTGCTCCTCCCGCCTCACTGCAGACTGGCACAGCCGGGGCTGCCGACCACACTGTGTCCCGTGGGTGCGCGGGAGGGCGGGAGGCCCCGCAGCAGGCCCCGAGAAGGGGGGGAGGTTCTGTCTCCGCCAGCCAGAGCTCAAAACGCCGAAGGACATTGTGCAAAGGCTCTGGGGAGAGCCGAGGGCCAGCTCGCAGACGGAAGGGACATGGGGCCCTTTTCAAGCTTGGAATGTCTGGGAAAGAGACGGCGCAGTCCACCTGCTCGGAACACAGGTCACTCGGACAAGTGAGGGAGGACAGCGGGAGAGAGAGGAAGCCAGTGCACTTTCCCCAGGGGAAACGGGCCACAGGCATCAGCCAGAGTCTGCCAGGGGGCGGCGGGAACCGTGCGGGGAACCCTGACCTCCAGTCCCAGAGCAGGGAGACGCCCGGTACTCCCGAGGAACCAGAAGCAAGCCATGAATATGGAGAGATCTTTTTTTTTTGAAAAAACAAAAACACGACTCTGAGAAAGGCACGATTATCAACGGCTCCCTGAACTCGGATAATCCATCACACCGCTCTAGCACACGCGTGTTTGCCCCCCCCACCATTTAATTCACTGTTCTTCAGAGAAGTCGGCCTCAAATAAATTCATCCGTGGTGGCGAATTTCCGAAGACAAATATTAAAACACGGCCACCGGAATCTTTGTAACATGTTAGCAAAATAATGAGATACAAATATTCAATTTATATACCACAGACCTATTAGCAGAAAGAAAATATACACATCATCCCCCAGGCCTGAACTAAATTTATGTTTCTCATACTCCGGAAAAAGGAAAAGCAAACAGAAGTCGACTCTGAGGAGAGATGCCCGCGTAAACGCTCTGTGTGTTCTCAAGGCTCCCTAAGCAGAACTCTCCTTCCGAACTGGCGAAGCACAGGATGGATGAATGGACCCACCCTGCTCACTGCCCCAGGACCGAGAGCCTGGGGGTTCAAGGACTTGTAACTTCTGGCTGAAGAGCCACAGAGTTTGGACTTCATCAAAGAGCCGATGACACACGGGAAGTGGCCAACCTTCACCCGTGAGGATAACCGTAAGTCTAGCTGCTGGAGTGAAGCAAAGGTTAGCTTACCTCCAGGTCACAGTTTCCAAAAAGTGCTTCTGTGACTGGCTTATCTAATCTCACCACAGCTCTGTCTTCTCCAGGGAAGAAGGGAATTCCGAGAAGTGCCGAGGTCTGCAGACAGAAGCCCTGCGGATGCCAGAGCCCCCTGCTCTTTTATTTCTTATTTTTTTTAAATTAATGAACCACCGTGAGGGTACAGTTACAGATTTACATATTTTCGTGCTTGTGTTTCAGTCATACAATGCTCGAGTACCCATCCCTCCCCCAGTGCCCATTCTCCTCCACCGATGACCCCAGCATCCCTCCCACCCCCCATCCCACCCCCACCCCACCCCGCCATCGTGGCAGGGCATTCCCATTTGTTCTCTCTCCTTTGGGGTGTTGTGGTTTGCAATGGAGGCATTGGGTGGCCGTCGTGTTCAATCTACAGTCTGCTTTCAGCCCGCATCTCCCATCCCGAGCGGGTCCTCCAACCACACTCTACTTGGTGTTCCCTTCTCTAGCTGAGCTGCCTCTTCCCCCAGCCTGTGAGGCGGGCTTCCTGCTCTTCCATGGTGCTCAGGATCTCTGGGCTGCTCTGGGATACAGCAGGAGACGAGGAGACACTGACAGAAGCCACCACGGACTAGGAGAAGTCTCAGAGCAGTAATACGCAGGGCCAGAGAGATAGCACAGTGGGTAGCGTGCTTGCCTTACACGCCAGTGACCTGCCGTTCAACTCATGGCACCTCCCATGGTCACCACCAACCCCCAGTCCTACTTGGAGTGACCCCTGAGCACAGCCCCCCCCCCCCCATAAAAGCAAAACCAGAAATCTTATTGAGAACTTTCCTAGAAAACCTATTGTTATTCCTTTTAGGCTAAAAACGAAACAAATATTTAAAAATACATCAACAAAAAACCAAAAAAAATCCAGAAATAATCTTGAGAACTTTGCTAGAAATCTTATCTCCATCACCCTTCGAGGTTCCTATTTCACATGCAGCAAAAGTGAACGTAGGGATTCCAAGTATTAAAAATAAATGACATAAAGAAGAAAAGAACAGCAGCAAGGAAAGAAGAAACGGAGGAGATATTTCCTAACAGTGAGCTATAAATAAGTGCTGTCTCTCTTCTGGACCAGAGGTTGCGGCAACAACATGCAGTTATACAGGGCAAAGTGAAGCCTGCCATTTTTTAAATGTGATTGAAGTTTAGACAACGATGCTAAGAGAGGGGGTGGGGAGACAGTTCAACAGCTGAGCTCACACTTGGGGGGGTGTCCAGGTTCCATTTCTGGCACCAGATAGGGTCCCCCAAGTACAGAGAGCCAGGAGGGGCGTCTCGACCCTTACAACTGCCAGAAGAAAAATCCCTCTACAGAAGAAACTTGAAGATACAGAAAATTGTTAAAGAGAAATAAAATTGCCAGAATTCTATACTGCAATTAAAAAAAAAAAGATATCTGGTATTTGAAAAAAAGAACTGTACTTTTAAAAGTTCAACTCACTGCACCATTACAATGTATGATACAAAATATATACAATCTGGGGGCCGGAGCGATCGTACAGCAGGTATGGCATGCGGCCAACCTGGGTTCATTCCCGGCATCCCATAGGGTTCCCCGAGCACCACCAGGAGTAATTCCTGAGTGCAGAGCCAGGAGGAACCCTGTAAGCCCTGAGCATCACTGGGTTTGACCCAAAAAGTGAAACATATAGATACATATACAATTGTTTTTACAATTTTATAACATATTCATTTGGAAAAAAAAGGAATGCCTAATCTGAACTAATACAAGCCTTATTTTAGGACACACAGGAGAACCAGTTTCACCATTAGTCATAACACAAGGAAAATTGTTCCGCTTCTTAACCTTCCCCCCAAACTGGCTATTCTTGGGCTGAGGAACCCAGACACAAAGGGCTGGGGCCCATTCTTTGCATGCTGGGGGTCTAAGTGGGATCCCCTGGAGCACCAAGGCCCCAAGCCTCACGGGGATTGGGCCCAGAGCACTGTGCTGTGAGCAGTCCCAAGCATCCTGTGAATGTCCAACCCTGAGCACTCCCGCATGTGGCCGAAACACAAAGGCAATTCCTGAGTGATTTGCGTTTTCAAGTTACCTTTTCTTGTTTGTTTCCATTGGGGGGGCTGTGCGCAGGGCTTACTCCTGGCTCTGTGCTCAGGAGTCACTCCTGGCGGTGCTCAAGGAACCATACCGGTTTCCCCAGATCAAACCCTGGTCGAAAGTGTGCAAGGCAAATGCTCTCCCCGCTGTGCTATCATGCCGGCCCCTCGAGCTGCCTAGGCTGAGATAAAATAGGGCTTTTAATTGAACAGCCCTGACTGCGTCCGCTCCTGCTTCCACCCGCCCTCCCCGGCCATATTCTGAAGCGGGAGAAATTCTGAAGAGGTTTGAGGGCAGAAGGAGAGTTTTATACTATCTGAGGTCTACTCCAAAAGAAAAACTCCTCGACCGACTTCATTCCACTTGATTACGGGATAAATCTCTCAAATGATGACCTTTGAAAACGTATTACAGTGTAAATTTTCCTGAAACCACATGCATATGCAATTGTGTATGTCTCTTAATGTTTATCTAAGGAAATGATTTACTTACAAGCCAGTGCCCTGGTCCACAAGTGGCCAGACGGGTTTTGGAGAGCCAACTCCAAAATTCCCTGAAATAAATCTATTATTCTGAACATCCAGAGCAACTGCTAACCAATAGTCAGCCCAGAAATAAATAAATAAATAAATAAATAAATAAACAAATAAATAAATCTACATTAGATATATTTAGGCCACGGAACATTTTATTATCATCCAAGACATTAATCTGCAGAACAAAACCTGATACAGGAATTATTTTTCCATCTGGACAACTGACAGGAGCTCGGGATCAACGGTTTGAAAGACCGCATTGCCCGTGCTTTGGAAACAGCAGACTCACCACGTCAAAACACGACACGTCTTTCTGCGTGTCACTAATGACACAAACACAGAAAGACTCGAAATCTCCTGCGACACGGTGAGGGGGACTGCGGCGGGGACAGCACTGCAGGTCCACTTGAAACCCACATCTTGGACCTCCCGGGACCACCGTGTTCCTTCAAAGAGGCCAACGCCAGGAATTGGGCCCCCCAGGCGCTGTTCTCTAGTCAGTGCTGCGGATGGTCTGAGCACCCCGGCCCGAGCATCCCTCCCGTCCAAGATGGGTCCGAAAAGGAAGACCTGCCACTCCGGGCGTGGCCCCCGGGTGGACCCCGGCTGCCCTCCACCCACACTCCTCCTTTGACTGCTGCCTCTTTTATTCACCCGACTTGGCTCACAGAGAACCGCTGGCTATTTCGAAATGTAAAGCCTTTCTTCAAAATTAGAAAATGTTCTCACTGAGGCTGTCAAAGGCGTGTGCCTGGGGCTTCGTGACAGCGCCAGAGGAGGGTTTCGGAATCCTCGGAGCAATTTCAGCCACTGAATGAGGTGCACGGCCTTGGAAGCGACCCTCCCGCGTCACGCCCAACATGCCTTTCTATGGAGTCTTTCTATTAAAAAAAAATATTCTTTAAAAAGCTGAATTTGTTTCTAGGCCTCAGGTTTTTAAACACATTTTAATAAGCAAAAAACATAAACAAAGCATGTGAGGCTTCCACTCTGTTTCATCCAGACTGACACACTGAGGACCAGCGGCTTTTCTGAAAATTCTAAAGCCTGACTCAAAAGGTCACGGGGACTGTCTTGTGCAGAAGAACCATTTGCCTGGACAATAAAAAACAATGAGAGAGAGTGGGGCTGGAAGGTAAGACAGCCGTCAGGGCATGTGCCTGACCCGGGTTCGATTCCCAGCACTGTCGGATCCCCGGAGTATTGCTGACCACAGCCCTCTGGTCCCCAAGCACTGCAGGGTGTCTTGGGAGGGTCCAGCATCCCAACACCTGAGCAGTAGCAGAGCCCCACCCGGGAAACAATTGGGGAGTTGGCAGACCTCCTGGGCATCTATCTTCTGGAGGCCCAGCCCCCCGAAACAGAATAAACAATCAACTTGATGAAACCCACTGGGAGCAAAGGGCCAATAAGAACATAGGCTACTTGGTGGTACTCAGGGGACCACATGGGATGCCAGGGATCAAACATGGGTCAGTCCAGGGGGCACAAGACAAATGCCCTACTCACTGTACTGTAGCTCAGGACCCCAAATATTATTTTTTGGAATCCTAAGAGTGCCTTTCTGACTTCTTTCAGATTTTCAGTGCATTCAACTGGACTCCCAAATCATTCAACATAATTTAGTCTTTACTTTAAAATTTTTTTTCAGTTTTCTTGGAGCCACATTTATGGTGATCATGTTACCTTACAATTAAATTATTATGATTCAAATAATACATATTTCTGGTCATTTGAATGCCAGTTGCATCCATATTGGATTTCTTTAGCAAATATTGGCAAGGTAAATTCATTAAACACTATACACAGGGGCTGGAGCTATAGCACAGCAGGGAGGGCATTTGCCTTGCACACAGTCGACCCGGGTTCAATTCCCAGCATCCCATGTGGTCCCCTGAGCACTGCTAGGAGTAACTCCTGAGGGCAGAGCCAGGAGTAACCCCTGTACATCGCTGGGTGTGACCCAAAAAGCAAAAAAAAAAACAAAAAAACCTACAAACAGAAAAAAAAAAAAACCACAGGCTACTATAGCAAGAGTCCAAGAGACCCATCCTTTCCCTCCCGACAAGACAGAAACAGCCATGGAAGGGGTGTAGCCTGCTGTCAACTTCTCTAATCCACCACTGAGCTTTCCCTGACAAGTTCTCACCTCTTCCCGACAGCCACGGGATCTGGGTTTCTGTGCCCCACACCTCCTCCTCCACCCAGCCACCACCGCGGGCTCACTGCTGGGTGTCCACGCCAGAGGCAGGGTAGAACGTGCTGCCTTCCCAGCACACAGACAGGACCCGGGCTGCCTCAGGAAAGTCGCAGGAGAACCAGGAAGTCACACGCTGAGGTGAGCAGTGGTTCAATCTCCTTGGAATCCTTTCTGTTTCCTCCAGAAGCCCCCCAAACTATGGACAGCCTAGAAACAGTCTTTCCTTCTGCTTTTTATTGGATTTTAGGGCCATATCCAGCAGTGCTCAAGGCTTACTCCTGGCTCTGTGCTCAGGGTCACTCCAGGTAGTGCTCAAGGGAGCAAATGGGAAGCTGGGGAACTGAGGCCGGGTCAGCCGTGTGCAAGGCAAGTTCCCCACCAGCTGTGCCTTCCCTGCAGCCCCTCTGCCCTGCCTTCTGGGAGCACCATCTCAATCCTCCTGAGAAGACAAGAGAGGTGATGACTCAGCGCATTATCCAGTGTGTTCACTTCTGATTTCCTGGGAGATTTCCCACAAATAAATTGAGAGACAGTTGAGCAGAACATAGAGACTTTCTAAGGTGAACTGCAAGTTATCCTGATGAAAGTGTCATGATTCATAAAGGGGCTACAGGAACAAGGTCTTCAAACTAAGATTGCCATCTTGCAAGCTGCCGACTGCCAATCTGTCCCCAAATGGTCTCCTCGTGTAATAGGAAGGGGGCGCGCACAAGAGCAATCAATTTGGAGGACACCAAGGGAATCGTAGCACAAGCTTACTAGTAGCTGAGCAGACACCGGATGAAAGGTCCCTCTCCATTCAGAAGATTCAAGATCTCAATGATGCTCTCACCAGTTTCCATGACGAAGATCTCTCTCCATTATGGCCAAGAATCTTGATTCAGAAGCCTATGTCCCTAAACCCTAACCATGAATTTCTGACTTTTCAACAATGAATTTTAGAATGTTTTCTTCACACCTGATACTAAGGCCAATTTCTGTACTTTTTTCTTCCTGATATATAAACATATATACATGTATATATGCATATGTGTGTGCACTGTACCACTGTCCCGTTGTTCATCGAATTGCTAGAGTGGGCACCAGTTACGTCTCCGTTGTGACACTTTTTGTTACTGTTTTGAAATATCAAATACGCCATGGGGAGCTTGCCAGGCTCTGTCGTGTGGGCGGGATACTCTCAGTAGCTTGCCGGGCTCGCTGAGAGGAACAGAGGAATCAAACCAGGTTGGCCACGTGCAAGGCGAACATCCTACCCACTGTGCTATCGCTCCAGTATATATATAATCTAATGTTCTGTTACAATTAAGTAGAGGCCATTTTCACTTCATAAGCATGATATTTGAAATAAAAAATAAAGTGTCTGTTCCTTAGAGGAGGCAAGATTCCTGACTGCTGTCAAAGCTCAGATCTGGGTTAAAGGTGCCTCCTTGTATGTGTGACGCCCTCGGTTCCGCCCCTGGATTCTGACCCTGGCACTGCATGACCCCTTGAGCATGCCACTGTGGCCCTGGTGGTCCCCTAGCACTACCAGGAGTGGCCCACAATGAGTGGGTATCAGAATTCCGAAGCCCTCTATCCTGGATATGGAAGATAGCACTGTAGCACTGTCGTCCTGTCGTTCATCAATTTGCTCGAGTGGGCACCAGTAACGTCTCCATTGTGAGACTTCTTGTTACTGTTTTTGGCATATCGAATATGTCACGGGGAGCTTGCCAGGCTCTGCAGTGATATGGAAGATAACCTGATATTAATAACTTGGAGCTAATTTCTCACATGCTCAAGCCTGCTGCCCACGGAACACGGGCCCTTTATGACAAATACCCTGTAGGTCTGGAATCGGTGGCGAGGAGACACGCTCTTCTTAATCTTCCCGTTTCTTTTAAATGTTATAACTGTTAAAGAGTCTTTTAGGGAAACTAATGAGTTCACTTAGGAGTGGGATAAAGAAGGTATGTCGACTTCGAAATTAAAATTTTTCAGGACATCAGTCCAGCAGGCATAAAACCACATAAAACAAATAAGTAGATCATCAAACAATAAAAGCAAACTAGAAATAATATAAAGGCTTTTTTAGAAACTATTATCGCACATATGCAATAATTACTTCCATCAAGACTTTTATTATACATTTGTTTTTATGGAATCATAATGCACCAGCGCAGGCTATTGTTTAAACACATTCACCACATACCCCATAACAGAATATGATGACAATATGTATTAAGGATAATACAGAAAATGTGGCTAAATGCATTCTGTATTATGGTTCCATAATACCGCATGCAAATGGTTCTGACTAAGCGGGCACAGGAGACGGCCGTTAGTGGGCATGCTGTGAGTGTATATTATGAATAATGCATAAAACTTGGCTAAATCCTAATGAGTCCATTGACATCCTATGGGGTCCAACGGAGGCTCAGATCCCCAAGCATGGTCCTGGCACATTTCTAAATACCAAACATGGGAGGGAAAAAAACAATACCACGAAAACAAAGGACATTAAGTGACACAAATAGACTCTCCTGCCAGGGGAAGATTTTGAAATCAGCACAAAATTGGAAGGAACTTTGAGAAAGGGAGGTAAAAAGTCCACGTTACATCATCACCCCACTTACAGATTGTCAAAATGATCCACTGCCATTTAAATGGGACAAAAGCTGTCGCGGAAGGTTCGATGTGATTTCTTTTCTCTGGTTGTCTTCAGGGAGCTGTGATTACCGGGAATATCTGTGCCGTCCCAAAGAAAAGTGACCAATCTCCTAGACTGGAGTGGGCAGAGTCTTCTGACTTTGAAAGAGTTACAGTTTCAAAGGAATCATAGTCAATTAAATAAGGAAATAGATATAATGTGTCTCAAAATAGCCTTTATGGAATACATTTAAAACTCTGGTTTCTACATAGCTTTGGGGGTGGTGATGGGGGGAATCAAAAAGAATGCCAGGAACATGTTATTTGCAGAAGACTTTTCTTTTGGATGTGTTTCTCAGCCCCCTGGGCCCCCCAGTAAGGCTCATGAAAAAAGAAATCATACCTGTGACCCCCTACATGGATGTACCCTGGGACAAACACCCAAAGGAACATGATCAGCATATTCCCGGGCCCAAGAATGCAGAGCCAGGGGCTGGAGTGATAGCACAGCGGGGAGGGCGTTTGCCTTGCACGCAGCCGACCCGGGTTCGAATCCCAGCATCCCATATGGTCCCCTGAACACCGCCAGGGGTAATTCCTGAGTGCATCAGCCAGGAGTGACCCCTATGCATAGCCGGGTGTGACCCAAAAAGCAAAAAAAAAAAAAGAGTGCAGATCCAGGGAGCTCTGACGGAGAGTGGCGTGTGGAAGTGGCCAGGGTGCAGCCCCGTCTATCCTCCGAGAAGGAGCAGACAGTGGGGCTGTCCCCAGGGTGGGTGGGAAGGGGGCTTTCTGACAGCACATGCCCCCAACCCAGCCAAGAGGCCAGGGCTGGCCACTGGGGAGGGGGGGTGCAGCCAGCCAAGGAAAACCCTGCCCCCCCGGGATACAGGCCCGGCACTGCAGCCGAAAGGAAAGTTCGGGGGCTCCTGTGCAGGTCCGAGAACCAGCCCACAGTGCTCTGCCGGGGAGGGTGGCCGCAAGGCACCGGAAGTCGGGAGACCAGGGACTCTCGTGGAGGTCACTCCGCGTCCCCTGGACTTGGGAGCGGAGGGGGCTGCCCAAGCCCCCCGCCATCTGTGAGAGCACCGCGCCCTGTGTTCCCAGCGCTCGCGGCCAGCCACGCCAGGAACGCTAACGCTAGACAGGTCTGAAAAATAACCCTTCGTCGGTTTCTATTTCAAGGGCAAACACCCCTGGGGACAGTTACGAGAACTCAGGATCGATTTGCCTTTGCTCTCGCTGGGGAGAGGCAAGACTGGGCCAGGAGGGGCCCGGGAGGCCGGAGGGACCTCGGGGAGGCTTCAAACCAGGGAGGAAAGGGGGGAGAGGGGAGAGGGGCCAGGCCTTGCACCCCCCTGGGGCTGGGAACAGGGACGGTGAGCTTCACAGCCATAGCGGGGGCGCCATCGGGCACGAGGCATGACGGCCACGGGGTGAACATCGGTGTCGTGAATCAAGCACCTGCACCCTCAGTCTTGGTCCTGCCTCACCCAGAGGCTCAGGGTCCCAGAGCAAATCCCAAGAAGCCATGCACAGCCCCTGCCAGCCCCTGCCCCCGCCCCCGCCCACCCCCGAGCGGCTGTCGCTCGCTTTACCCCTCCCCAGGCCACCACGAGAATAACAGAAAACTCTCTCGTGGCACTTTGCCGCTCAGCAGGGAACTGGACTCTTTGCGATATCCATTTTGATACAGACCTAAATTAGGCCTCTGGAAATAGGTAATGCATAAAAAAAAAAAGCCGTTTGTGTCACCAAATTATGATTATAGGTTACGGTTAACCCTTGGAAGATGGTGCTGAGCTCGGCAGCACCCCACGGCGGAGACCATTTGCCACGAAATCACAGGCCCGGCCTCAAAGATGTGTCAGGCGGGCGCCCAGGCCAGGCAAGCGCGCCAGGTGACCTGTGGGCTGGTGACAGCGGGTTGGAGCCGGAGGCTGAGAGCAAGGCCAGTTAAACAAAAGGCGCCGCACAGCAGGCCTTGCCGGCACAAGTTAACAGCTGCCCTGGCCGCCGAGAGGGAGGAGGAAAGGGAGAGGGAGCCGGAGAACCCACCCGCTCTGGGCCGAGAAGCTTCTCCCGGCATGCTGCAGCCGTGTCCGCCCGCCGGACCCGGGTTCAGAGCCACGGCTATTTTCATTTTCTATCTCAAAGGTCACTTGTGATGGAACGAGTCGCTGGGCCTCCGGAAGTCACTGATCAGAAATACCAACTATCCCGAGGTTTCTCTCAAACGTCTCCCCGAGGGGGGCCGCTGGTCAGAGGCTGCTACTCTTCAAACTCCCTGCTCAGGAGTTGACAAGTTGGGCCCAGGAAGGGGCTCCTGAGAAATCTCAGACCACCCCCTGCCTGCTGGTGCCACCCCCAGTTCTTGAAGGCGTTTCCGAATCTTGCCTCTGTGATATCATCAGCGCCTAATCGGGGCAGGTTTTGTAGGAATAAACCGGAGAATAATCCCAAACACCGCGTTCCAGTTCGCCCTTGTGAAGACGGAAGAGCGGCGAGCACGCGTGCCCTGAGCACGCGTGTCCTCTGCGCTCTCGGCACAAGCCGGATCTCGAGTCAGCACTTTCTGGTTTAAAAAATCATGTACGGGAGAGACGGACAGTCACAGAGCTGGCGTGCACGCTCTGCAGGCTGAAGCCAGGCCCAGAAACCCCACACCGCACGGTCCCGAAGCGTTAGGGGCACAACCTCCCGGGCACTTCCCGGTGTGGCCCCCAAACAAAACCAGAAATCGGACAGGAGAGAGTTGTCATGTCAAACAACAAACCTTGGCTTCTCCCCTCCCCCCCCCCACTCATGCATTTTTATTCTGTGTTTTGGCAAAAACGATCCCTTGGGTCTGGCTTATCTCAGTAAAATAAACAGACGCAACTGAGTTCATATCTCTCAAGACACAGTAAACACAATGCAAGACGTAACTCTTCAAACTGGAGTCCCTTGTAGTTAAAAGACAAAGAACTGAAACTGGGGAGCTGCTTCAAAGTGTGGGGCTGATGAGAAGGAGCAAAGATTCGCACTGCTACCCGGGATCGTGGAAAAAATCAGAGCTAATGAAGAAACACCAAAGTTTTCGGAGGACTTAAGTAGAGGGTGGACACCAGCCAGAGTTCAGAGCTGCAAGAGCGACTTCAGCCAAGGGTCTGGCTGTGAAGGCAGCGTCCTCTTCCCTGTCCTGACCACAACCCCTAAAGCGACAGGCTCTCCTGAAGATGTGAAATTGCTCAGATCTCCTCCTGTCAGCCACAAGATCTCCTGACCGAGGAAGGGCCTACTACACCCAAAGTCTAGAAGGTTCTACCATGCACAGTCCTACAAGCATGCACTTCAGCCATCACACCACCCCCATTCAGCTCATCCCTGGCGTCTGCCCCGCTGTTTGGGTGGCAACCACCGGACAGTGGCCAGCTACTGGAACAAAACCTCCTGTTTCCACTTTCCTAAAGAACTCATCCCCAAATCCCCACGTGCTGACTCAGGCTAGAGCCCTTCGGGTGGACTTCCTGGCGGGCCTGCCTCAACACTCACCTGCCAGGCCCTTCCCCGGAAAGCTGGCCTGGCCGGAGCTCCCGTCCTCAAAACCATTCCCACATCCACGCTGGCTTTGCATCTGCTGAGTTCAAATTTAGATGCATTGGTACTTTTCCACAGTTACTTTTCTTGTTCGGCTGATCGGTCCCTTTATTTATTCCGAACTTTTCGATGTAAGACCAACAGGAATACCACCTTCTAAAATTACTACTATCCTTCCAGCCTCCGATGGAACATTAGCGGGAAGCAATATTCTCCAAAGCTATGAAGCATACACTGCCCTAAATTACACTGCAGTCGCTGCCCTGAGCTCACACATTTTTGAAGAGAAAGACGCCCTGGGATCTCTCTGTACTGACTGCATTTACTGCTTTAAAATATTTTTAACCCAGCGGCCCCCGTGCCAGGCCTGCAGGCCCTCCTGCTAATCCCGGCCTGGGTGGCTTTTCTTCAGGGAAAGCATTCAAAACATTGTAGCCCCGCCTCAACTCTGACCCCTTTCACTTAAACATGAGACTCAGAAAAAAAAAGTTTGAATTCCAGAGGGAATCGCTGAACTTTGACCTGCTTAAAATTAGTTTTGTTTTAGTGCCTTCATAGTGACTCAACAAGCCAATTTTCCAGACACTAAAGACGTTTC
Source organism: Sorex araneus (assembly GCF_027595985.1). Classification (NCBI taxonomy): domain Eukaryota; kingdom Metazoa; phylum Chordata; class Mammalia; order Eulipotyphla; family Soricidae; genus Sorex; species Sorex araneus. The sequence goes on from NC_073311.1 coordinate 63,579,661, forward strand.
TGCCCCTGAAGATTCCAGTTCAAGTCCACAGTTATGTTTGCTGGTCAGATCAGAACACTGTGTCCCCGGGTTGCAAGCAACAAATTCCCAGACCTCCATTTCTCTGCCAGATGTTGGCATTAGTTGGTATTAACTGGATCTAAGGACACACACACACACACAAACACACACACACACACACACACACACACACAAGGGGACAGACTTTTTTCTTCACTTAGGAAACCGAGTTTCCACTCAAAATTTAGTCATGGAGAAATGTTTATCAGGATTGTATAAACATTACTTGCTAGCCGAACTCATACAAGACCAAAGTCAAGTTCTGGTGGCGGTACTAGGGAAATTTATGCCAATGTCTTTCTGGATCTACTTTTCTTAACGGAGAATGAAAGGAAAACAACTATTGATTTTATTCTATCCTCTGTAGGTTTTATAAATTGTCAATGAAGAATTGTATCGCCATTGCTCATTATTATTAATTGTTCACTGTATTAACTTTCCTTTAGTGGAATCTCAAAATGATAGCTGTAGCCAAAAATTTGTAAGTAAAATAAAGTCCCCAGAGAACTAAGAGTACGGTGCATGTTTAGATTGCTGTAGTCTCTTCAAAAATTTTCCCATAAAGGAAAATAAACCTTTGTTACAAAAATGACATTTCATTAGTAAAAACTAAGGTATTTCATAAGAAGTAGTTTTTGTCCTGGAACAATTCCTACATAAATTCCTGCACTTAAAAATTTTAAAACAGTGAGAGACAGAGGCATTTCTAGTATGAATGCAGGGGGGGAAAGACAACACAGTTTAAAAGAGTGAATATGGCATAAAGTAGGCTACGAGCATGCATGCCACGTGAAACAAGAAGTCTGTCTGCACTGTCCCCCAAGGGTGAGTTAGCTCGGAAGAGGAGGGACACCAGAGTCTAGTCCAGATCTTCACACTCAAACATTGTTTGCGCTCAAATCTATCAGCCTTCAAAGAACTGCCGATAAGCAGAAAAGAGGAAAAGGCAACACAAGGGAGAATTGATCGTGGAATTGAATTGGGGAACGGGGGTTACAGTAGGGTGAAGGAGGTTGGCACACTGGTGAGGGCATACACAGGACACCATCGTTAATAGTCAATCACAACACCTTAATCAATTTCTAAAAAGAAAACCTACAGAAGTGCACACACACACACACACACACACAGAGGAAGAGCTACCACTACACCATTGTTAAAATACCGATAACATCTATTGTTCATGCCGAACCCTAGACATTGTAAACAGACGCTACAGTATCAAAAGAATTGATCACAGGGAAATTATATTTGAAATGCTTGGTCTCCTTCTATTAGTTAGCTCCAAGTCCAATACTGGGAAAATAAAAATGACTCAGAGAATCTCTTTGGGAATCATTTATTTTCTTCTCATTTAAGAAAGAACAGGGAGTCAGAGAGCGAGAGAGAGAGCACAGGAAGTAAGGCGCTTGCCTTGCATGCAGCTGGCCCTGTTTTCCCCTCTGCCACTGCACAAGGTCCCCCCAAACACGGTGAGGGGTCGCTCCTGGGCACAGAACGAGGAAGAATCCCTGAGTGCATCTGGGTATGGTCTGACTTCCCTCCACCCCCGCCCCAACTCCTACACAATTAACCCAATGTTTTAAAGCTTTTTTCTTGAATCACTGTGAGATAGACCCTTACAAAGCTGTTTATGATTGGATTTCAGTCACACAGTATTCCGACACCCATCCCTCCACCAGTGTACATTTCCCAGCACCGGTGTCCCCAGTTTCCCTCCCATCCCCTACCCCCCACCCCTGCCTATTTCTATAGCAGGTGCTTTTCCTCTCTCTCTCTCTCTCTCTCTCTCTCTCTCTCTCTCTCTCTCTCTCTCTCTCTCTCTCTCTCTCTCTTTCTCTCTCCTCTCTCTCTCTTTCTCTCTCTCTCCTCTCTCTCTCTCCCCCCCCACCTTTTGGGCACTGTGGTTTGCAATATTAATACCAAGAGGAATAACCCAATTTTTTTAATGTTCAAAGAAGGACTAGTGGTGGTGGCCAGGTTGGATATGAATCGCCTTCCTTCATTTTCATTTCATCTGTCACTCAACACAGAAATGTGTGTGAGCTGTACTAAATGACCGCAGATTTCTTAAATTAAGAAATTACCTGGCATTCATTTTCTTTATTTCACATTTCAAAGGCAAGTAATTGTTTGGGTTCCTTAATGATACTAAAGGGAGAAAAAAAAAAACACCACTAATCATTTTGAAAGCTGGATCGATTCCTTTTATGAAAAGGTCAATGAAATGAAAATTTCGAATGCTACCAAACAGTCTCCTTAAAGACATGAAAATAAGTAAGGGTTATGTAACATCCTGATGGAAGTATATATATCTAGAGATCAGACAATATAGGGCAGCGTCTAAGTCAAATAAAATTAAACACAGATGTTCCCATGTGAGCAACGACCACTATCTGGAAAATCTGCCAACACAGGATTAACACTGTAGTTTCTTAATCCTTTAATTGTCTTAATAATAAAATATGCTACTAATTGTGAGTATTGTGCATGCTATCTTGGCCTTACATTCCAAAAAAGACATTTGCATCTTTATTTGTATACATTCAATGTTAGATTGATGTCACACTCACCTTAGCACGGCCTCCCTGGCCCCTTTACAAAGAGCTAAGTTGGCAACACACACACATACACACACAGACATATACACACACATGCACATATACACACACATATCCTCACTGGTGACAAATTTCATAATCTGAAAGTTAATTTTAGCCATTTGCATCATCTCAGTGTGACATTTATACACAGTTCTGATGAGTGAGGCTAAAGAAGGATGAATTTGGGTATAAAATATGAACTTGAGATGTGTGTTTTAGTTCGTTTTGCAATGTTTCAAAAGAGGTTGTGAAGAAGGAAGATTTTCCAAATGTCTTGGCCCCAGATTCATGACTGGAATCAGGGCTTTGCTTCTCCGGGTGGCAACTCAAAATCAAACCAATGAGTGACTAAATGGTGTGACCGACTTTAAACACCTGCTCTGCCCTCCCATACTGCCAAAGAGACATCAGATACACATTTTGACTTTTCACGGTTCTACACAGACCGTCTGAAAGTTCCATTGGATAAAACCAGCCAGAGGTTAATTTGTAAAATATTATGGCTAATATAAATTTGACTTGTCATCTTTCCCAAAAGTCTAATTAAAAAGACCCAATTTCCTAGCCATATATTTTCACCCAACCCAAATCGTTAGGTTTCTAGAAACTTTTTTTTCCTCCTATGCACAGTCAAAACCTGACAAGAGCTCACTGTGGGATTATGCACAAAAACTGCAAATTTAAACAAGGTGTGATCGTATACTTTTTCACACATTATTGTATCATGCTGCACCAGAACAGTAATATATGCGCAGTTCCAAAATAGCTTGGGCTATTACTGCAGAGCCTTGAAAACTACTAAGATTCCAACTGGAACACCTTTCAAAAGCTGTTTCTGTACTGTGCACACTGGGAAGTGTGGCCCAACCCACTGTTTGTAAGTTACGATCCACGCGTTGCCAATCATCCTGACTGCTTCTCTCTTATTAGATTCAGTCATCATAAAGTTGTTTCATCAATAAGAATATGACAGAAGGGCTCGATACTGTTTAATCTACTCAATTATGGAACAAATGTGCGTTCTGCCTGATGCTGCCCTACTTTCTTTTTAAGTTGCATTTAAATTATTGACGAAGTTGCAATAAAGCATTTCCTTGTTATACATAGTTTAAAAGTGAAGAATGATGTTTCACAGTTAATTTTTAGGCCCATGGTGATAAATTCATACATATTTGTCCTTTCAAAACAACTCAGTAGCATAGTAAGCGCTTAGAAGAATGGCTTTTCCTATTGTCTTGAAACTTCTGAGCTGCATCATTTTAAATATAAGAGGAGAAAAGGATGAATATAGAAAACATCGTCTCTCTTTTTTTTTTCTTTTTTGGTTTTGTTGTTATTGTTTTGTGTTAGGGCCAGATCTGGGGATGTCTGGAGGTCACTCATGATGGTACTGGTGGAACCTTGTGCAGTGCTGGGGATTGAATCAGGGTCAGTCACACGTGAGGCAGGGAGAGGCCTTAGTCCCTAGCCTATCCCTCTGGTCCCAAGAAAATACCATTTCAAGTCTTCCTGGTATTGAAGAGACACAGACCTATGATAAAGGTTCTGCTTCTCCTACCAAAAGGTAGGAGACATTATGACTTTATGACTTTACCAAATTCCTGAGGACCCACTGAGTCAGGTAGCAGGACAAGGCCACTAAAAATGACAGAAGAAGCTGTCTGGGGGACAGGAACATTATTTTATTTCAATGACTCACTAACCACTTCCCATAGCTGATGCTTTCTGATCCATCTGCTAAAAGACGGCCAGCATAAGATTTTTTTTAAAGCCAAATCTGAATCCTTTACGCCCCAGCCGTAGCTTTCAGGATGCAAAACCAAACCTCAGGAGCACCTGTAAGGCTCTGGCGAACTGGCCACAGCCTTTGCTTTGCGGGTGTCCTTGGGCCACCAGACCCGCTCTCAGGGACACCCCTCCAGGCCTATGAGACTTCCAGAACAAAGCAGCTGCCCCATGCAGTGGACAGCACCGGGCATGCTTCTCCACAGCCCTCCCCGCAGAACTCAGCACCTAGGCAGGCCCCCTGAGGGCAAAGGGCCACTGTGGACACCACGGGGCCACGTGTCCTAGTTCCCAAGACTTGATCCCAAGTCTGCTCGTGTCTCTTCTACCCGTCACCAGAGCCGAACCAACTCACTGGACCCATTAAACATAATATTTACATGCTCATAAACTGTCACCTCAATGAACAACAAAAAAATACACACAATAGATAAAATGAGGTGTTATAGTTAAGAAGCTAATAAAATAAATGAGTTAATTAACGATATATGAGGGCAAAAGAGAATGCTTTTAGTGACACTAGATGAATGGTTTGGAAAGAATAAAGGAAAATTGTTTTCAAATCCTACTAACAGTGTCAATTAGCGTCATAAATTGGGAAGAAAATTTATAAATAAATCTCGGCAACTACTGTACTTTGGATGGCTTGCCAAATTCCTTTGAGCTCTCCCACCATTTTTAGTAAATCAAAAGTAACAACCCAAATTATATATAGAGACCGGTTTGAGGGCAGAGGCAGGGACATGGTCAAGAGGTAGACTATATACCCTGGTGTGGCGGACCCTGAATTTGATCCCCAATGCCATATGACCCCCCTGAGCACCACCAGGTGCGACCAACGTAAATACACACACACACACACACACACACACACACACACACATTATGACTTTACCAAAGAAGACGACAAGATTGTCATTCAAGGGAACTGGGCTGATAAATGAAGAGACAGGGGTAAACACTGAAATATTTTCAAATAAACTGATAAAGAACATTTTGTTTTGCATTGTGAAATATTTAAAGTGGTTCGCATTTCCTTGAGACTCTATGCTTTAGAGACAAATGTTCTTTATTAACACTCCAGCTCCCAGGGGTGAAGAAAACATCTCTTTGTTTGCACAATCCGCTGAGTTTCTTTCTTCTTTCTGACTAGACCCAGAAGCTTCGGGAGGGCAGCACCCAAATTGTTTTGGCCTACCATTTCAGGCGCACTGCTGAGCACTCGGCTCATGTGACATCTAACAGGCTCACAGTGAAAGACTGGTAGGCTGCTGTTATTGAAGTCGCTTTGGTTTACAAGAGAGTAAAGGTTGATACACTATTCTCACCACCGAGGTGCCAATATCCTGCCACTTCTATCCATAGTTAAAAAATATATATATTTACAGGAATAAATGAGAGTCGAGATTAGTCCAATTCAACATGGTTTATTTCACATAACTATCAAGAACAAAATAATCACACAATGAGAAGCGTTGCCAACCACCTAAATGCCCATCGACAGATGAGTGCATAAGGAAGCTGGGTGTAGGCCATCGTGCAGGAGGTCAGGCGCTGGCCTTGGGTGCCTGCTTGGATCCCCAGCACCGCGTTTTGTCTCCAGAGTCCCATCCAGGGGTCACTCCTGAACAAAGGGCCAGGAGTGGCCACTGAGCAGCAACAGTGCTCTGCACTCAGAAGTGACCCCTGGTGGTACCTGGACCCTCCCCTCCCCCGACACAAAAAGGTTAGGGTGAGATAGACAGCGATACATACATAGGAGTGTTTGCGTGTGTGCTCACACTCAGTGAACTACTACTCGACTATTAAAAAAAACGAAATCCTGCTACTTACAACAAGGATAAATGGAGAAAATGTAATGCTAAGTGAGGATAATCTGAGGAAGGAACAAACCTTTATGATCTCATAAGTGCTACACAGAAATAAAACAAATTACTAAACTAGATTATATATATAAATAACATAAACACACACACACACACACACACACACACACACACACACACACGCTTTGTGACCATAATGGTTACCAGAAGGGAAGGCAGCAGGAAGATGCAGGATCCAGGTGAAGGGTGAACTGAATGTGAGGAATTAGAGCTATGGGGGTGGATTTCATGAACTTAATGAAAATGCTGAGACACGATGACACATAATTGTGCACACCAGAAATCTAGATGATCTTATAAACCAAGGTACTACAAGTTAAAATATTCTGATGCAAATTATCTTAGAGATTAAGTATAAATGGAATCACCGAATATCCCAAACACATATGTTGAGAGACAATACATGTCCTAGAGTCAAAAATGAAAAGACCATTCATAAAGAATCTCAACTTTGAGGGGGGTTCTGTTTTATTATTTGGGGGTCATACCTGGCTGTGCTCGGGGCTTACTCTTGACTCTGCACTCAGGAATCACTCCTGGTGAGCTCAAGGGACCAACGGGGTACCTGGGATTGAACCCAGGTCAGTCATGAGCAAGGCCAGCACACCATACCCACTGCACTATCTCTTCAGCCTCTCAAGTTTCATTATTTTTAACATCTCTCTCACATGATCTATATATAATATTATGTGACTAGGTTTCCTTAGGAACCCCAACATAATTACCATCACCTTATTAAAACTTCTAAACACCCAATCCAAATCAAACCACCTGTAAATTTTTATTTGTGATGGAAAATCATCATTGCACTACCTAAAATGTATTTACCCCTTTCTGCTAAGCAATTCAAGGCGACCAACATCTGTGAGCAGGCACTGTTAAATATAAAAATGAGAACACAACTGAAATAAATTTTTATTAACAAAATAAAAGATGCTAATAAGGAAGCAAAGCTATCTACAGTCCAGGCACACAATGTGTCTGGAAAATTCTTTTTAAGCCAGACTGAGTTTTTCCCAGAAAATAGCTTGTAAATATTTAAAATTCCAAAAAGACATGAAGGAACTGACTGCATTTATGGAAGGTTCTGTCTTTTCAGGTTCCTGTCGCTGAGGCAACACAAATAAAGGTATCATTTCATCTGCATTTAACTGACTTATCAGTTTATGAACCAGAGAGAAAATAAGCAAGGAGAGGACATTCCAAAGCATTCTGGAATATAAGGCAGGATATGGAGAGGCAGATACACAGAGTTAAGGATATCGGCGTGGCCTCAGCCTCCTTGTTAATTCTGAGAAACTGATAAACAGGGGGAAATGCTAAGCCGTTATGATCTAGGACAGTGCACGCACAGACACACACGTGCACGTGCGCGCATGCACACACACACACCACAGGTGTACACACATACACACTCATACAAATCCCCACAGGTTTGCACACATATGTACATACACACACATCACAAGTGTGCACACATACATACATACACACCACAGGTGTGCACACGTACATAAACACATACACATACTCTCTATGATTTCCTTAAAATCTTTTTAAAGCATTGGAATATTGGAACCATGTAAGAAATTCATATTTCCTTAAATTTGATTTCTAACACCGGGCCTCCATCCTATCTCACTTAAAAAACTAACTGGGCCAGACTCATACAGTTGCCCAGTGTTGTCTCCCATTCTGGCTTTAGAAACTTAACTCAGACTTTTTCAAAGCAAGCGCAAGAAACAGTAGTACAATGGCATGTCAGAAGAGATCTTACAACTTCGACCTACATTTCTTATTCCATGAATATCTTTCATTTCCTTTCTAGCTCATCCCCCTGAATTTCGAGATCCATGCTCACAGTTGGTAAACACGATAGTAGTGAATTTGATATTGATGTTGAACTGGAGTGATAACATAGCGGGTAGGGCATTTGCCTTGCATGCGGCCAACCCAGGTTCGATTCCTCTGTCTCTCTCTCGGAGAGCCCGGCAAGCCACCGAGAGTATCCCATCTGCACGGTAGAGCCTGGCAAGCTCCCCATGGCATATTGGATATGCCAAAAACAGTAACAACAAGTCTCACAATGGAGACATTGCTGGTGCCCCCTCGAGCAAATCGATGAACAACGGGACAACAGTGTGACAGACAGTGCTACAGTGTTCATACATGATCAAATGAGGAGAGCATGGACTTAGACATCTGCCTGGGAGGCTGACAAACCCAGCCTCATGCTTGTGGGGTCACCTGCTCACCCCAAGATTGGGCAAGAACCTTTCTCCCTTCAACAATGCACAGATACCGTGAACACCATCATGTCTGCACACTACCAGCTTTCCAGCCTCCGAGTATAATAGCCCCAGCGCTCATTTCATGAAGAAACATTCTCAAGTCCAGAAGACCAAGATAAGCCAGTCTTTATATATATGTATCACTGTCACTGTCATCCCGTTGATCATCGATTTGTTCGAGGGGGCACCAGTAACGTCTCATTGAGAGACTTATTGTTACTGTTTTTGGCATATCCAATACACATGGGTAGCTTGCCAGGCTCTGCTGTGCGGGCTCAATACTCTCGGTAGCTTGCCGGGCTCTCTGAGAGGGGCGGAGGAATCGAACATGGGTTGGCCGCATGAAAGGTGAAAGCCCAACCACTGTGTTATCGCTCCAGCCTATATATATATAAAACTGCTAAGAGATTGCCTATGACACCCCCACCCCCAACCCCATTGGCTTTTCCTCTCCACCACGGGAAGGAATCCATGTGAATGCCTTTCTTGCTCTTTGGTTTCACTCATTTGTCACACATCAGTTTCAAATCAGTTTTAATATGCTGGAGGAGATGGGTGATGTGTTACACTGTCTAATTTTTAGCTAAATTAACCCTCACAAAGTGAACAAGTGGTTTAAAAATATTTCCCAGGGTGGGAGGGGACACTTACATGGAAACCAGGGACATAGCTCAAAGGGTGAAAGCACATTGTTTGTCTGCAGGGCCCCTGTTTAATCCCCGGCACCCAATGGTCCTCCAAGCGGGAAGCCAGTCGTCCCCGAGTACCACCAGGTGTGACCCCAAAACAAACCAAAAGGTTTCCCAGTGTTTATGCAACATGAATAAGGCAGATGTAAATTAATATAGGAAACCGGCAGAACTGAATCTCTTACACTATGTGGTCAGCCGGAGACTTCAAAGGAAATCTATGAAAATCCAAAGAAAAGCAAGAAATCCTCAGGAAGGCACAGGGGGCTGCCCAGCTCACTCTCGGCCCCAACACCAGGAGACTGGCGGCTAAGGGGTCTTCTCAGACCTTCCCGGGTACCCGCCTCTCCCAAGAATGGCCCACCTGGGCCCCCAGTTCAGGACATCCCGGGGGTGGGGGGGGGGTGTCTCCAGCTCCCAGGGGTCAGCCCAGGTCTCAGGGTCTCACCGAGAGAAGTCTCCCGCAGCCCCAGGAAGCCCCATGCATGTCCATGTCCGGGCTGGCCTTGCTGCTCAGCGGTGACGCCACTCCACTGAAGGCCCTCACGACGACCTTTCAGCGGGGTCTGACCACACATGCTTGCTGGGTCACATCAGACTCTCGGTCCACGGACCCACCCACCTGTCGCACTCCTTCTCTCTGCAAGGGCTACACTCTCCTCTGAAAATCGCCCATCTGCCTGGCTTAACTCGGACCCTTGCCAAGGGCAGCTCGCAGGAGGAGTAAAAAGCTGAGGAGACAGGGAACGGGGGGGGGAGGGGAGGGGCAAGGGTGTGACTCTCTGCAGGAAAATTCAAGTAGCAGAACAGAGCTGCCTAAAGCACCGGAATCTTCCACGGATACAGGGTTGCTGGTAGCACACGGTGCGTCCTTCCAGGGCTAACAGTCGTCCCCACGCCTTTCAAGCCTGCACTCAGGCTAATTTCCAGTAAAATTAGCTATTTCTAGTCTGAACACAGGCCATTATGAAGTCCAGGGGGAAAAAAAAGTCAAGGAAATGGTTTAAAAATAAATAAAAGCAATTAATACATAGTCTTCTCAACAATTGTCACTGTATTGTCACTGCCGTCCCGTTGTTCATCGATGTGCTCGAGCAGGCACCAGTAACGTTGCCTTGGTGGCACAGTGGTGAGCATAGCTGCCTTCTTCTCAACAATAACATTCGCATACTCAAAGAAACTGTATTTACTAGACCGATTTAAGAAAACAATACCTACCAAGATAAAACTACATCGGGACCAGGGAACATTGACTACTTGTAGTTCTGGGAAGTGGGGTGGAGAGAAGAATAGTAGAACCCAATCTGATGGTAGGAATTGACAACTGTCAAAAGTCAACTGACAACTGACTTTTAAGTACAAAAATAAACTTCCTTTGGGCTGGAGCAATAGCACGGTGGGTAGGGCATTTGCCTTGCACTCGGCCGACCCGGGTTCGATTCCCAGCATCCCATATGGTCCCCTGAGCACCGCCAGGAGTAATTCCTGAGTGCATGAGCCAGGAGAAACCCCTGTGCATCGCCGGGTGTGACCCAAAAAAGCAAAATAAAATAATAATAAATTTCCTTTGTTAGAAATACAGAACTTAAAGTAGAGTAGTGTGAAAGAGTGCTATTTTATTATATAGCTTTGAAGTTTATACTATATGCACATACTGCTATATGCGTTTAATTGATTAATCAGATTCTCAGCTCACACATCAATTTGCTCAGAAAACCTTCCCAACATCTCTGCCACTGTTCCCAGCACACTGAGACATAATTACAAATTATGTTATGTTATCCCCTATCAACCTGAGATTCTTGCAAACAAAAAGTGAGACTTATTTATATTTTTATCCCCAGAAATGACACATTTAAATTCAGACCTGAACCCAACAATATTTACTGAGCTCTAAGCAGACAGAAGTAGTAATAAGATACAAGTTTTTTTAATTTCAAAGAGTAACATTCATCACTATAAAAGGCATCAAGTGGAAGAACTTGTAGGATCAAGGATTGCTTGAGGTACTTTGATTTTGGGGGGAGGAGGGCATACCCAGTGATGCTCTGGAATTACTCCTGGCGCTGCCCAGGGGATTGAACCCGGGTGGGCCTCCTGCAGGCAAATGCCCTCCCCGCTCTTCTACCACTCTGGTCCGTAGCCTGAGGTACTCTGCACCATCACTCAAGTCTCCCCGCTGCCTTGTAAGATGAAGGTAATTCTCCCCATTCTGCTGATGGAGGCACGGACTGAGAGACTAACTACCCGGCTAGAAAGAGGGCAAAGAGGGTACAAAATCGGAGGCCACCACCGAACGGCAGCACCCGGGCGCCCAAGCACACGCCTCTCCCCCAAGGGAAGGCATGTCCAGCGCTCACTGGCCCGGCGGGGAAGGAAGGTGGCACAGGCAGAGGTCAAGTCACCAAGTCGGTCTCTTGGCTTGGCCAGAGCAAGCTGGAGGTGGCGAGCCAGGGAGGGGCTTTCAGGAACCCGGCACGAGAGGAGGACGGATGCAGACAAGAGACGCGGGAGGACTGGGCGGCCCACACTGGCGAGCGGAAGCCCCGTGTGTGGTGTGTGGCCCTGAAGCCCCGGGCAGGGACCCCCGGCCAGCGAGTGGTGGCGGCAGACAGCCCGGGATGCGTCGCTTTTCAGAGCTAATGAAACTGGGGCGGCTTCCGGCCAGCACCCCCACCCCGGGTTTGGAGAGAAGGGGAGCTGCGGGGTCCCGGGGGGACAGGCGGCCTTCCCACATCCCCAGCTCGGGGTCCACTGCGCTAGCCCACGGTCCAGGCCCCCATGTTGCGCGTGGATGACCCACGTGGGAGCCCCCTGCCCAGTCTGCCCACACTCTCTCCTGCCGCTCTCGAGTCCAGTGTCCACGCCATGGCCACCCGATTCACTCAGCCTTGCTGGACCCGATCAGGGAGCTTCTTGCCCGCTGGGTATAAAGACTCAGGCTGGTCCCATGGGCCCAGCCCTGATCTGAGTCTAGCACCCTCTCCATCTCCTTCCGGAATGTTGTCCTGGCCGGGCAGAACGGACACCCCCCCCCTCTCAAAGCCCACCCTCCACCACCTGCAGCTAGACCAACCCCTCCCCCTGGCAGAGACTTCTGGGAAATGGAGCTCCATGACCTGTGATTGCAGAGACGGGTGACTGATCAAAACTCGCCGGTTCTATTAGGGCTCGACTGACAGGTGCTGTCTGGCTCGCAGGAGAAAGCAGGTGCTCAAGAAATCTGTTGGTAAGAGGGCTAGAGCGACAGTACAGCAGCTAGAGAGCTGGCCTTGCATGGAGCTGACCCGGGTTCCATCCCCAGCACCGCATCTGGTCCCCTGAGCCCCACCAAGAGTAATCACCGAGCACAGAGCCAGGAGTGAGCCCTGAGCACTGCCACATATTGTTCCCATCCAAAAAAAAAAAAAAATCTGTGTTTTTAAGAGAATAAGCAAGGAGACCCACCAGAAACAGGAACAGAGACAAGAGGGCCCAGAAGGAAGGAAAATCGGTAGAGGGGGCAGTCAGAAAGGGATGGAAAGGAAGACCGTGAAGGTAGCCCAAGAGGCAGCCTGGGCTTGCGGGCAACACGCCTGGCCTGGAGCTGAGCACTGGGAAGAGAGCGGATGGGCGGGCGGGCGGCAGAGCATTTGGGGGGCAGCTGGGAACCTGCCTTCAGCTTGAGTCCAGATCAGACGCAAATGGCCGTCAGAGGGGCCCGGTTTTCAATGTGAGCCTGAGAAGACAGAACTGGAAGTAGATTGTGAGGCCCCGCGCAGGAGCCAGGGCCCCTCTGCGTGCGGAGTCGGGGGCCGTGGAACTTCTGAGGAATGAGCACCATGATCTAAGTGGCATGGACAGTAAGTAGGGCATTTGCCAGGCACGCGCTGACTCGGGTTCGATCCCCAGGCATCCCATCTGTCCCCCCCGAGCACTGCCAGGAGTGATTCCTGAGCGCAGGGCCAGGAGTAAGCTCTGAACATCGCCGGGTGTGGCCCCCAAACCCACCAAGAAATCAATAAAGTGGCACGTCTGGAAGGCTGGCCGGGAAGTGGCCGGCGGAGCGGCCTGTGTGGAGACAGTGGACGGCCAGCGGTGGGACGCCCCATCCTGGCTCTCAGCGAGTTCCCGGGGGGACAGAGCAAGTTTGCAAAGAAGGAGCTGAGGCGTGTGTCACTTGGAGGGGGTGGCCGGTGGGACCTGAAAGACACTTCCCCCAGCTCAGCAGGGAGGAGTCGGGCTTCAGGACCGGCCCTCGAAGGGCCAGCGTCCCTGTTCCACCTGCTCTCTGGGGCCTGTGCCCTGACCTGGACAACAGGGCAGGGGCGAGTGTAGACCTCAGAGGGAGACCCGGCAGCCTCAGCGAAAGAAAATGCTCGGTACCAGGTATGGCCATGGGCACCCCGAGGCTCCCTGTCAGCTGCTCACTCGAGCCCGAGCCGGACAGCACCAGGGGCACAGGACTAGTGTGCCGGCAGAACGATCCGTGTCCAGGTGAAGAGCGACATCTACACTGCAAAGTCTTCACACCCGTCTGTGCATCTTCCTGAAACACCCTGATCTTCTGGCTTCTGATCCAGATTAGGGCCAAACCCTCCCTGCGAAGGCTCTTGACACCTTTAACCCCTCACACTCATGCTGCTGGAGCCACTTCTGTCCTCTCTCATCTACACTTCCCACCTTGACACCCTCCCTGCCCCTCCCCGGCCCCCAGGAGCCACCCTCACCGCAAAATCTCAGTGACAACCTCAGTGGCCTGAATTCACCAGCTCTCTCTTCCTAAGTGACGGCAGAGAGACTGGGTGGAAGCGAATGCGACAGGAACCCTGTTTTTTAAGAGTTAACAGCGTGGGTTCCCCCGCCCCCCCCCAAGGATAGGTAATAGCATCAGATTCTGAAATTAAGCACAGCAGGGAGAAAGAGGCTGCAAAGATTTCACAAAGTATCACGGGCCTCTGCAATAACGCACTTAAAAATGCCTTGTATTGCTGATTCTTTACACAATCTCCTTCTGTTTCCAAAGGCCGCGCAGGGCTGGAACCGGGAGACGCGCATTGATTAACATCACGCGGCTGGCACGGGAGCCTTTTTCCCTCCCGAGGCTCCTCGGAGGTTGAGAATGACTTTTCTACCTTTCCCCTTCCTGGTCGTTTCCCAGCCTGTCTGCGGGCCAGATGGATGGCTGCCGCGCAGAACACCCGCGCTTCCACCACGCCCTTGACCGCTAAGACCTTCCTCACCGTCGGTCTGGGAGCCCCCGGGTCCCCGGTCACTCCGGCCACTCTGTGGGAACAGAGTGACTCTTCACCGCTTTCCCCGCCAGCCCGAGTCCAGGCCCTGGCACACCGTCAGCCAATCTGCATTAGACGGCGACTACCCGCCACATATTCTGCAAGTTTGCTGCTGTCTGATCGTCCAAGCAAACCGCTGCCAGGCACCCGGAGAGCCGGCGGATGGCTGCAGCTCACCAGCTTCCAGGTGGACAGTCCACCATGGCAGGCTCAGTGGGCAGCTCTGCTCCCGGCTCTCACCACGCCACTTATCAGCTCTGGTGAGGGATCAGTTTTCCGTCTGCGGAAGGTATCTGAGTGGGACTTAGGCCCTGTGCTTCGTTCCCGAGGATGACCACCACCCGGAGAACCAAACAGCACCAGTCCCTAGCCCGCACGGTGTCCAAAGGCAGGGAGCTCCTCGAGGCCGGACGCTCGGCGTCCCCTCCACTGGGTCTCTCCTGGAAGGAGCATATTCGTCTCATTAAAATCGCCTCCCTGTCTTATCTCACTCAGATTCCTTTCCAGCATACTCTTTCCTGACTTCTTAGCCGCAAGAGTCAAGAAGTGTTCCACTCTACTCTCTCCAGATGACTGCCCTCCTGTTTCCCGTCGATAGACAGAGGCCTTGTGTCCCCACTACGTGTCCAGTCACGGCTCTGAGGACTTGGAGCACGAAACTGGTTAAATACATCGATTCTCATCCTCGGGCTACCAAGCCACCTGAGACTGTCCACTTAGAAGGCTCTTTCAGGGGGCGGGGGCCATAGCACGGTGGGGAGGGCGTTTGCCTTGCATGCAGCCGACCTGGGTTCGATTCCCAGCATCCCATAGGGTCCCCCGAGCATCGCCAGGAGTAATTCCTGAGTGCAGGGCCAGGAGGAAACCCTGTGCACCGCCGAGTATGACCCTTTCCAAGCCTAGCACACACCCCCAACGGACCACCCTTCCCCACACTGCAGACCCAGCCCCCCACTCCTCTCCTGCACTCCCGTCACTCTTGACTCTAAGCAGGGGAAGAGAGTGTTTAAAGTGCACATCAAAACTCAAAAATAAACACATTCATTTTCCGAAGGACAGCAATCCAGCACGCAGCTGGGGTTTTTCTGGACACTTCCCTTGGCTTCAAGCACCTTCCCGAAATTCCATACACCACAGGACTATGTAACGTACCACCCAAAGAGACCACGCGCTGTTTCAAACCACCAGGGCTTATGCTTTTATGCACGAAAGGTTCACAGTCCTGCGTTAAGGGGCCGCCCTGGGGGCCATTCCCTGGCTGTGGGGGCTGCTGCCCCCGAGGGCACTTTCCACACACACCCTGATGGGCTTGCCCTGGCTGGCCTTGGAGAAGCACAGCCCGTCCCTCCCTGCTGTGAGAGTTTCTGTATATTCGCAAGCTACAGTTCAAGTCATCGGATGTGTCTGCGTTAGCCAAAGCTCACCAACGTTCAACACCTGGGTCAATCATCAGTCAACACTCAGGGGCTCACAAGTGGAGGAACATACGCACAGATACCAGTGACAGCTCAGACATGGCTCCAAGGGTGCTCACCTTCCCTTCCCATCGCCCCTCTCTGCAGACAGGCAGAGGGGAGCCCCCACGACACCCCATACCAGCACCTCACCACAGCACAGTGAAAAGGCTGAACTCTTCTCAGTGGCTGAGGAAAAGGAGCAAGCCACACACACACGGGGCTTTATCACCCCTCTGTGAAAGGGTGGGGGGCGGGGCTAGACTGTTTCAACCTTTCTGGAAACAATATGAACAGTGCTTCAAAAACTAGAAATTGAGCTCCCCTATGACCCCGCAATATCACGTCTGGGAATATACCCCGAGGGTGCCAAAAAGCCCAGTAGAAATGACATCTGCACCTGTATGTTCATTGCAGCACTGTTCACAATAGCCAAAATCTGGAAACAACCGGAGTGCCCTAAAACAGATGACTGGTTAAAGAAACTTGGGTACACCTACACAATGGAATACTATGCAGCTGTTAGGAGAGATGAAGTCATGAAATTTGCTTATAAGTGGATATACAGTGGAGAGTATCATGCTGAGTGAAATGAGTCAGAAAGAGAGGGATAGACATAGAGGGACTGCACTCATTTGTGGAGTATAGAATAACATCACATAAGACAGACACCCAAGAACAGTAGACACAAGGCCCAAGAATATTGCCCCATAGTTGGCAGCCTGCCTTATGAGCTGGGAGAGAAGGCAGCTGGGATAGAGAAGGGGTCACTAAGTCAATAATGGTTGGAGGGATCGTTCGGGTTGGAAGGTGTGTGCTGACAGTAGATAAAGGACCAAAGGTGATGGCCTCTCAGTATCTGTATTGCAAACCATAATGCCCAAAAGGAGAGGGAGAGCTGGGGAGGGGGGGAATTGTCTGCCATTGAGGCAGGGGGAGGGTTGGATTGGGGGGGTTACTGGGGATATTGGTGGTGGAGAATGTGCACTGGTGGAGGGATGGATGTTTGATCACCGTATAATTGAAACTCAAACAGGAAAGCTTGGAACTATATCTCACGGTGATTCAATAAAAGAAGGGGGGCTGCCCCCACGTCCCAGGAGGGATGGTTACCTGGCGTTCTCTTCGGAAAGCCACTGGCTGTGCGAGAGGCAGCTGGGTTTTCCCCGGCCCCTCATGTGTCCAAATGAAGCTCAGCTTATGAGAGCCCTTCGCTCAGCTTCCGGTGATTCTGGGGTACCCAGTGCCCAGCTTGGTGGGGCCAGAAGACCCCACGGGGTCCTTGGGGAGTTTACATTCAAGGGGCAGACAATTTGGTCAGCCCACTCTCACCCGAGAGTCGCATGCTTACACGCTTGTCACACTGTCCCACTGCACACAACACCGGGTGGCCTGCTGGGCCAGAAGCAGCCAGAGCCGGCGAGGACACAGAGATGAAGCAAAAACCCAGGAAACAGAGAGGAGCGTGGGGCGGGGAAGGCAGAGCAGCCGGGCGGGTCCCGGAGGAAGTGCCTAAAAATAAACAGGGGGCCTCAGAAGCTTCTTGACCTGCTGATGGAGATGCCTGTCCACTCAGCGTGCATCACGTGGTCATCCTGTGGCCTGGACTAAAGGAGCGAAGATGCAAGTACTTCGGCCAGGAAGATGGGTGCCCGAGGGAAAGCCCAGGGAGTCACGGAAGAAACACGCAGACAGACAGACAGTACCGCTGGCTCGGGGCATGCTCTCAGCGTGAGTAAAATCCTGCTGATGGCCGGGCCAGACCTGGGCCAGACCGCCAGAACCCAGGCAGGACCGCCAGAACCCAGGCCAGACTGCCAGAACCTGGATCAGACCACCAGAACTAGGGCCTGACTGCCAGAACCCAAGATCAGAACCCAGACCAGACTACCAGAAACCAGGCAGGACCGCCAGAACCTGAGTCAGTCTGCCAAAAGCGGGGCTAGACCACCAGAACCCAGGTCAGACCACCAGAACTCAAGGCAGACCACCAGAACCCATGCCAAACTGCCAGAACCCAGATCTGACTGCCAGAACCCAGGCCAGACTGCCAGAACCCAGGTCAAACCTTCAGAACCCAGGCCAGACCGTCATAACCTGGGCCAGACCACCAGAGGCCAGGCCAGACCACGGAACTCAAGGTCAGAACCCGGGTCAGACTCCAGTCCCAGGAAGCAGCACACAAGGCCTCATTCCTGCTACAGACACACAGACACACGGACACACAGACACACAGACACACAGACACACTTTGGACTGGGGGCAGGGGTGAGTCACCCGGGGGGATCTCTGTAGACATCAGACATGGAGAAGGGCCTAATCTGGACCGGGGCTGGACCGGCCACCCCCGAGGGCCCAGGGCCCCGCCCTCAGGAAAGACACTGCAGGCCGCTCCCCTGGGTCCGTCCAGCCCAGGGCTCAGGCCTCCGCAGGGTCCGCCAGCCTCGGCCTCACTGCTGGGAGAACTTTGCCCAGAGCCTGGAGCGCGGCTGTCCCCGGTCCCCAGAGGGGTCGCTGCCCAAGGAATGTGTCAGAAACTCGCCTCCTTTCCTGCCGCCCGGCCCCGTGGACTCTGAAGTTGTCCCTCGGCCAGTTTCCCACAGTCGCCGACCCGGAGCCACCCAAGAACCCCGCGACAAATATCGGGGTGCCCGGGAGCCCGGCTGACACTCACAGGCCCATCCGATCCTCGCCGCAGACCGCCCTGTCCCCGAACTCCCCCGGGCCCACCACTGGCCAGCGCGGCCCTCTCCTCCCGGGAGCCACAGCACAGGCCCCGTTCCCTGCCCGTCAACGCCTGGTCTCGGCCGTCCTTCTCCCCGCGGGCAGGAGAGAGCACCGCGGCAAGGACACCCGATTCTTGACTGTTTCCTTTCACCTCACGTTCCGGCAGGAGGAGAGAAGACTTTCGACTAAGGGTCAGATCCCTGAAGGGGCCCCTAGCTGACGGTGAAGGACAGGCTTGTGGCCGAGAGGGAGTGATGGAGCCCGAGGCCACCGAGGGTCCAGTGACTCATCACGGCGGGAGCCACGGGGGGCCACTGGACTCCTTGCTGCGTGCGGAGCGTTTAGGGAGCAGGCCGGGGGCATCTGCCCACAGGGGAAGGTGCCGGCCTCGGAGGAGCACCCGGGAGGGCAGGAGCAGAGTGGACTGCCCAGGGCGCTGACCAGGAAGGGCAGGCGGTCAAGGGCACACAGCGCCCTTGGGGAGGGCTAGGGGCTGAGAAAGAAGCCCAGCTCCCTCAGGATGGGGGATGCTGAAAGGAGACGAGAGACCGAACATGAGGACCACTTAGGACCCCTACTGCAAACCACAACACCCAAAAGGGGAGAGAGAGAGAGAGAGAGACAGAGAGAGAGAGAGAGAGAGAGAGAGACAGAGAGACAGAGAGAGACAGAGACAGAGAGAGAGAGAGAGAGAGAATGTGCCTGCCACAGAGGTGGGGGGATGGGGTGGTGGGACAGATACTGGGAGCACTGGTGGTGGAGAATGGGCACTGGTGGAGGGATGGGTACTCGGTCGTTGTATGACTGAAATGTAATCATGGAAGTCTGTAAGTCTGTACCTGTACCTCATGGTAATTTATTAAAAATAAAAAACTTTTTTTTTTTTTTTTGCTTTTTGGGTCACACCCGGCGATGCACAGGGGTTACTCCTGGCTCTGCACTCAGGAATTACCCCTGGCAGTGCTCAAGAGACCATAAGGGATGCTGGGAATCGAACCCAGGTCGGCCGCGTGCAAGGCAAACGCCCTCCCCGCTGTGCTATCACTCCAGCCCCAAAAGGAATTAAATTAAAAAAAAAAGAATTAAAAAAAAGAAGGTTAAACAAAAAAGCAGCAGCTGACCTCTTTCTAGAGGCCAGCAGTCTGCACCCCTTCTCACCAGGCTCTCCGCCGCACCCAGCCAGGAGCGCAACTCAGCAACACCCTTTTTGGGGGGTGAGGGGGCAAGTTAGAGGTGGCACTCCCGCATCCTTCTGGCTCTGGAAAATTCTTGGCAGCGCCACTGATGGAACGAACCCACGTTGGCGGTGCTCAAGGTGAGTGTCCGGCTCCTGGACTCCGTCCCCCCGTGCTGCCCCAGAAGGGCACTCGGGGCGCCCGGCACTTCCTCGCAGCGCCTGCTCGCAGCGGTCTGGGTCCCTGGCAGGACCAGGGGGCGCTGAGGTCACCGCTTACATGACCTTGAGCAAGAAAAGCGGCTGCCCCGCAGGCTCGGAGAAACCCGCGGACCTTCGACCCAGTGGCCCGCGGGAGGCGACAAACCCTGGGCCCTGCGGGTGCCCCCTCTCTGCGCCTCCCCCGCTTCTGCGGCAAGGCCCACCCACTCGCGCCCCCGAGGTCCACTTGGGCCAGGAGCCGCAGCCTGCACTGCCTCCTCCAGGCGGGGCTGGGCTGGAAGGTCGGTGCTCGGCCGGTGCGTGTGCCCTGTGTGTACACGTGTACACAGGGCTCCATGGGACCTGCGGGGGCGGTTAGTTCTGAGCGTTGCTTCCCGGCTGTCCTGGCCGCCCCAGGGAAACCGCTCCTACTTATTTATTTATTTATTTATTTATTTATTTATTTATTTATTTATTTATTTATTTATTTATTTGAAACCTCCTACTCTTTTTAGTTAGCATCACACCCGGCGATGCTCAGGGGTCACTCCTGACTCTGCACTCAGGATGGTGCTCGGGGGACCATCTGGGATGCCGGAGATTGATCCCGGGTAAATGCCCTCCCCGGTGTACTCTCGCTCCAGCCCGGAAACCTCTGCTTTTAAAAGCCTGCCCAGGACCACTCAGAACTGCAGGAGGCAGGACCTCCATCTGCAGCCCGCCGACACCAGGCCCCGCTCCCGGGAGCTGCTCCCTGTACAAACGGGCCCCCCAGGGCCACAGCGGTGATGAAGATGGTCGGGGCTGTGTCCCCAGGCCCCAGGCTCCCCAAGGCCGCCTCACACCCTTCCGGACCACCCAGCCCACCTGCCTCCCCTCCCCCTCCCTGGGCAAGTGCCAGGTCCAGGCAAACAGAGAATAAAGGCCCTTCTCCCAAAAACCTACCCGTGTCTCTCACATTCAAGCACCTGTTTCTTGAGGCCCCAAATAACTCAATCACCAAATCACTCCCCCCCCAAAAAAAGATGACTGCTGTATGGTCATTCACACGCCCCGAGAAATGCCCTGTTCTCGTTGCCGTGGGAGAACCACTAACTCCGCCTCCTCTCTCTCTCTCTCTCTCTCTCTCTCTCTCTCTCTCTCTCTCTCTCTCTCTCTCTCTCTCTCTCTCTCTCTCTCTCTCTCTCTCTCTCTCTCTCTCTCTCTCTCTCTCTCTCTCTCTCTCTCTCTCTCTCTCTCTCTCTCTCTCTCTCTCTCTCTCTCTCTCTCTCTCTCTCTCTCTCTCTCTCTCTCTCTCTCTCTCTCTCTCTCTCTCTCGTCTCCTTACCGGCCAGGGCCGAGCCTACTCTGCCCCTAGCACCCCACTGACAGGAAACTCTGCAATTCCCTTTGAAGGACTGGTTGACTCCGAAGGCCAACCCACGGCGAAGCCGGATTCAGCGTTGCTCTCACTATCTACAGTGGTCTAATTTCACTGACCCCAGAGGCGGAGACCCTCCGAGGGGGAGTGTATATCTGCACTAGCTAGCACCGGGAGCGACACGTGCAGGGAGATCCTGAGGCCTGCATTCCCTATACCGCGTCGGATAAAGTGTTAATTACCAAGTGGGCATTTCTATCAGTACGTCTCAAACTTATTTTGCCCATTTTTTCCCTCTTGTGGTCTCTCTGTGCTCTTGTTAGGACCCTAGTCTCCTGCCTGGCCTCCATTAATGGATTTTCATGTGTGAAACCCTTGGGTTACCCCGGGAGGGGGGGTCACAGGGAACCATATACCCATCCATTCCCACTGGGGGAAAAAAAATGCTGACTTGTATGAATAAAAGATAGAATTTACACTTGCACCAGATCCAGAATCCTAGTAAAACCACATTGAGATCATATATAGACATTAACTGAACCACTATGGAGTTCCTATGGAGATATTCCCTAAATCACTATTTTAAAGTGTTGATGTCAGCGACAAGAAGTGATGTTTTCCTTCTAAGACGCAAATATGTTCAGCGTCGGGGTACAAGGCGGAGAAGCTGCAGCACGATTATCAACATGTAAATTTGCTGGTGTGAGGCAAGAGTGCAGCTATCTTCATTGGGCACAGTTGAACACATCCTAAATGGGGGATTTGATCTAAATTAGGCCGTGTGCTCCACGTTCTGTCCTCCAGGAGAAAGCCTGGAATCGCCGGCATTAGAAGCTGTGAGAAAGAACAGGGCACTGGCTGCTCAGATGTGGAGGAGAAGCCTTGGAAGAATCAGACACAGAAACGGAGAAGCTCCAAGAGCTGGTGGCATGTGCTCTTGGCTCCTGCTTCCCCCAGGAGCCCCCACTCCGAAGACTGTCACTGATACCGCCGAGTCTGATGTTTCATGGGTACCGCAGATAATACCAACTCGAGGTCAACCCAAAACCCTCTCCTGTGGCCTCTGGCTGTGGCCTGTGTGTCGCTCTGGAGCTGGGAAGCCCAGGATCATGAAGCATGTGAGTACTGAGTCAGTCACTGCACGCTGAAGACACGATCAGGCTGTTTTCTCAAGTGACTTACAAAATAATGGAAAAAAAAAGCAGGTTTATAGCACCAACGCCACCTTCCCCACCTCAACAGTCCAGCGACACTTGACCTTCTTTTACTTTGTTTTTAGGTTCAGTTTTGAAAGGATGTCTATTATACGCTGAGAGATTTCAGGGGGTGGTACATTTGAGGGAAGCACACCCAAAGATGCTCAGAGGTTATTCTTGGTTCTGCTATCATGGATCACTATTGGCGATGCTGGCGGGGGGTGGGGGGGTGTGGAATCCGGAGGGGGGGATACATGGACCAAGGTGCCAGGGATGAACATGAGGTGCTGACGACGGAACCTCAGGATGATGAGGTGCCAACAAGGATAAAGTGTCAAGGTGGCAACATGCAAGTCAAGTGCCTGAAGCCCTGTTCTCTCTCTCTGACCCTAACAGACTTTCAAATAAATTTCTTTTTCCTCCACTTTTGTCAACATGCTGCCCTGATGGAATGTCAGTGTTCCCTGTAACCAGATTCCACTTGCCTATAAGGGATGATTTCAGAGGTTGGGGGTGAGGGGGATCCCCTGTTTATAAATATTCCTTCCTGGTAGTTTCACTGACTGTACCTTGGAATCTCTGCAAGACTTTCTCTAAGGAATTGGATGGCCATAATAAGCTGCAAAAGTATAATAACATCTAGTTAGGGAACTAAATTATAATGAGCTATTAATTTCTCTGAATTAATCTGTTTTTGAGTCAGAGGTTAAACTGGGCTAATAGGGCAGGAATTCTGAAGGGTCCACAAGGCAAGTGGGTGGATCAAGGGCCCAATTTGAAATTTCATCGGAGAGATGAAAACCACCCAGGTAGGCGGTAAAAAGGGTATTTGGAGGTAACAGCCCAAAAGGCATAGTCCCCTTCCGTTCAAAGACGAGAAAACTGAAACTAGAGCGTCAGCATGAAGGCCCCTGAGTGATAAGGGAGGAGAGAACTACAGGTACCTACAGCCTGCTTCTTGGTCTCTCAGTTTCCAATAAAAATTCTTTTTTATTTTGTTAAGCAACAGGTTAGATCATCGTTTCCTCTCCTCAAAAACTTTCTTATACACTGTTCCACGAAGAGCAACTTTTTGAGTAAATGAACACAACTTAACTGAAGATCATTCTATAACTTTTGTCTGGAAGCCTTCTCCGAAATATTAGGTTATTGGGTAATTACACACCGAAAATAAACGCCCGGGACCCCACTCACATTTGAGAGTCATTTACCACCCCACCTCCTCCAGCAACTCCAAAAGGGAAATGGAATAACAAGTCTGATCATAATGGGATTAAGAACTATAATTCTTTAATTCATTCATCAAATTGAGGCATTTGGAACAGTTTATTTACAGAGTTGTTTAGACAGTGTGTGTGGTGTTTTTTAAGATAAACCAGAATGCCTTTCAGAGAAAAGTTTCAGATCTCAAATCATTAACATATG
The DNA here is from genome assembly GCF_027595985.1 of Sorex araneus. Classification (NCBI taxonomy): domain Eukaryota; kingdom Metazoa; phylum Chordata; class Mammalia; order Eulipotyphla; family Soricidae; genus Sorex; species Sorex araneus. The sequence continues at coordinate 63,603,785 of NC_073311.1, forward strand.
AAAACCAAATGCAGACAATTTACAAATGGGTGTTTTAAAGCAATGTTTGCAACAAAATTGGACTTTTATTTTATTAACTATCTACAAATCTCAGTTCAGGATATAGGTTATTTGAAACAGCCAACCACTTTCTTCGCCTTTAAGATAAATCTATGTTTTTTCAGGTTAAAAAAAAAAAGTGTGGCAAACATGTGAGGGAATGCATCGACTTCAGGCCTAGACAAATTTTCCAAGTTACTCTCAAAACTGTAATTATTGCATTCTCTCCCACTGGAGGTGATCAGATATTGGGTGAATCATCTAAGCTATGCCAATCAATCATATTCAGCAATTTTACCTGCTGGAAATCCAAAACAATGTTCAACACGAGAACTCTATGTCACAAGAAGCACAGTGTATTTGAAAAGATTACAACGAACAAGTTATAACCTGTCCTATGTTATTTTGTAAAATAATCCGAAATACCTTCAAAACAATGGTTAACTACCACACAAAAAAAGAAAAGAGCTTTTTCAAGAAGACAACATGTTCTTTTAATCACAATATCATATTTCCCATTCATAAGGAAAAAAATTTCTCAAAGATTTCAAATTTATTCTCTCACATGGAAAAATGAACATTCAAATTCTCCCTGTAAGTTTGTGCCTTACTCCCAACAAGGCCACAATAAACTCATCATATTTCCAGACCAAGTTCACTTTTCTGTCATTTACTATTTACTCCATCATCAGCACAGATAACATCTTTATAAGCATATATTCATTTTCTTTCACAAAACCATGTGTCAGTCTAAACAGGATGTGCATTTACATGTATAGAACTAAATGAGTTTAAAATAACCGCTGGATCTCAAATACCCGCTAATTTACCAAATAAGTTTGAAAGTTTCGAATCCTGTATATAACATGCCATTCAACCAGAACTCTTTAAAGCTCAACAACAAAACTAATACAAGGTTTCTGTATTAAGAGCCCAAGTCCTTTTTCCTATAATAAGAGTTTACTCTCAGATTGATTCAATATCGCCCATTCAAAAAGGCTACAAAGAGATTTTTTTTAACCACAAACAAACAAAAAAACCCTGCTAATTCTTCAAGCACAAGGTTATTAGAAGACCACTGGAAAGAAAGGGGGGGAAAGAAAGAATTTCAAGCGAGAATGCTAGTATGTAATTAACACAAATAACTAAATAATTATGCACATCCCTTCCCACCCCCACAATTAAATGTTTTTAAACAACTCCTGTGATGAAAGATCTACCTTTTAGGCAAACAAAAGCAATCCCTACCAGTTTATGGATTTAAAGCTGTATTGCATCACTTTTAAGTGATGCTTATGATTTTTATCTTGTATAGTTCTGAGGAATAAACAGTTGATGACATAATTTGGAGGAGAACTTTGCACAATGCCTGAGAGAACTTTCGGTGTAAGTACTTGTGATTTTAATTCTTTGTGGTTGGATTTATCTAAGCTTCAGCCTCAGAGCTATATTTAAATCAGGAAGAAGCACCCCCCAGTAACTTGGGTCCCTTGTAGCTGCGTTTGAGATCAGATTCCTTCTCTATCAGCGCTACCAATTCCCCCCGTACAGCTGAATTCCTTCCCAGGGAGACAGATCAGAATGTAGCAGTTCTGAGAGACTTGAAGAAATCATCCTCTTTAAAAACGCTATAAAAGTCGAACTTAAAAAACATTTCCGTATACTTTTAAACCATCTGGCCCTTAACCTAATCGCTCTTGGCAATCGAGCCTCACTCCTGTAATCCTGATGAAAACCCCCGCTCTGGTTTTCCTGATTGAAATGTCCACTGCCTACAAATCCTACCGCCCACTTCAGTGGCCTGTCTTATTTGTGGGGCTTTTTTTTTTTTTTAAAGGATACTAAGGGCCATTATTTATGAGCAGCAAGGAAACAAATCACTCTGTCTGGTCCCTTTGCAGATTCCCACACTTATTACCCAAAATCCCACAGATTTCCCTTGGTCTGGCCCTGAACTGCAGAACTGCGCTGAGCCTCAAGACAGTCTCTGGGGAAATCGCCTCTTGCCTTTCTCAAAAAAAAAAAAAAAAAAAAACTACTTCGGAAATGTGCATAATGGGAGGCTGGCTCCCGGGGGTCCAGACGTGCCTGAACTTTTCACCAACCCAGGGGCCGGCCGGCCCCAGCCCCCCGTGACCTGCTTTGGTGGTGAAGCGGAGACTCGGAAAAGAAATTCGCATTCGGCACTCGGTGGTCTTGAGTCACGAAGTCTCCAGGCCGGCCCTCCGGGGTCCCCCCTCACCCACCCATATGCACCAATGTCCTGGCGCTCCGGGGTGCCCGAGAAGGAGCCGCCACCGGACTGTTCCGACCTGTAAACAGGATGCTCCGTGGTGGGCATCCCGCGCCCCCCGATCCGCACGCACCCGGCTGCGGCGACCGAGCGCGCGCATCCCCCCAAGCCCCCCTGTGATTCCAGCTGGCATCCCCCCAGCGCGCCGGCTTATTCCAGGGGCGGACGGCGGCGCCCCCGGGTGCCAGGCGGCGGGGCCCCGGCCGGCGCTTAAAGTGACAAGGCACGTGAGTGGGCTCCGCTTCCCAGCGCCGGCGGCCGCGGGGTGGGTGGGGAGAAAGTAGTTGCGAGGGGTCCCTCGGACCCGGCAGGATGCGCCCGATCTCCCCTCGGCCGGGCGGGAGAGGGCCGGCGGGGAGCCCCGGGGTGGTGGTGGGGGAAATCGCGCAAAGCGAAACAAAAAGACCCGCGGGGGGCAGCTTCCAGGTGGCGAGGGCGCGCCCGGGGTCTGGGGGGCGAGGGAGGGAGGGTGGGGGCCGGGGCGCCTCCAACTTTTCGGTGCCCCCCCGCCCCCCGCGCCCCGGCCAACCCGCCCGTCGTCGCCCCCCCCTCGCCCTGCCCGGCCCCCCGCGGCGCCCCCCAGTCCCGGAACAATCCGGGTCCCCACCGCGTGCGGGCGCCCCGCCCCGGCACAAAGTTGCGCCCCCCGGGCCGCCCCCCGATGAGGGTGACAGGCCGGCCAGCCGCGCGCCCCCCGGCCCCCGCAAAGTTCCCGCGGCGCCCCCTTACCGCGCGGCTCGGGTGGTCGGCTGCGAGTGGCCCCGGGCGCGGGCCCCGGGAGGCTGCGGGCGGCGGGCGCGGGCGGGCGCGGGCGGCGCGCGGTGCGTGTGCGCGCGGGGGGGGCGCGCCAAGGACGCGGGGCGAGCCCGGGCGGGAGGCGGCCGCGCCGCGCGGCGACACAATGCGAGTGCCCGTAACAAAAGGCCAAAAGACAGCGCGAACAATGGGGGAGCCGCGGGCAGCGCCCCCGCCGCCGGTCACCGCGGCCCCGCGCCCGCCCCGGGGGTGGGGGGTGGGGTGGGGGGGCGCGGCGGGGGCGGGCGCGGGGGCGGTGCTGGGGGCGCCCCCCCCAGCTCCCGCCGCCGCCCCCCCCCGGCCTGTGTCCGGCGTGGGGGACGGCGCCCCGAGCGGGCTCCCCGGAGGCGGCGGCCGCCCGGGAAGTCGCGGGCCTGAGCGCGGCGGCGGAGGCGGCCCCGGGCGCTGCGGGGACGTGCGGCCCGAGCGCGGCCGTCGGGCCCCGGGCACCCGGCTGGCCCTGCCCCTCGGGGGCCGCGCATCCCCGCGCCCGCCGCTGCCCTTTGTCAACTTGTGCCCCGCGCCCGCACCTTGCCCGCCGGCCCGGCCGCGGGGGGCGCGCGGGGGCCGCGGGGGGCCGGCGCGGGGCCCGTCCGTCTGCGCGCTCGCACCCCGCTCCGCGGGCGGGAGCGAGGGGCGGCGGGAAAAGTTCCGAGGCGGCCCCAGCCGGGCCCCCCGGGGCCGCAGGAACCGACTCGGGCTGGGGTTCGGGGTGGGGTGGGGTGGGGGGCAGCCCCCCGCAGCGCAGCGCCCCGGACCCGGGCGACGATCTTAGTTAGAGGGGAGAGGAGGACTCGGCGCTGGGCTCGGTGTCCACTCGTGGGGGCGGCGCGGGGGCCGGCGAGGAGGGAGAAACTCTGGGGGAAGAAGCCCCGAGCAGAAAGCTGGGGGCCGCTGCCCGGCGCCCCCCTCTTCCCCGCTCGCTCTCGGGACTTCGATCCGGCCGCGGCCCGTGGGGGCGTGCGGGGCGCTCGGCTCCGGGGGGTGGGGCGGAGGCAGGGACCTGGGAGCTGGGACCGGGACGGGGGTCCCTGCGTGTGGGGTGGGGGGGATAGCAGGGGGCGGCGCGCAACACGTTTTTTCCTCCCCCCCTTCCTCTCCGCGCTCCCGGGCTTTCACTCCCGGGGTCTCCTTCCCGAGGCGCGACGCGCACCCACGGCGCAACGGGGACCCGCGAGCGCGTTGAGCCGGACGCTCAGGCAAGCCCCGGAGCCGGGCTGGGGGGCTCCCGGGTCGGGTCCGCGCGCCTCTCCCCCCCACCCCCACTCCATCCCACGCCGCCGGTTTCTAAAAGGCAAGCAGATAGTTTCTTGATGCACGCCACGGAGAGCGATCGCCACAGAATCACCTAGAAAAGTGAGACATCCTTGCCCCGCCCCTTTCCACCCTCCGGAGGTTTGTTTCTGGAGGTGGGTTGCTAATACCTGAGATATTGCACTTGGCTCAGGCGGAAACTTGGGGGCTTGGCTGCGGAGGGGTGGGGGTGGGAGGAGAGAAGGGAGGGGGTTGAAGATCGATTATTTGGTACCTGATTTCTAAAAACGGCGAAACACCTTTTCTTGGAGCCAAAGTGAGAAATGCAAATCTTAATAACTCAAGGCAAAATTTTCAAAGTGTAAGCAACAGTTATTATCCACTCCCACAAAGAAAAGCTTCCTCTTCCACAAATATTTGATAGCACAGAGCCCAGTAATTAAGAGAACAATCAAATAAACTCAGCGCTTTCATGGGGACTTTAAATTATCGTCTGCCTAGAATTTATAAGCAGCCTAATCATTTGCTGCCTGAGTAGAGCTCTGGCTATGGCGTTCTAAATGTGTATCCTTAAACAATCTTACGATGTTTTCTTAAGTATTTAATGAGAGAGACCCTGCATAATAACAATATTCAAACTGTCGAGTCCATGGAGCCTCTCCCCGCGCGAGGTGGAGGAAGAATCTCGGCTTCTGTTCGGAAAACCCTTTCGTGCTTCTTTCTTTCCCAAAGCAGGCAAGCCCCGAGTCAGAGCCAGGCAACCCTCAGGCAGAACAATTCCTCAATAAACGAACTCTACCTTGCTTTGGGGGTACTTTTATGCTCAAGCATTCTGGGAATTATTCGGGAATAAATCATATCCTCGAAAGGTACGTGCAGTTGCTTTACAGAAGTGGCAGTCCCCGGTTAATGAAAAGGAAGGGATGGAGGGGGTTCTTTTTCTGGTGACCAATGAGCCACTGGGCCTAACCAGGGGCCAGGGGGCTGAGCACCCTCAAGGCCAGGCTTCTGCTCTCTGGCTCACACCTTCTGGGGGAGCTTTGGCTTCCTGGGGACAGGAGAGAGGGACTGCACAGGGCTAGGAAGGTGGAGTGTCGCGGCATCCTGATGAAACGTTGGTCAGACTTGGTTTACAACAGCCTTTCAAGCCTCTTCTGGTTATTGAAACCACATGCCTCCAGACTAACCCGGGATCAGGCCCTGGCTGTAGCGCAGCTGATCAAAACCTTCCGTGGGACGTTTGTTTGTGTTGGGCTTTGGAAAAAAGAAAAGGAAAACCACCCACATTTGAAAAAAAGATGGATGCATTCAGGGGGTCCGTTTATCGAGCACTTACTACGCGCCTGGCTCCGGATCCCTCTCTCCTAATCTACTGCACCTCTCCCCAGCACGAACTGATAAGAAATGTTACATCCCTCTTTTGCATCAGTCTTTTGAATCCCTGTTTTGTACATATCCATATGGTGTCTATAATAATAACACTAGCTGGAGTTTTTTTTCACTGCTGTAATTTTACAGGCATTGTTCTAATCTCTTCACATGTATATGTTTATTTAATCCGGTGGGGGGGAAACAGAGAAATAGCATAAGGGTTGAGGTGCTTGCCTTGCATACAATGACCAGAGTTCAATTCCTGGTACCACGAGGAATGATCCTGAGTACAGAGCCAGGAGTAAACCCTGAGAAACCCTGATCATGGATGTGACCCAAAAATAAACAAACAAAAAAAATTTGATTAAAATCAACTCGTAATTCTTACTAGCACCCCCAAGAGGTATATGATTAGATTATCATTTCCCAGATAAGGAAACTGAGGCACAGAGAGATTACAGAATTTACCCAAGGTAATTCAATTAGCAGGTCATAGAGACAGTCTCAAGAGTGAATCACCTTGCTATGCTACCGCATGGGGGTGTACAAAAAATAATATACACACTTTATGTACAGACATGCACCTCTCGTAATTAGCATTTCTGGACTGGAGCAATAGCAGCGGGGAGGGCGTTTGCCTTGCATGCAGCTGACCTGGGTTCTATTCCTCCGTCCCTCTCGGAGAGCCCGGCAAGCTACCGAGAGTGTCCTGCCTGCACAGCAGAGCCTGGCAAGCTCCCCGTGGCATATTCAATATGCAAAAAAACATAACAACAAGTCTCACAATGGAGACATTACCCGCTCAAGCAAATCGATGAACAACAGGAGGACAGTGATATGATGATGTACATGTCTTAAGATATTGAGATGAAATAGGTAGGAGGGCAAGTTCAGTGGAAGATGCTTGTCACTCTCTTCCGAAATAGAAGCTCCAGGGCTCTCTGTGAAAGAAGTAAGTCCCAATGATCAAGACATCATTCTTTCTACCTGTGGCACTACGGACTCGGGGACCAGCAGGACATTGAACCGAGGCCTTCGCCAGGCCTCCCGGGCCTCTTCAGAGACATAGCAAAGCACCCTCCTCTGAACAGATGCCACACATTAAGTTCTTACTGAAAAAAGCTTTTAAAGCCCTATTACAGATACATGTGTTTTCATTTAAAAACTACTATGAAATCGAGTGTTCTTTTATTTAAACATTCCCCTGTGGTTCTCTGAATTAAGGATCGGTAGTTCTGTATTAACAACTCAGAGGCAGACCCAACGCAACTGGTTAAAGGCAGTTGGTAAAACTGCCAACTCTGGTTTTGGTGCTGAGATGGAATGAAAGGCGGGGCAGCGCGCGCATTCAAAAGTGAGTCCTAACTTTAAAAAACCACACAGGAGGCATGGAGGATGAACTTTAGGTTCAACCTTAGTTTTGAAAAGGGGAAATAATGTATAAACCCTAAATCCTTTACACAGCCCAAACCACAATTGCCATTCTCTTATTAGTGGGCAGAGTTTATTATTCTGATGGTTAAAGTTTCCTTTCCTGGGAGAATCACTGGAGAGATCAAGATTGGTCCTATCCAAGGGAAACAGCTTGCAGTTTCCACATCTTGTCCTCTGATTTACTGTTTGCTATTTGTCAACTATCCTTTAATTTTAAATAATGACTTTTCAATATGGGGAGACTCACACATGTAAAAGTAGTCATTTGACATATGTGAAACCTATTATTTCAGATTTTGCTTATGTAATATACTCTGTATTCTCAATTGCCACAGAATTTCTATATGTAATGAGATACATTCATTCCACTGATAAGAAAAAGGGGTCACCACTGATGGATTTTTCTGAGTTAGAACTGGCAGCAGAACTGAGCTAAAATGGTAGCACAGTGGAGAGAGGATTTGCCTTGCATGCGGCTGACAGGGGTTCAATCCCCGGCATCCCATATGGTCCCCGGAGCACTGCCAAGAGTAATTCCTGAGTGCAGAGCCATAAGCATCACTAGGTATGGCCAAAAGAAAAAGAAAAAAAAAAAGGCAGCCAAACTAAACACCAAGCAAGGCAGCAATAGCTTAAGGCTAAAGGGTCCGGATCTGCTAACTCATACTGCCTCCTTCTTTTGTCACTCCTTTCAGAGTTTTAGAACTGTGTTTCCAACTGCAGATCACAGTAGCTGAAATGTGTGGGACACATAAAAGAATAGATACAGTGAAAGGTCAATAAAAAGGCATAAGGGTCCCAGGGGACTAGTTCAAAGGCTGAGAACACTGGCCTTGCAAGCGTATGGTCACGAGTTCAAATCCCCAGCATCCCACATGCCCCACACACAATCTTGTTCCATCATCCATTTTCAGCTGCAACCCAGTCAGGAGTGCATGAGCACCACGGGAAAGGGTGTGACCCTTGCAAGTACCAAAGCCTAAAAGATGCGTGAGCAACACAGCTAGGAAGTGTGACTTCCGGCAGACATATGTATGAGAGTTCCACAGTCACCCCAGTGAGTACCACTGCCATAATGTGCCTCAGCGGAGACAGCCTGCTCCAGGGAGCACTGTGCAGGCACAGAGAAAAAAGAAAAGTCAGACTCTGGGAGAAGTTTGACTGAATTTGCAACCCCAGCACACTCAGTGAGCACCATGGCTAAATGTGCAGGAAGGGGAGTGTGTGTGTGTGTGTGTGTGTGTGTATCTGTGTGTGTGTGAGAGAGAGAGAGGCAGAGACAGAGATAGAGAGAGACATAAATAGAGACAGAGAAAGAGAGAGACAGAGAGAGACAGAGATAGAGACAGAGACAGAGAGACAGAGAAAGAGAGAGACAGAGAAAGAGACAGAGTAAAAGAAAGAGAAAGAGGCAGACATGGAGAGAGACAGACAGAGAAAGAGAAACATAGAAAGAGACAGAGAGAGACAGAGACACAGAGAGAAAGAGAGAGAGAGAGAGAGAGAGAGAGAGAGAGAGAGAGAGAGAGAGAGAGAGAGAGAGAGAGAGGGAGAGAGAGACCCGGTCATCACAACATTTTCAACAATGAAGGGAAGGCGGGGAAGGGAGGGGCGACACATTTTTATAAATGCAATAATTTTCCATTTCTTGCTATCTGGGACTTTTACTCCCATCTTCTCATTAATGCTGATGCACTTAAACAAATTTAGAATTCAGTTCATAGGGCGATTTTTTAAAAGAATATGTTAAATTATCGCACTCTAAATGTAACATTGCTGCAGTCTGAGAATGGCTGCTTTCCAGGGTCCTCTGCTGGGGATGCTCGCTATCCCATCCCTCTCCCAGTGGTCAGATTTGCCTGGATATTACTTCGAGTTACTTCTCTTTGGTTGTGCCATATGTCCATTTATTTTTCTACTTTAAATTTCTGACTTAAATTTTTTTTGTTTCACAAACAAAGACACTGGGAGACGCATCTACACAACTACAAGTATCTGATTCCTGTAGGCAGCTGCAGGCATCACCCAGCACTTCCCCAGGACCCACAATGTTTGCCCGTGACTCCCAAGAGCAGGAAGTCTCAGATCTCAGCCATTTCTCAGTCCAGAGAGAAATGAGAGAAATAGTGAGAGCTGGAGTGGAGGACAGAGGTGCCTTTCGCTTGGGTATCCAGTGAGCTTCCTAGCTGCAAGGTCTGGGCATGTTGAGTTGCCCGAGAAGAGATGAGAAGAAAAATTCAAATTAACATCAGAGGATCTGGGGCTACATTTTCCAAACCTGAGAGAATCTAGAGGGAAAAAAAAAGCCAAGCAAAGGACTCCACCATGAGAATCAGCACCAACTTAGTGGGGATCAGACAAGTCATTGAATAACTTTCTTCCCGATTGTTCTACAAAAATAGTGGCTGCCTGTTCTCCAAATGAAGAGTAGATCATCACTTCTTGGCCTTTTGCTGAGATGTAATCTAGAAACCATAGGGAGAGAGCTAAATAAACTTTCCCCACTCACGACTCCTTTTCACCCCAAAATATTTATATGTGACCTCCGGTAAATAGGCACATAAGATAGCTGTGCAATCCAAACATTGCACATAAAGAAATTTATTTTAAAATGTATCTTGAAGTGTTTTGTGATCCCCTTCCCATACACACACATTCAGTTCTGACCCCATGTGGCAGGGACCCAGGGTTTAAGAAGAGAGGGTATAGCCACTGGAAAGGGAAGGTGACCAGCAGCTAGACTCCGGCTTATGAAACACAGAACGTGAAAGGAGAGAAGGGAGAGAGGGGGGATAGAGAGGGAAAGAGAGAGAGAGGGAGAGAGAGAGGGAGAGAGAGGGGGGAGAGAAGGGGAGGGAGGGGAAGAGAGAGAGACAGAGACAGAGAGACAGAGATGGAGAGGGAGAGAGAGCGCGCGCAGGGGGAATAGTGCTGGTCCTGATTCCAGTCCCAGCCCCTCTCCATCCCCTAGGTACCTCCCAACCTGAACCCCCTCCGGCCCCCAGCAAGATTCCACCATTTCTGAGAACAGCCGGGAGGGAACCCTAGACCTCCCACAAAGGTATGAACCTTGAAAACCACAATAAAGGAACAAAAGATCAGGAGAATCAAAGGAACTGAAAGTCATCTTACCAACCAATACGAAACTCCCTTTGGAGTGCTCACCGTCACTAGCTCGGTGGGCTGGAAACTCCCAACGTGCCTTGCTAGTTTCTCGCCGCGGCCTCCAACCTCGCCGGCAGCCTGGGCCCGAGGGGAAGGGGCCACTTCAGCGCGTTGGGTTCCCGGTAGGAAGAGCACAGGACAGCGTGGAGGGGGCACTCTCCCGGAGGGGCCGGGGGGCTGCGCCGAGGGCTTGGGCGCAGCCAGGCGCAGCCTGGTCCCCTGCGCGCTCGTGGCGACGCTCTCCAGCACCCGCGCCCCGCTGGGTCAGGCGCCAAGCTGCCAGGCGCTCACAGTGGCCGAGCGTGGCCGTCGGTGGCTAGGGCCCCGGAGCACTGTTTGGAGCCCCCACTATTTAATACCGAGTGACGTTCTTGCACGTTTGCCAGGGTCCCAACTACTCCTGGGTGTCGAGGTTCCTCTCCTATTTCTACTTGGAAATAGAAGTGCTCCCACAGATGCCGTGGTTTGTCCACGCACGCAGCGCTCTGAGTGTGCCCACCTCTCCTTGGGGTTCGGTTCACAGCGAGGGAACTTGGAGGGGTGAGGTCGAGTCTGCCTCCCAGGAACTCCGACTGACGTTTTAGCTTGTTGGAATACGCAATGGACTCTGAGTCCTAAGTCCTGGGGACTAATTTGAAATTAAGTTATTACTAATTGTAACTAATAAGAATATATACCAATGACCAAAGAATATATACTAGTGACTACGTGATTGTCAACATAATATTATATACTCACAGAATAATGCTGTCTTTTTTCCTGAGTGCATAGATTATTTGTAACGATATACGTACAGGAGCTGCAGTACAGAGGTTCAGTTGCTTACTCTGCATGTGCCACAGTTGGGAGCAGCTTCAAGAATCTCTGGGTGTAGAGCTGGAAGACTGCTTCATGAGTGGAGGGGAGAGGGAAGATGGAATAGAGAAGGGATCACTAAGAAAATGATGGCTGGAGGAATCGGTCAGGATGGGAGATGTGTACCGAAAGTAGATAAGGTACCAAACATGATGACCTCTCAGTGTCTGTGTTGCAAGCCACAATGCCCAAAAGTAGAGAGAGAGTATTCCACCATTTCTGAGAACAGCCGGGAATATTGTCTGCCATGGAGGCAGGGGGAGGGTGGGAAAGGGGGTATACACCAGGGATATCGGTGTTGGGGAATGTGCACTGGTGGAGGGATAGGTGTTTGATCATTGTGTGATTGTAACCCAAACATGAAAGCTTGTAACTATCTCACAGTGATAATAATAAAAAATATTTTTCTCTAAAAAAAAAAAAGAATCTCTGGGTGTGGCACAAAAACAACTACAACAAGAGTCGTAAGAGTCGTGTGTGTGTGTGCTTATGTGTTGTGTATGTGTGTTTAGTGATTTGTGGGACAGCCCTGGTGGTTCCTGGGGGCTATTCCTAGCTCTGTGCTCACTCCTGGTGGTGCTCAGAGACTGTGCAATGATAAGGATCTCTCCAGTCACATTAGACTTTTGTACAGTCACTCTTATTTAATTGGAGTTAGAGAAAAAGGCAATTTTACCATAAATCAAACAAATTCTGTAGAGTGCGGTATTTTTATGGAACAGGAAGGAAGGAAGGAAGGAAGGAAGGAAGGAAGGAAGGAAGGAAGGAAGGAAGGAAGGAAGGAAGGAAGGAAGGAAGGAAGGAAGGAAGGAAGGAAGGAAGGAAGGGGAAATTAAAAGACTGCCATTAACTACATATTTTAAAACTCAAGTGTCAAAAGCAGAAATGTAGCACTGCATGACATGATGTCACGTTTAGAATCCCTCCCTCTCTTGCAATGTGTTTCTGAATGGGACATGATTGTCCTCTTTCTCTGACAAATATTCTGAATACTATCATGTGTCAGACACCACGCAGGTGCTGAGAAATGCAATAGTCTTTAAGAAACTAAATGTTCTTGCTGAGTTTATAGACTAACAAGGGAAGTGGAAAATATCAAATCACTACCCCACAGGGCCAGGGAATTGCCTCTTATGAATTAAAAAAAAATTAAATAAATTTTGTGGGCTGGAGAGATAGCACAACACATAAGGTGCTCACCTTGAATGTTGCCTGCCTGAGTTCAGTTGCCATCATTATACCCCTTCCTTCCCCAAGTACAGCCAGGAGTGATCCCTGAGCACAGAGCCTGGAGTAATCCATGAGCACGGCTAGAAATAGCCCGAAAAACAAAACAAAGTAGAACGAATTATTGAGGTAATTCTGGTTCACAACATTGTGCAAGTTTCATATGTCCAGCATAATAACTTGACGTTGGTGGGCACTGATTGCTTCAAAAGTCTAATTTCCACCCATCACCACACAGATGACCCTGCTGACCCCCTTCCTTTCTGATAACCATCACCTGTGCTCAGCATCCCACTTTGTTTTGCTTTGCTCCCTTATATTCCAGTGAATATATGACCTCGCTCTTTTTATAGTCTGTATCTGGCCTTTATATAACCTTAGTCTGACATTCTCACTCAACACACTCCACTCAAGGTCCGTCCATCCCATCACATGCACACACATTTTCTTTATCCAGTCACACCTCCATGAGTACCCCATATGTTTCCATACGTTTACCACTATGAATGATGCTGCAGAGAGTGCAGGGGTGAACAGGTCTCTCTGAATTTGCGACTTTGCAGTCTTCGGATAAGTACCCGGAAGTGGGCAGTGGATTGTATGAGAGTCACTTTGTTTGGGGACTCTCTGCACACACTGGTCCTCACACAGAGGACCCAGTTCCCCCGTTCCTGACAGCACGTTGCTTCTCCCCCTTCTCTAGAGCAGCCGTCCTCACGGCGTTAGATGATGTCTCAGTGTGGTTTTCATTCGAGTTTATCTAATTATAAGTGAGGATGAAGATCCTTTCATGGGCCTCTTGGCCATCTGTGTGTCTTTGAAAAAGCGTTCAACATCTCCGCCTTTTTTTCAAATCAGGATTTTTGTGGTTGTCCTTGCGTTGTTTGTGATAAGGGACATTTTAAGGGGGGGTCTTTGTGTCATTTTTTCAAAACTCGCCTTTTTGGTCAGCCTTGATAAAATGTAGGAAGCTTCTAAAGTATAGGAAGATGCTGTGAGTTGCTCATTTCCAAGTTTGCCTTTTTATATTGAGGGAGTAATTGATCGTGTTTGAGACAATAATGTATCCAGCGAAAACTTTGTTTTCACAAATATCCCCTAAGCGTGGGAGTGTCCACAAGTCACTGAGAGCCAAGCAGACCCAGCTGCGTGGGCTCCAGGTCAAGTTCCCTCAAGGTGAGCTTGTGGTCTCTGCCCTCCTTCTGTTCGTGCCTGGAACGTGGCCCTTGCATCAGCAGCAAGAGGAGCCGTCTGAGACCAAGAGGGTTCACACTCTGCAGGAATGAGGATGTAACTAGGGTTCTAGAAGAGGTGAGGAAGTTTCCTAAAACCCCTCAATTGCCTAGTTCCTGATTACTCACATGAAATAAAGTGTTTCTATGCCCCCGTGTTTGCTGTTTTCTGTTACTTGTAAGTGACTGTGACTCCTGAGTCGAGGACTTAGCTTGACTGTCACCGAGTCCCCTTCTCATCTCCTGGAATGTGCATTCCATTCCCTGGGCATGCTCATTGTCCTGCTTTCGTAATCAGGAGTATTTCCTCCACGGGGGAGCTCCTTGGCGGCGGGGATTGGTTCTGAGCTGACCCGGAGCAAAGTTCTAGTTCCTCATTCCAAGGCACACACATGAAATAAGCAGCTTCCCCCGAGTTTGTGGTTATTTACAACTAGGAGCTGAAAGGAATGGGCATTCGAGGTTTTAGCCTCCTGTGTGAGGATGTTAAGTCCAGGAGTTCCTCTGAGCCGGGAACCCAAGTTTAAGGCAAACTCTCAACCCTAGAGAATGCAGGAGACACTGGGCACAGGCCTGAAAAATTGGGAAAAGGAGTGTTGTAGGCACAGAAAACTGGATCTGACGGAGACTGAGGAGCCACACTAGCTTTAGGGTTGTCTGGGTCGGTTTTCTCTTCCACTCTGATCCACGTGAGCGTCTTTCCCCACAGAGCTTGTATCTCATTTTGCTTCAGTGAGTTCAAGTTGTTTCTGTCCAAAGGCAGAATGACTAATGTGGAAACTAAAACATGCTCCTATCATAAGCTGGGTGTCTGGGTCCCCCAAGAAACTACGTTGACTGAGGGCATTTGGAGACGGGTTCTGCGGAGGTGATGAACTCCTGACGGTGGGCCCTTGTGGATGGTGTCTGCGCCCTTACTAACCTCCAGAGAACTCAAGTGCCACGGCATCAAGACCCAGCCTGAAGGAGGCTGAGCTCAGCGAACACCCAAGCCAACCCCCAGCTCCCAGCAGGGCGGGGAAGTGAGTTTTGAGGCATTGGTTGATGGGACTTGGGGGAACGGCAACCCAAACTGGCAAAGTTACCTCCAGCCGCAGTAAGGGTACGAAGGTCATTTGAGAAATGACCTTAATTGTACATCTATCAGACACGCAAGCGATGTCACAGGGAGAAATAGTTGTACAAGTCCAGCGGCTTTTCAGGGACCACCCAGCAATGGTGGATCGAGTGACCCCCCAAACCCAATCAAAAGTGCAAGAGCTAAAGAAGCAAGATGAAAGGTCAGAACATAGACCAGAGCAATCACAAATCAGAGAGTAGTAAGTGTTTTAAGGGAAGGTAGAGGGGAAGAACGTGCAATGACAGTGAAATATCTTTGGAGCAGGGATCACTTTTAACTAGGTAAGAGCATAATGGGAGTCAGCAAGGTGAGTTTCCCTTCTGCTTCAGGGCTGAGTCCCTGTTTTCTGGGGCTCCCGACAGACTATTTTGACACATCCCCAGATCCGAGATTTAGGGCATACTCACTCTTTCCAGTTTGGGGAATTCTGGGGTCTGGTTGTAAAAGTGACCCCAGATGACCGTGCGGACAGCCTGCTCCAGGCGTATCTGCAGATCCTTAGCTCATGCTGCTAGAGTCAGCTGCTGGCCCCCGACTCAGACGTTATCAGAGAATGGCTACGAAAGTGTTTGTATCCTTCGAAGATGATGATGACAAGATGGATTTGTGGCACCCATAGGTGCCGGTGAGGATCAAAATAATTTGTCAAGACCAAAGTTTGCTATGACTCCTGGAAGCAACAGTGATCCAATGATACCTAAGAATCCAAAACAAAGCCCAAAAAAGTCCATTTTTTTTCTTTTTCTTTTTTTTTTTTTGGCTTTTTGGGTCACACCCAGCGATGCACAGGGGTTACTCCTAGCTCTGCACTCAGGAATTACTCCTGGCAATGCTCAGGGGACCATATGGGATGCTGGGAATCAAACCCAGGTCAGCTGCATGCAAGGCAAATGCCCCACCCACTGTGCTATCGATCCAGTCCAAAATAAACCCACTTTTGTTCAATTATTTGGGTTGAAACCCACTCAGCACTAGACTAGACAAATTACACTGTCCCTTTGAGCTTTCCACTGATTGTGTAAAAGCATTATTAAACATGAAGGCGTTTAACATTGTCTGAAAATATGCAATAACTCCAAGAGAAGAGAGGGTATGATAGAGTGAAATAGACTCAGAGAATAGAATGCAACAAAGAAGTTAGAAATTGTGACTAGTTTTTCTCTATTCTACATATAAATACAGAAAACCTCTCTTGAAAGTTCATGTAAAGACTTTCTTGGATTGCAGGCATCCTTTAAAGCTGAAATTTTTGGACTTTGTTCATCATCCTTCAATACCATAGTTTCCCAGAGAGAATGTGCCCCTAAGGCACTGACAACCTTCCAGCCCAGGCCCTGCTGAAAATGGAGTTTTAGAATTGAACTAACAGTTACGCAGTGCTGAATCTTGCGAGATTTCTTTTGAAATTGCTCACCCTGTCTTCCTTCCACTACCAGTGTTCCAGTGCCGTATAATGCTAACCAAGTCGGAAAGAGAGGATGCCTTCTTAAGAAGATAAAATTAAAATAAACCAGTGGAGATCTTTCAAACATTTATACCATAATTGAACACTGAAAACGCTCCCTGTCTTTGAAGTTGGACGGCAGGAAGGCTGTGGTGCCTTTGGGCTGGGTTGGTGTGAAGCAGTTATCCAGGCTGAATCACGCTGTACTCACACAGGAGGGAGAGAGGAGAGGAGACGTCCCGGGACCTGTGGCCCTGCCCAGCATCTAACATGCATTCGACATGCATGTAGCATGATGGTGCCTCCTCGGGCTCAGCTGCCATGTGGTCAAGTTGGCAGCTCCCTCATCTCGACGCTAGCTGCAGACTAAGGTGCAGGTTACTCTCTATCAAGGTGTCCAGTAATGAACATAGTTTCCTTTAAAATATGCTTACATCGTGTTCTTTGTTTCAGGAAGGAGATCGACAATAAAGGTGCTAATCAGAAGTTAGCATCTGTCGAGAACGTATTTTGCCCCAGTATTGACTCTATGGACTTAATATCTAGCACCTCATTTGATCTCTACGATCATTCTAAAAACAACATACTATTCACACTCTATGTGGCAAATGAGAAAACTGGGGCACCGGGAGGATGAGTAACTTCCCCAAGTTCACACAGCTACTCTCCGCCTCTTAGAAATGCTGAGAAAAGCAAAAACAACAACAGATCATGCACTTATTTTTTTAAGAAAAAAGGAACCAGTGATGTAAAGAAAGTTTTAAGTATTTGCTTTATATGTTTAAGGATTTTCTAATTTGCCATTGAATATAAAAACAAAGAAATTTCGACCAAGAGTAATTGCTATGTTTTTCAAGTGGACCGATGACTTTTAGCTCTGCTGTATCAAGAGATTGGGAATCATTATTTTCTTTCATTTTTTAAATGTATTTTGTTTTATCTATGTCAATGGTTTCCAATTCTATTGAAGTCATTGTTTTACAGTTGTAGAGAGGGTTATCACTTTACACATCATTAAACACAAAAAAGGTCTGGACCATAAAAATTCAGAGTTTTCAGAGACCTGATGTCTCAGGGCAAACCATCTATCCAGAACCTGGAGAGATGAGCACTTTCAGAGAGTCACAGTTGATCTCCGTTTTCCTGGATCAGAAGAGGCAAGAGGTGAGACAGAGGAATTTCTGCAGGCTATTTGTGAACTGGGGTGAGACTGTGGAGCATCTATTCTGTATTGTATTTACCCAACTTTGGTGAACTTGACCTTTAAGAACCCCACCCAGTTGGGCTGGAGCGATAGTACAGTGGGTAGAGCATTTGCCTTGTGCATGGCTGATCCGGGTTCAATTCCCAGCATCCCATATCACCCCCTGAATACTTCCAAGAGTAATTCCTGAGTGTGTGAGCCAGGAGTAACCCCTGTAATTGCCGGGTGTGACCCAAAAAGCCAAAACAAACCCCCCAAAACCTCACCCAGTTCACAGAATGAACATCTGGTGTCTCCTAGCTCTTGGGGGAGGAGACAATACTCCTTGAGAAATAATCAACTCAGAATTCTCTCCATCATCAAGGTCTTCTCTCAGCAGCAAAGCCTTTACTAGAACTTTTAGCTAATTTGAAGGTCACTCATCCCTCTTGGCTGCACTAGCCTTCTTCTCTTACTAAAAGGGGAAATTCAGAGTCAGCAGGACTTTCTGGAAATGGATGGAGGTCTCTGCGAGATAGGAGTAGGGCACTGGAAGGAATAATGGCATCCAGAAGAAATCCTTCTGATGAACTCAGCCTGGTCCCAGTGTACAGACCTATTCAAAGATCTGAGGAAACTTCCTCCTCTCTTACGCCTTGCCACCAGCATAACCAAGCAGAGATTGCATGTAATAATGGAGGATCACAGCCAGACGAATGACAAGAAACTTGCAGCCTCTGAGAAGGAATATTTACAGAAGCCCCTAGTGGAGACTAAAATAAGGCCATCTGGATTCGCAGCCTCTAGCACCTGGGAGCAGCAACAAACTTAAACTTCAGGCCACATCAATACAAATGCTCACCATAATGCCCTCTTTGCTTCAGTGTCTAGTAGCTGATACAGTTTGTTCAGCTTTATCAACACAAATTCATAAGATAGGCCCAGAGGCAAGGAACAAATGCAGTCCAAAGCGAAAAATTAAAGTCAGATGCCTATATTAGAGACATTGGATTATCAGATGGAAATTCATTAGAACCAGTATGTGAAGAGGTCTACTAGAAAAAGTAGGCAACTCGCAAGAACAGATGGGTAATGCAAGCCAAAAGGTGGAATGTATAAAAAGGAATCAAAAGGAAATGTTGGAAATCAAATATGCTGTAACAGAAATAAAGATGTATGCTGCAAAAGAAATAAAGCGTCTTTGATAGGCTCGTTTGTTACAAGAAGGGCTGGGAAAGAATTCGTGAGTTTGAGCATAGGTCAACAGAAACTTCCAAAACTGAAATGCAGGGACATAAAAGAGTGAAAAATAAGACCAGAATATCCATGAACTGTGGAATCATTTCAAAAGGTGCCTGTATGAGTTGGAGAAAGAGAAGAACAGGCGGAAGAAATATTTGAACTACTATTGGCCAATGGCTGGAGCGATAGCACAGCAGTTGGGTGTTCGCCTTTCACAGGCCGACCCGAGTTCCATTCCTCCGCCCCTCTCGGAGAGCCCGGCAAGCTACCGAGAGTATCGAGCCCTCGAGGCAGAGCCTGGCAAGCTACCCATGTGTATTGGATATGCCAAAAACAGTAATAATAAGTCTCTCAATGAGAGACGTTACTGGTGCCCGCTCGAACAAATCGATGAGCAACGGAATGACAGTGACGACAGTGACTATTGGCCAATAACTTCTCAAAACTATACAAAAATGTGTTCTGAATTCAACAATATCCTCCCAAAATTTATTACCACTCCAACCCCCAGTTATCACCTTACTTGGATGTCCTGTTGGAAACAATGTATCCCAAGGAGGTCATTCTGGATCTAAGTGGCTCTCAGAGTCCCCCAAACACTGTCTGCATGCTTGAAAGTTTAACACGTAGAGGGCAATGCGGAGGCAGGAAGGTAGCCACAGCCAAGGAATACCTGAGACTGCCAGCAACCATAGAAATTAGAAGAAGAGAAAGAAAACTTCCCTAACCCTTTTTTGGGGAAAAAAATGGTTTTGGGGCCACACCTGTCAGTGCTCAGGGCTTAATCCTGACTCTGGCTCAGGATTACTCATGAGGGAGGCTCAGAGAACAATGTCACCGGCCGGGGATCAACCCTGGGTCAGCTGCATGCAAAGCGAATGTTCTGTGTTATCCTTGCAGCTCCTCCCCTAAACCTTTTAGACGGAGCATGAGCTTGATGGTTTGACTCCAACTGCCACTGGAGAGGGTAAATTTCTGCTTCCATAAAGAACACAGTTGATGGTCACTTGTTATGGTAATTCTAGAGCTGTACTACAAGCACTGATCAAACATCCAGGCAGTGTGCAGAAAAACTGCAAGCAGGAGAAATTTAAAATCAAAACAAAGTACACCGAGGCAGACCATCTTCAAGGCTCAGAAAACCCAAACTGAAAAAAATAAAATCTTAAGTCAGCGAGGAAAACTCAAACATCACCTAAAGAACAACAGGAGTGAGAATTACAGGGACTTCATTGCAGAAACCAGGCAGGCAAGAAGAAAATAAAACGTAAAAGATCAAAAGAAACAAACCTTCATAATCCTAGAGGTGCTATATCCAACAAAATATATTCTTCACAAATTAAGGAGGCATATACACTTCCTGAGACAAAAACTAAGAATCACTGCCCGCAGACCTGACTTGCAAGAAGTGCTAAAAGAAATTATTCTAACAGAAAGAGAATAATAACAGGATCAAGAAAGGAAATAAATTAAGATAGAGTAATTTTTTCTTATTATGAATTGATATAACTGTTTACATAAATAATAATGGTAACAACATATTGGGTGATTAGAGAAAATGGATAATTGAAATGCAAATTGTCACAAGAGAATGGAAAAGCGAATTGGGAATACACTGTTCTAAAGAATCTGTAGGGGCTGGAGCAATAGCACAGCGGGTAGGGCGTTTGCCTTGCACGCGGCCGACCTGGGTTCGATTCCCAGCATCCCATATGGTCCCCTGAGCACTGCCAGGTGGTAATTCCTGAGTGCAGAGCCAGGAGTAACCCCTGTGCATCGCCGGGTGTGACCCAAAAAAGCAAAAAAAAAAAAAAGAATCTGTATTCATTAGAAGTCATACAACGCTTTTGAAAGTAGACTTAGATTTTTATACAGATATGTATATATATGTTATCATATGTCTTAACCAGTACTGAATAATTTTTATAACTCTGCAATTAATGGGGATATAATTAAAAATAGGAAAATATATCTTAATCTCTAGGGAAAGCATTTATTTTTCTTTTTTAATGAATAACCATGAGATACAGTTAAAGACTTATAAACTTTCATGATTTCACTTCAGTCATACAATATTCGAGTACCCATCCCTCTACCAGTGCCCGTTCTCCACCACCAATAACCCTAGAGATGCTATATCCAACAAAATATATTCTTCACAAATGAAGGAGACATGTACACTTCCTGAGACAAAAACTAAGAACCAGCAGACCATACTTGCAGTAAGTGTAAAAAGAAATTATTCTGACAATATCCAATGTTCCCAGTAACCCCCTGGCCATCCCCACCTCTTCCCACCCCCTGCCTCTATGGCAGGCACCTTCCCTCTTACTCTTTCTCTCTCCTTTTGGGTGTTATGGTTTGCAACACAGAAACTAATCAGCCGTCATGTTTGGTCCTTAGTCTACTTTCAGCACACATCTGCCATCCTGAGCGAGCCTTGCTCAGCATTTATTTTTTTTAGGACTAACATGCTAGGAGAGACGATAAAATGAAATGATAGAAAATGCACAGCAAGAGAATTCAGATTAAAAAAAAAGAAAATATACAAAGAAGCTAATGACTGTCCTGCAGGGCAGTCTTAGGAGGGGGTGAGGTCAAGCTCCCACCTGACCAAAGCCCCACCAGCCACACTCCTCCTGGAAACAGAGACTGCCAGGACTCTGCTGGATTCCACCACCTCAAAACTCAGCTTCACAGAGATGCTAACCTGCAGAAAACTTAAGGTTTCACAGGGATTTGGGGGGCTGAAATCCCTGGGCCTTCTCAGAGTCAGGATGGGGGACCTCCCCCCAGTTTCTGGTACTTCTGGACACCCCAGCAATCACAGTCACTTCCTACTGCTGCCCTGTGTAAATTTATCTACCAGACTTTTCCCAGAGACTCATAAATAAATCTCAAGAGAGATCCACTAGCCACAGAAGTTCTCAGATACCCAGTTCTAGCTTAGACGGCTGGAGTGATCTCTGGAAGGGCCAGACCAATTTTCTGTGCTATCAAAGCCCCTACAACTGTATTTACACCCCAACAACTGTTGCCATGCCTCTGGCAGAATGCCTAGTTCAATATTCTGGATTTTTCTGGAGCATGCAGCCACATTCTCAGCCACACATTATCTCCCAACTCTACCATACTAATATCCCAGAAGCACACCAGATTGGATGGGAATGTAACATAGAAGTCAACTCATCTGAACTAACAAAAATACTAACACAGAAGGCTGAACTTGCAAAATGCTTAGTAAGCCCTCAGGCAAGGACTTAATGTTGCCATAGTGAGATGCAACAATTTCCACAAACTTTCTTTTACTGAAATATTTTTTGATCATTCCATTAGCCATTTAGTGGTAACAAGAAATATAAAATAAGTTATTGTGTGCTTGCCAGGGGGATGCCTTGAGGGAGGGTTGGGTAAATAGAGACAATGGCCAAGAGAGGCAACAATGGTGGCAGGATTGGGGTTGAAATAATGAGTGCCTGTAACAAATCATCATGAACAACTTTGTAAACCACGGTGTTTAAATAAAGTGGGAAAAAATAATGAGTGTGGCTTTAATAGCTATAAATCCATTATACCAACAATCAACAGTCTCTGTGTACCACTGGGAGGGACTCCTGAGCACCATGCTGAAATGGAACCAGTGGTCAGGGAGCTACCAGGGAGAGTCCAGGAGCAAAAACAATGAATACTGATGATGAGACAGTCGTGCTGGAGAAAAGCATGCAGGGCAGAGGAAATGGCGGTGCCAAGAAATGTTTAAGTGGAGACTAAGTTTCCTTTGTTGCCTAAGATCATACACACACATTCCTAACTGCAAGGAAAGTGTGCACTGTGTGTTCTAACATGATGAAGAAGTTTAATACTTATGTTAAAAACTCTTTTCAGAATGGAGTGCTAAACAACTTTAAGCACATTCATGGAACTGACCCTATTATTCATACTTACATATATATACGGGTTGCCTTTCCCTCCCCGCCCCAAGCAGAGCCTTGACAGTTGAAGACCTCCAGAACCCAGCCACAGCCATGTTCAAGGCCACTCTCCACATGTTCGGACGAGCCTCACGTATGAAGGGACCGGCATGGGAACCCAGGTGTTCGGGACCCGGGGCTGAGATCTCCAAGCCTGCTCGGATTGGGACTGGACCTTCTCCACCCAGACCCCCCATTTTCCAGTAACTTGGTAGCCACACCCACAAACTGCCACCATCGCTGCGTAATCCCACCAACAGCCAACATCTGGAGACTATAAGACCACCAAGCTCCCAGAAGTGAGTGACATCTAATAGCCTTGTTCTTTCTCTTGAAGAACCTGACATGCTACCAAGAGTCTATTGCCTGCATGAAAGAGCCTTGCAAGCTCCCCATGGTGTATTTATATTCCCAATACAGTAAAAGATATATACATACCTCTTAGAGAGCCTGGCAAGCTACTGAGAGTATCCCGCCTGCACAGCAGAGTCTCGCAAGCTACCTGTGGTGTATTCTATATGCCAAAAACAGTAACGATAGGTCTCATTCCCCTGACCCTGAAAGAGCCTCCAATCATTGGGAAAGACAAGTAAGGAGAGGCTGCTAAAATCTCAGGACCGAGTGTAATAGAGACGTTACTGGTGCCTGCTCGAGTAAATCGACGAACAATGGGATGACAGTGATACACACACACACACACACACACACATATATATATACACAAACACATGTCTATTTAAACATACATATATTTTTCTGGAACACAATGATTATATCTTTATAGATGAGGTATGCTGTGTTTCCGTTCTTGAATGGTAAGAAGCCCTTTGCTTCTTAGATTCAAGATTTCAATCACTTTGCATTTCTTCCTTGCCCACAAGCCTGGATTGCCCTCTGACCTGCAGACCCTGAATTTTACCCATCTTGGTAAGACTTAGGATGCCTCTTTCTATTGCCTCTACCTTGCTTTCTTGGAGCTTAGCTCCTCCATGAAATTCTCTTTATGTTTTAATGGGCCACAACTGAAGCAATGATTAAAAAAACACTCCAAGTTAATTAATGGGGTGCAAATTATACATGAAGAGTTTGTCATAAGGTTGAAGACCTATTAATTTTCTTTTTCTATTCAACATTTTCCCAAGGTAATATAATGCACACAAGAAATATAAGCCTTTTAGACCCATAATAGGCTAAAATTTGCAGTAACAGAGTGTGAATTACTCTAAGGCTTCTTCATTGTTTTTGTGTTGGAAAAGTGACATTAGATAGGAAGATGGGTAGATAGATACAGAGAGGTAGGTAAACAAACATTAAAACATCGGAGAATATTAAAAGAAGACCCAAAGAAAGAGCATACAAGATAAAGGAAATGAAGACTTGTGCCATAAATTATTTCTACTCAGGACCCGTGGCATATTCGATATGCCAAAAACAGTAACAACAAGTCTCACAATGGAGACGTGACTGGTGCTTGCTCAAGCAAATTGATGAACAATGGGATAACAGTGCTACAGTGCTACTCAGGACCTAAAAGCAAAAACATCATTTTTTACATAATTACACAATGCTGATCTCTATATACGAGTTTTCTCATTTAATTTTCACAATAATTCTGAATTAATTGCTAATATTTTTATTTTAGAGATGATAAAATGGGTAACAAGGAAGGTACACATATTTTTCATTATCACATAGTCTAAATAATTGATCTGTTTTGTTGGTACATAATGTAACCTCACTAGCTATATTGTATTATTGCTCAGATCTTAAATATTATGCCAGGTATGTTTATGCTTCTGATATGCTTCTTTCACATTCATTCCAGTGATTTTCCAATCTCTCCTTGAATTTCCTCACTTTAGGGACTCCTCTGAAACAATACACTCTAACTTCAGACCATAAGGATTTCTTTGTACATGTGTCCCCCAGTCTACAAAAACAGAGGTTCCAGTGAAACCACCTGTCCGTAAACTGCAAAGGCCAAAAAAGCAAAGACACAATTACCCTAATCCACTTTGATGGAAGCATAGTGGAGTATTTCCAACCCCCAGAAATAGCCTATCAAAGCAGACCACTTAGCACCTCCACACGAAACGTCACAGTTACATTCGCTAGAGGTGGGAAGGCTGGACAAACACAGGCCTATCTACACTAGTCCTGCGGGGAAGCTTGTCCAGCCCCTGCCTTACCCCCTGTGCCCGTTGCCCCTGTCTGCTCTGCTTCTCCATCCTTGTCTGAAAGTGCGAAACCTCATCCCATTTTTCCCAGCTCCACTGAGCCCTTTGGAAAACCGTGAGGTGAAGAGAAATGACACGTGACCAAAGCAGGTTCTCCTGAATGATGCCATTTCCCTCACAGGCTGGCCAGAGGGTCTTTTTCTCATTGAAAATGTAGAAAATGGGGGCCAGAGCCATAGAACAGCGGGTAGGGTATTTGCCTGGCACGTGACTAACCCGGGTTCGATTCCCAGCATCCCATATGGTCCCCCAAGGACCGCCAGGAGTAATTCCTGAGTGCAGAGCCAGGAGTAACCTCTGTGCATTGCCAGATGTGTGACCCCAAAACAGCAAAATAAATCAGAAAAAGAATAAAGAAAAAGAGAACGTAAGAAACGGAGAGGACTCTTCCTCTATGGGTCTCTCATGCACACAGTAGCAGAACGTGAAATTCAAACAGCAAGGGTCACCAGTATCGACCCAACACTCATCTCTTTATGGTGTCAATCTTTTAGTTCTGGCACAACCGCTTCTAGAACATGTCTGATTTGTTTTCCCTCTTCGAACCATTTATATATCTGATAAATCATTGGAAGTTGACTATGGTTACCTGCTTCTTCCCTTCACTAAGCTGGTATATCCAGTGCCTTTGGGTGAAACTCACGAGAAATTGTTCTGAGTCCCCTTGTTCAGAGATTAGTATTGCATATCGTCTAGTTTCTCAATTTCCCCCAGAATCTCAGAACTGAATGTAACACCAGGATCATTCCAACTACAGCCAGCATCTGGAGCGGGGCGATCGCTTCCCTCATTCGCATCATTACAGGTTTATTATCACACTCAAAAGGTGCATTAGCTTTCTCAGCAGCCGCATCATACTCTGGCTTTTATTGAAATCAAATCCATAAATCTTTGTTATACAAGTGCCAGTGAGCCGTGTTCCCTCTTAGTTTATACGAAGTTGTGTGTGTGTGTGTGTGTGTGTGTGTATGTGAGAGAGAAAGAGAGTGAGCGAGACAGAGAGACAGAGACAGAGAGACAGAGACAGAGAACACCAGTGTTAAGCCTAAATAAACCTATATCAAATTGGGCTGGAGTCTGACCCTTACTTAGTACATGACAAAGCTTTGGGGCTTATTGACTTGAACGCTAGGGTATATGAAATTTTCCAAAACTGCCCAAATTCTGTCCAAGGGCAAATATGATAAGCATTCACATTTATCTTTATTCAAGTCTTTAATAAAAATATGATAAACTGGATAAGATAGAACCCTTCAGGCTGCACTTAGTGACCCCACTCTAAGTGGGCTTTGATGCCCTATTTTAGACATATAACAAATAATATATGAAGGAGAAGGTGTGTGTCCCACATTCTCCACCCTGTTGAGGCAGATTCGGGGTGTGTGAGTAGGAGGCTATAGACCCAGAGGTGGGTTCTTCCCCAATCAGGCTTGCCGGAAGCTTTTCCGAATAGGAGGGGGCTGCCTCCCTTAGCTCCCTGGAAAAGCACGCTTCCCTCTTTGATGTTCAACTGAAAACAAGCTGGGGGCATCTGAGCAGATTTCCTTTGCTCATTAGTTTTGGAATCAAAGTGATCAAACTCTTCAGCGAGCCCCTTCTGTCCCTCCCACACATGAGCAGAGCCAATGCTGAGAAACAACGTCATAAATAAAATGTGTTATTGGTATGCTATTTAAAAGCTTTTGATTCATCCCATCTGAGGATGGTGTGACCGAAAGTCCTTGACCTAGAGAAAGCATGTTGGGAGGCCAGTGCTTGGCTTGGAACACTGTCCATGGAGCAGTTATCTAGCGGAGTTATCTAGGATTCGAGGTAAATGTCACAGGATTTAGAAATAGATGAATAGAAAGTGTTTTGTGTCTGTGCCCACTTCAGGATGGGGCAAATGACTCAACGCTTCCCCCTAGGAAGGAAAAGAAGGCCGGCCAGTTGCACAGGGTCAAGGAGAGACATTCAGAGACAGTCTTGTGGACCGAAGTTAGGAAGAAACAAGCCCTCTGGGACAATCCAGAAAGAACTGTCATACATATATGAATCAATCATTATACGTGGATCTCTCTTCCCTCACAACTCATTCTCATGATATGTCATTTTGTTTGATGTTATTGCAGAATATTTCATGTGCCACTAAGATATTTCTGTGACAATACAGCACTGGGACCTGTTGAGAGAGTCCAGATGCATCTTGCCAAGTGAATCTTATCGCTTAGTGATTCTTTTCCTTCCTCCCTGCCAGTCAGCCACGGTTCCACTCGGATTCTACAGGTTGGGTGATTTACATGCCTCGTGGGAGTCTTTCTGTGTTGACTTTGTTTCACGTGGCATCATTTTCATGACGTTTGTCCCTGTTGCTTATACTATGTGATTTCTTCAGGGGGGGGAAGGGGAAAGCTAAATAATATTCTAGTGTTCGCAATATTAATTTAATTTTTCAAGACATTATTCTTGGCTCACATATGAGAACATGTCTTTGACATGCCAGCACAGTGCTTCCTGTTTGCTCTCTGTGCACGTGCACTGTGCATGGTCTGTGTGTTTTGCGTGTGGTGTGCGTGTTGTGTGTGGTGAGCATGACGTGTGTGTTGAGTAGGTCCTGGTTTTCCTGTCCTCTCTCTAGCCCTGTGTGAGACTCTCATTCCGGTGGGCTCTCCTTTCCCTGTGCCTGGCAGTGAGGGACTCTGCCTCCTCTGTCCCGATAGAGCATAGCTGCCCTCTGCCACCATCCACAATCACCTGGGACCACGAGGGGAGTCACCTGCTGTCTTTCCAGTCTTCCCATCTCTCCTGCTGTTGTGTGTGTGTTTGTTTGTTTGTTTGTTTTAAATATCCTGCTGTTTTGACATCCCTATTTAAAACCATTTTTATTGAAGGAACACTGCAATGTAGCATTATATAGGTTTCAGGTGTGTCTCATTAAAATCAACGTGTGGGCACTTCATTAAGCTCCCCACTCATAGTCCTGTCTCCATGACTACACATGAGTCTTTTGGCTAATCCGCCCACATTCCTTCCCTGGTCTTCCTCAGTAGCCCCAAATTTGGTCTGAGAGACTGAAAGCTCATTTTTGTTTTATGTAACTCATTCGTTTATGTTGTTTCCTTATGAATGGGATCGTGAGATGTTTGTCTTTCTCTATCTACTTATTTCATGGAGCATTACACCCTCGAGGTCCATCCAAACGGCAGGATTGCATCTTTTTTGTAGCCGAGTGGTATTCACTGTCTGTGTGAATGTAAATCACATCTTCTTCCTCCAATCATCTTTTCAGATTCTTTCTGAATCTTGACTACTATTCATAGTGCTGCAATAAATGGAAGGGAGAGTAGATTTTTTAGAATTAGTGTTTTCCATTATCCCATTTTCATTGACTTTTTATTTTTAACCTTATCTCTATTTAATTCCCTTATTTCTGTTTCTTTTTCTTTTTAACCTACGCTTTCATTTCTGAGGAAAATGTTCTTATTTCCCAGCTCAACTTTCTGTCTCTGTCTTCAGGCAGCTTTCTTCATCAGCCTCTTTTCTCGGTGGTGTCCCAGAGATCATATTTTGATCCAATCATAATTATATTCATTCAATCATCTTCAGTCACTAGTCTTTGGTTCACAGATGTCTTTTTTCACTCTTAAGCAGTTTACTTGTTCAGGGAACAACTGCCTTCTAAATAACAAGTGACTTTGTCCTTGAAAGAAGAGTCAGGGCCCTCCGCCCAGATGAGATCTGGAGCAGCTGCGCACGACACGGCCCCTCTGCTCCTTAAAGACTATGATCCGGGAGGTCTACTAACCCATTTTGGCACCCAGAGACTTATAGAAATGCATCTAGACTGTAAACTGAGCTAAAACAACAGAAATCTAAAACCACGCGGCCGCAAGAGTGGCCGCGCAAGCTCCTATAATCTTCAATCTCAGCAATGGAAAACAAACTATCAAATGATGCATTTTCAGCAGGCTTGATTGTTGGGGGAAAATTCCAAATAATAATAGTCAGTTCTCTGTTGAAATATTGAATGTATCCAAAGTATAGAGAGAATAAAGTGAAGATCATTGGCCACTCAGGTGCACGGGGGTGGGGTGGGAGGGGGGTATACTGGGGTTCTTGGTAGGAGAACAGGTGCACTGGTGAAGGGATGGGGGTTTGATCATTATATGACTGAGACTTAAACCTGAAAGCTTTGTAACTTTTATCACGGTGATTCAATAAAATACAATTAAAAAAAAAGAGTCAGGAATTGATATTTAATACATTGAAAACTTTGACAAAGCTATGATAAAGCTGCTATATTTACTAAGAAAAAATACAGATGTGTCCAGTTAAGTTCTATTTTAAGTTTAACATAAACAATGCATATTTCTAATATAAGTTTCACCAATACTTTATATAATTTTTTTGCTAATCAGAAATTCAAATTCTTTGTATTCATAGTTATTTTTTAATAAATGTTGAAATAGAATTGGAAACAACTCTCAGAGAAAAGTAAATGGATCTTTTACTGTTTTAGTATAAGTTTTTTCTTATATTGGTTAAATTATGTGCTGTATGTTAATAATAGCTATATTTATACTATATATAGAAAGTGCTGTTTATAGCAAAATAAATTTCAGGTGGAACATATTTCATGGTGAAATAGGCCAAATAGTTTAGATGCTTATAATTTCTTCATTCCCATTTATATAAAATCTCCATTTGAAATGTGACCTCACTAAAATGAAATATATTTTAAATAATACATGTTGTAGAAAAATATATTTTTTATTTTTAAAAATCACTATATTTTGTGGTAATACAGTTTTGAGATTATAATAGAAATGTTTATGGGGTTTATATCTTACTTGGAATTATGTTTGTAAATATTTGTTCTTGTTGTAGCAAAAAATGTTTCCATGATTTTCAAAGTCCTTTCTACAAGCCTTTGTTAGCAGATTTTGGACAAACTCCAGTAAGCACAAATTACTTAGGAACAATAAAAGACTTCAAAAGCATGTTTATTTGCACTGTTCTGTGGAATCCACTATCACATATAGGTATTTTTCAGGCCTTGAAGCTCACACATGCAGAAAGACATGTTCCCATTGAAAGTCCCAATAATATACTACGGTTGTAGTATTCTACCACCACAGTCTTTTTAATACTGTCCTTTGTAGGGGTCAAATGATATGCTGGCCAGGTTCAGTGAACCCCTGGGTCAGTGATCCTCGCTGGGACCTGCAGATCAGCTGGTGTGAAACGCCAACCATCCCTTTGCTGAGTACATCTCAGACCTGCCGAGTCAGCATTCCTACCGGGACTCTGGCTAGGAATGGCCTCAGAACTTGTAACCACTATTACAGCTCTTATTCAAGGGAAATGAGCTTTAGGAACCAGAAAAAAATTGTACACATATATATTTTTTTAATTTTTTCTTTGGGGTTAGACCTGGTGGTGTTCAGGCAGTGGTTCTTCCTGGCTCTGTGCTCAGGAGTTTTTAACCCCACGTGGAGCTCAGGGGACAATATGAGGTGCTGGGGATCCAAACCAGGGTCAGTGGGATACAAGGCAAGTGACTAAACCCCTGTACTCTGTCTATCTGTCTGTCTGTCTCTCTCCTCTTTCCCTCCCCTCTCTCTGGCCCTATATGTTTTTCATTTATTTTGGGGGCCCCCACTTGGTGGTGCTTATTTCTGGCTCTGTGTTCAGAGATCAGTCCCGGTGAGGCTTGGAGACCATACGGAATGCCAGGAATTGAACCTAGGTTGGCTATGTGCAAGGCAACCGTTGAACTATCTCTATATTTTTATTTCTATTTCTTAAAAATCATTGGAATTATGAAAAACATTGTTGATGCAATTTATTTCCTTTTCATAGATTATATCTTGAGTGAACTATTTATTCTGCATTTTAATTAGGATTTTTCTTATTCATAGAAATAATAAAAACAACTTACTTAATAGCATTGTTAATTATAGTTATGGTATCTCATCAACTTGGCAACTGCCTATTTCTAAGCAATGACTTTGATTATCTTTCACAACTGAATATGAATGGTTGTTTTACAATTCAAAGTATTTTCAGCAGATTTAAAGAAAAAATCTTGCTTTATTGACTTTATATTTATTAAAGAAAAATTATTTTCATGATAAATAGTGACAATATGTTATATTTTTTAAAAAACCAGTTCTGTATGTATGGTACAGATCTTCCAAATCCTGCATCACTATTAAACCATACTAATTATGTCTAATTTATGTATGCATGATACTTATTGATATTCTTATATTCTTATTGAATATAAATCTAATTAATTCTACTATTATTCAAAATAAATAATCCCTAAAAGGAAAAGAAGTGATATGCCTCCTTAGTGAACACCATGGATAATTATTTAAATATCAACCCCAGTAAGCCAAAATTAATCACAAAAAATGACATAGCCCTTTCCCAAATGGTCACAGAAAACATCACTTTGTACATTCTCTCTCAGCTGAGACAAATTTACCCGCTTTGACAAGCAGCGCGTTTGCAAAATTTTAGGATGGATAAGAATAATATCTACTTCTGATCTTTGTGCCATAAGTATTTTCAAAGCCACTTTCATCGATTCCTTTTTTGCACCTTTTGGATTAACTTGTTTAATTAACCTGGTTTCAAAGAAATAAGGTCATAGTCTGCATTTAAATCTTGGAGTCCTTCCACATCCTTTTAGGATGGAAGAATATCACCCCCTCTAGTGGATGAAGGCAAAACTCATGGCCACCCCGGGTGGGGAGGGGCCGGGTTTCCGTGAACCCTCGAGGATGTTGGTGGATTAATGCCCCCTAATCACAGCTCATTCGAAGCACTTTGTCTCGGGAAAGGTGCTCTGCCACGCGTAGTTCTTGGAGGAGATGTGGACTCAGACTTGAAATTGAACACAAGTGTGATGAGGGACATGCACTCAGTGCCAGACATCATTTTTATATTGAAAAGAATCGACTTTGTGGGCAGCATCCTAAAGTGCTTCTTCCAAGGAGCAAGAGAAACACCGTCACAAGAGAAAAAAGAGAAGAGAGCAGAAATCGATAGCCCATCCATGAACTCTAATCATTCGGGTGCGCCTCATGTACATGTCTGCCTGGGTCACTTTGATTTTTCTTCTTCCAATGTTTCGTTAGGAACCGTGATTTATAAGTGTTAGTAACAAAGGTTCAGGCACACACTGTGCCAACAGCACACCCAGATGTCAGTGTCCCTTGGTCAATGTCGAGGTCCCCTCCCCCTCGACAAACTCCGTTTCTATTCCTCATCTGGTTCTTTATAGTGCACGTACAAGAGGTCACTGTTTGTTCCTCTCTCTTACTGGCTTCATGTAGCAGTGCATAGCAAGGTCTCATCTTCTCTTACACAGTTAAGTAGTAGTCCGTTGTGTAAATATAGAGTTTCTGTATTCACTCATCTGTTTCTGAGCATGTGATTGCTTCTAAATCTTGACAACTGTGAATAATACTGCAGTCAACATTCACTACAGTGAATGTTGATATCACTGTCATCCCGTTGTTCATCGATTTGCTTGAGCGGGCACCAATAACATCTCCATTGAGATGTAACTTGTTGTTACTGTTTTTGGCATATCAAATACGCCACGGGTAGCTTGCCAGGCTCTGCCATGACGGCTAGATACTCTTGGTAGCTTGCCGGGCTCTCCGAGAGGGGCAGAGGAATCGAACCTGGGTCGGCAGCGTGCAAGGCAAATGCCTTACCCGCTGTGCTAAAGCTCCAGCAGTCAGCATTGAAGTGCAAATACCATTTTGAAATAATATTTTTGAGCTCTTGGGGTAATGCCAAGGAGTGGAATTGTTGGGTCATGCATGGAAGCTCAATCCTGAGGCTTTTGTTTGTTTGTGGACCACACTCACAGTGCTCAGGGCTTACTTACTAGCTCTGCACTCAGGAGTCACTCCAGGCACACGCAGGAGAACATATGGGGTGCTGGAGTTCAAACCCAGGTGGGTCACATGCGAGGCAAACCTCACGACTTGCTGTATTATCGCTCCAGCCCCTCACTCAATTCTTGATTTTTTAAAAAAGTTTCCATGTATCTTTTTTCACAGAAATCAAACCAGACAACACCCCCATGAGCAGTGGGTAAAGATTCCTATTTTTGGTACATTTTATTTTAATTATTATTATTTTGGCTTTGGAGGCCACACTCAAGCTTACTTCTGGCTCTGTGCCAGAGATCATACCTGATAGGGCTCAGGACACCATATGGGGTACTGGGACAACCACATTCAAGACAAGCACCCTATCCACTGTACTATTGATCTAGCCCCCCTTTTGATACATCTTTTAAAAATTAATGGAATGAGCCAAGAAGTTACATCACCTTTATTTATATAGAAACGTACTTAAAAGTCTGCCAT
Organism: Sorex araneus; assembly: GCF_027595985.1. NCBI lineage: Eukaryota > Metazoa > Chordata > Mammalia > Eulipotyphla > Soricidae > Sorex > Sorex araneus. The sequence continues at coordinate 63,637,022 of NC_073311.1, forward strand.
TTAGATTTTTCAGCAAGAGAAATACGTTGTTAGATTTGATTAGCACAGTAGATAGCTGATCTAAGACACACACACACACATATTTGTGAACTGGTTTGTTTTATGCAATTCAGCTCTCCATAAATGTTCCTTTACATTTTGCTCAAATGTGGGGCCCTAAGGTCATTCCGCTTACTGTGATGCTTAGCTTGACCTTCAGATAAATGGAGTAAAGGAATCCCTTCCAGGCAGAAACTAGTTTTTCTTTCTTTAAATCATCAAAAAAACAAGTTTCCAAGCTAATGTCTTTCATTATTGTCGCAGTGTATTGATCACCAGTGAAGTGAAGATGTCATCAGTTGCCTTGTCACTAGGAAATCTTTGAAATCTAGACTCCAGGAGCTAGAGACACAGTTGAGGGGTTCAAGGACTTGCCTTCGTGTGGCTGCCCCGGGTCCAACCCTCAACACCATCAGGAATGTCCCCTGAGCACAGAGCGCTGGGCAGTCCCTGGGCATTGCTGGCCAGGCCCACCCTCCCCCAGCCTCTGCGCTCGCTTCCAATCACTCCGAATCATTCCCCCTTCACTAGGTCAGGTTTGACTGGTTTAAACATATTTTGAAATATCTACACACGGGACATGTTTTACTCATACTTACGTGCACAAGCCCCAAGGCAACTTGCATAGATGAGTCTTATCTCTTTTTCTTGGTGGCCCCGCTATAACCTCTTCATTGCCAGGGGAAAGAACATGTTAAACACATCTCATGGAAAAATGAAAACACCAATCAACTGTCATGTAAGTTGCATATCAAAGTACATTTAAAGCTACTTAGCAAGCAATTACTAACTTTAGCCACTTGCATGAGGAGATAGTCACAATGCATAAAATAATGTCTACCTTAAATAACTTAAATTGCAGTTTGAGGTCATATTAAGATTACGTGAAATAATGGCTTTATATTAGGTCATAGATAAAAATTGTATTTTTTATAATTGATTCTTAGTTTGCAAAAATATTTGCAAACAGAGAAGTGCCTAAGTTTCCTTATAAGAAAAATGAAAAATAGGTCTACCTATGTCAGAGAGTCATTGCAAGATTTGAATACAATAGCACTTTTCATAAAATTGACTACCAAAATGTTTGGCACAAAATATGAGGTCATAAACATTCTCTTGAGTCTCATGAAGATCCAGTTAGGTGGAGAGATTAAGTATTATAAAACTTCATTTCTTATTTAAAAACCGGACTCAGAGACATTTTAAGAATGGTCAAAAGCAAAATAAAATTAAATTGTGGCTCTTTTTCTGTCTCTGTTTCTCTTTCTCTTCTCTGTTTCTCTCTGTGTGTTTCTCTCTCTGTTTCTCTCTGTTTCTCTCTCCCTCCCTCCCTCTCTCTCTCTCTCTCTCTCTCTCTCTCTCTCTCTCTCTCTCTCTCTCTCTCTTCTCTCTATCAGAAGTAAACATGGAAAGTGAAGAGTGGCCAAAGTGATGAGCAAATCATTTTGACTCAAGAAGTTTAAAAATGAGTGATCATACCTCTAAAGACACTTTGACCAAAAAAGTAATGTTGTGCTAAGAAACTCTGATTATATCTGAAGTTTGCAGGGTGTGGGCAGCGGTCGCTTAACTTGATGTACAAGGGCCTGAACCTAAGTTTTAGGTTTAGGAGTTTTAGGAGCCTTTCCATTGCACCAAAGGCACAAACGGCAGTTTCCAATGAGAAGGGAAGGAAGAAAAGCGTCGGAGGTAGCGAGTTGAGAGAGAGCACTTCACGCAGTTCGAGAGAGCACTCCAGAGAGGAGGGGACTGAAAACAGATGATGAGAAGAACGAGCCCCCCCAGCCCCCCCCACACACACACACCCAGTGCGTGAGGGCAGGTGGGAAAGAGCATTACAATGCTGTATCGAAGGTGCCTTTGAGGCTCCAAGTCTTGCGTCTGGTACCATTTACAAAAATAGGATGTTGGCTCCACCGGGAAGATGAAATTTCCCATTTTAGATCTCCTGAGCATATGCGTCTTACTGTGTTGAGCCGCTTCTTGGGGAAGCTAATTGGATTCTGCCACTAACGCATTGCATGTAGAACATTTTTTTTAAAGGCTAAAGAACGCTTCCTGTCCTCTGCCCCTGAAATCACAGGCCCTAGGGAATCCTGTATTTCCGATGTCAACTTCCCCTTTTCAAGGCGGCTCTTGCAGGCCCTGCCAGCTGTGGCTGAGGGTGGACACCTGCGGGCACCACCGATGCCAGTTCGGGGCAAAACTCTGAAGCAGCAGAATTGGACGACTCTCCCCCTCCTTCTCTGTGCTCCCTCCGCTGCCTCCTACCCATGCAGTGTCTGCTGCCCACCAGGGATGCACTTCAAAGGCCCCCTATGCAGCTGTTAGAAAAGATGAAGCCATGAAATTTGCATAGAAGTGGATCAACATGGAAAGTATCATGTTAAGTGAAATGAGTCAGAAAGAGAGAGACAGACATAGAAAGATCGCACTTATCTGTGGAATATAAAGTAACAGAATGGGAGACTAACACCCAAGAGTAGTAGAGATAAGGACCAGGAGGTCTGCCCCACAGCTTGGAAACCGGCCTCACATGCTGGGGGAAAAGGCAGCTCAGATAGAGAAGGGAACACCAAGTAGAGGATGTTGGGAGGACCCATTTGGGTTGAAAGATGTATGCCGAAAGTAGACTACAGACTGAACATGAAGGCCACTCAAGACCTCTATTGCAAACTATAACACCCAAAAGGAGAGAGAACTAAAGGGAACGCCCTGCTGCAGAGGCAGAGTGGGGTGGTGGGGGATGGGGTGAGGGTGTTTGGAAGGTACTGGGAACATTGGTGGAGGAGAATGGGCACTGGTAGAGGGATGAAAATGATCATTCTATGACCGAAATGCAAACATAAAATTTGTAACTGTACCTCATGGTGATTCACTAATTAAAAAAAATAAGGCCCCCTCAATTGGTCAGGATGGGAGATGTGTGCTGAAAGTAGATAAAGGACCAAACATGATGGCATCTCAGTATCTGTATTGCAAACCATAATGCCCAAAAGGAGAGAGAGAGTGTGGGGAAATATTGTCTGCCATGGAGGCAGGGGGAGGGTGGGAAAGGAGGGAGTACTGGGGGTATCGAAGGTGGGTAATGTGCACTGGTGGAGGAAAGAATGCTTGATCATCGTGTGATTGTAACTCAGATATGAAAACTTGTAACTATATCTCACGGTCATTCAACACAATAAAAAGAAATAAACAATCCTATCACCTCATAGACTCTGGGATGTAGAAAAGTGCTCTCTATGGAAGATCGCAGTAGAAATCAATGACCAAATGAAAGAAAAAGAAAAACGAACAAAAGAATAAAATAGCTGACAAGCAGAATTTGGTCTGGGATTTGGGGGTCCTTGGATGAGCGCCCAGTCCAAAGGATCTCCTCTGGGAAATAGTCCCCTAGAAGGATGGACGGCGGATGGGACTCAGATAACAGTGGAGTCCGAGTGGTGGGAACAAGAGTCGTCCCTCTGCAACTGGAAGTCACACAATCGCCATCAAACTGACTCCACTTGGCAGCAGTGCGTGTGCTGGTCGGTCCCACTGCCTGTCTCACAACTGCTGTTGGTGAGGAATGAGAGTCCCATGGCAGGAAGAGTCTGCAGAGTGGTGAGTGGTCAGTCGCTTTCGCTATCTGGATCCAAAGTACGGCAACACCCTCTGGAGGGCTCCTGGCAGTGGGCAGCCTGAGGTTAAAGGTGACTGTCTGCCCAGGAGTGCAGCCACGCAGCCCGAGAGGAGAGTTGCATACGGGGAGCCACCAGTGTGGTGATTGAGTCTGAGCGTGGGCTGTGTGCGGTTGTGATTGTGGAACGTCTTGACTAAAACCAGAGCCGGGTTGGGGGGGCTGGTGAAACGCTCAGGTCACTGATTTTGATTGCCGTCAATAAAGTGTTTAGTGAAAATGTTTATAACCAGTCATGGGTACTTCATGAACGTCCGTCCATGTATTGTACACGTTTGCATGAAGAGCTGTGGCGAGGAAGTCTTTTAATTTTGAATTTATCTTTTAAAGTTTGGGGAGAATAGTGTCTCTGGGTCAACGACTTTCTCAGCAATTTTTGTGTGTGTGCTGCTGACGGCTATGCCTCCAGCCACGAAACCAGAGCCGAAGCCCCAGCAAGACAGCGGAAAGAGGTTCCCCCAGTGTCCTGAAGCCGTAGAGAGGAAGTGTTGCTGTGAGCAGAGCCCGGTTCCAGTGCTCCCTCAGTGACTGGTGAGAAGCCACTACCCTGGATAAAAGAGGGAGCTCACGTTTTAAAAACACCTATGCATGCAGTATTAATATCCAAAGACATACGTTTAGATCTCCGGCTTGAAAGGAATGAGTACAAAATAAGCATGGGAAACTAAAGTATGCAAGTTACGACTCAAAATGTTTGTATAGCACCGGGGCTCTTTCTAATTATTTGCATTTTAAATGTGTTTAATGCAACTGAGTAAATTATATATATATATTTCTTTTTAATAACAAAACATCATTTCATGAAATAATATAAAAGTTACTTAGGCTGGAGCGATAGCACAGCGGGGAGGGCATTTGCCTTGCATGTAACCAACCCGGGTTTGATTCCCAGCATCCCATATGGTCCCCTGAGCACAGCCAGGAGTAATTCCTGAGTGCAGAGCCAGGAGGAACCCCAAAGCATCACTAGGTGTGACCCCCCAAAAAATTACTTAGTGTTTTGATGTCCCTTTTGGGGAGTGGAGGGCTAATTTCCCCCTGTCCTTCCTGGGTGGTGTTTGTGGACTCATTTGTGATAGGCTGGGGGCTGAGGGGCTGTGTTTGGGGGTGGGAGTCCGCACACTGGGCTTGGAGGCTGAGAATCCCAGCGGCAGAGCTGGGGACCACACGCAGGGCCTTTGGGTGATGCCAGGACTGAACACAGATGCACATGGCTGTGGCCGTTCCCCGCCCCTGGGTAATACCACTAAGACACATGGTTTGTTTTCTCTATCTTTATGCTGTTCTGTGTCTCTGATTGGGGTCACACCAGCTGGTGCTTGGGGGGCTACTTTCTGCTAATTGCTTGGGGTCACCCCCGCCATGCACCGTTGCCCCCAGCCATGCCTGATGCTGGCGATCGAGCCCACCCCTTCTGCATGCCAGCCTGCGCGGCAGCCGCTGAGCACTCTCCAGCTGAGCACTTTCCGTCGCTCTTTCTGGGCCACGCCCGGTATGTTCAGTGTCTTCTGACAATCTTCACCGTGGGCCAGGAATATAGCTCAGTGGTACTTACCTGTGTTTTATTGCTGGAACTGAGAAACAGATTCTCACTTTTAAAATGATGTCAGATTAGGCATACTTTTAATATCTGAGGCCTTCTTACGCTGTGACGAATGTTGGGCAAAGAGGAACTTTGAAGTTCATGTGGCCTGATAAGAATGCTTTGATGATTTTCAAAAAAATATATGAATAAGGGCCAGAGAGATAGGAGAAGGGGTGAGGCTCTTGCTTTGAATAAGGCTGGCATGGGTTTGATCTCTGGCACCATCTAGGATGCCTTGAGCACTACCAAGAGTGGTCCCTGAGCACCAGGCTGGGATTAGGGCCTGAACGTCATCAGATGTGGCCCTGAAAGCAGGAAAGAAGGAAAGGAGGGAGGGAGGGAAGGAGAAAAGGAGGGAGGGAGGGAGGGAGGGAGGGAGGGAAGGAAGGAAGGGAGGGAGGGAGGGAGGAAGGAAGGAAGGAAGGAAGGAAGGAAGGAAGGAAGGAAGGAAGGAAGGAAGGAAGGAAGGAAGGAAGGAAGGAAGGAAGGAAGGAAGGAAGGAGGGAGGGAGGGAGAAAAGGAGGGAGGGAAGGAGGGAGGGAGGGAGGGAGGGAAGGAGAGAAGGAGGGAGGGAAGGAGAGAAGGAGGGACAGGAGGGAGGAAAGAAGGAAGGGAGGGAGGGAAGGAGGGAGGGAGGGAAGGAGGGAGGGAGGGAAAGAGAGAAGGAGGGATAGGAGGGAGGAAAGAAGGGAGGGAGGGAGGGAAGAAAGGGAGGGAGGGAGGGAGGGGGGAGGGAGGGAGGGAGGAAGGATACAAATAAGATCATTGAACTTTAAGTTTGATGGTCATCTCATTTTCACAAGAAAACTAAATTAGTATGTATATCCCAGCAGATGTAATACAGCGAGACCCTCCAGACTACCTTGTGGGTTTGCCTACATTAAAGAAGATAACATTTCTATTTATGAATGTTAGTAAGTTTTGAAGATTAGTAAACTATCTATTTATTGAATCAAATGCCCAATAGGACACACTTAATTTTGTCGAATGCAGTCTTGCTTATAGAAATGTTTGATATTTCAGGCCGGGGCCAAAGCTCAGTAGGCTGGAGCACATACTTCCCATCCAGGAGGCCCAGCTCAGGTCCCTGGCATCACCAGGAATGAATGACCCCTTAGCTGAGACCCCCAATCACCCCCCAGGGAAGCCCTGAAGCAAACAAACGTTCAGTGCTTCAGTGCTATTCATAATGACATCAAGTGTCGTTGGAGCACAAGTGTTCAAAATCCCATTTCATCAGGAAGCAGGAAGCAAAATTTATTATGAAGCAAAATCCCATTTCATAGGAAAAGAGGTTCCTTTTTCTGTTGAACTCTACTGATGAGGAACTCTGCTCGAGTAAGAAGTGCTCTCGGCAAGTAGGGATGGAGAGCTGGCCCAGCAGGGAAGGCGCTTGCCTTGCGAGGCGTGACTGTCCCGGGTCTGCCGCCCACCACAGACAGTCCCCCGAGTCCCACCAGTGTTGGATATCACCAGGCTGTTCCTGCTGCTGCCGCAGGGAGCTGCAGGTTTATTGAGCCACTCTCACAAGGGTGCAACTGAGGCACACCCGATTCCACCAGGTACTAATAATCCAGAATTGCTTTTCTCTTTCCTTTAAGTCATTCACATGGTTTATTTAGCAGTGTCCTTTTTTGTATAGACACAGGAAGAGAGTTGATGCTATGCTCTGTAACGGGGGAGTTAATTCACCAGGAGTGAGCCCTGAGCACACAGGCAGGAGTCAGCCCTCTAAGTATTGCCGGTGTGACCCCCCCCACAACCAATAAATAAATAAATAAATAAATAAACTATGTAAGTTAGGGGGAAGTTTTGTTTGTTTTGGGGGTCACACCTGGTTGTGCTCAGGGTTACTCCTGGTTCAGTGCTCAAAGGTCACTCCTGCTATACTTAAGAGAACACACGTAGGGTAAGGGCTGGAACCCAGGACCCCTGCGTGAAGAGCCTGTCCCCGCTCCCCGATGAGCTGGCTCCACGGTCCAAACAGACTTTGGAAGGAAGATGTGTTATCTGCATCACGAATTGATGCTTGAATAAAAGTCCGGAATGCTGATAAACATAACAAATAAAAATGCTCCTCGGGGCTAGGAAGATAATGTAGGGCCCCTACCTGGGTTCCGTCCCCAGAGTCTCCTGAGAATGCCACAAAGCAGCCCGAGCCCCCGCCCCGCCCCCTCGCAGGGTCCCAAGCAACCCCACATCTCCACATCTTCAGGGGTCTGAGTATCACAGGAAATGGCCCCAGCCCCTACTTAGCCCCCTGGAGAGGGACCCCCAAGAGCAAAAGCAAGCTTTTCAATTTTGAGTCATGCACCAGAAACATTAGGTTATGTTATATATAACCAGATATAAGTATATAATTATATCACTGTGTCACTGTCATCCCGTTGCTCATTGATTTGCTCGAGCGGGCACCAGTAACATCTCCATTGTGAGACTTGTTGTGACTGTTTTTGGCATATCGAATACACCACAGTAGCTTGCCAGGCTCTGCCATGAGGGCGAGACACTCTAGGTATCTTGCCGGGCTCTCCGAGAGGGGTGGAGGAGCCGAACCCGGGTTGGCCGCATGCAAGGCAAACGCCCTACCGCTGTGCTATCGCTCCAGCCCATATAACTATATATATATTCCATATACATGCACAATATATGGAGAGCAGAACCTAAAAGCAAAGTTAGCGATGCAGTGACTCACAGAAGGACCAGAAAAGAGGGTCCCAATGACACTGACAGACTCTCAGGGGGCGGGGAGGTCTTGTTAAGGGCTGGCCCCCAGGCTTTGCATATGGAGCCCGGGGTCCCATCCCCAGCACCACTTGCTTCTTCTGGGTCTGCCCATATTTGACCCATTGGCTGCGTCAAAGCCACTTTAGAAAAACTTTCAGTGCATCAGATCCCTGTTGCCTTATCTTAAGACGTTTCTCTCGGGGCTGGAGCGATAGCACAGCGGGGAGGGCGTTTGCCTTGCACGTGGCCGACCCGGGTTCGATTCCCAGCATCCCATATGGTCCCCTGAGCACCGCCAGGAGTAATTCCTGAGTGCAAAGCCAGGAGTAAACCCTGTGCATCGCCAGGTGTGACCCAAAGAGAAAAAAAAAAAGACGTTTCTCTCGGGGCTGGAAAACCACAGTGCAGTTTGAGGCTCTGGGTCCACATGGGTAGATCCCAGGGGAGGATTTGCCCAGGGATTTCCGCGCAGGCGCGCGGGCTCTGACAGCAGCCTGGCTGGACCGACGTTCCCTCTGCCTCTCCCCCACCTGCGTCCGAGTCAGCATTCCAGCCTTTGACCTGGAAGGGGGAACGAAGCCTCGCCAGCCTGAGGTGCCGTTGTCTCCTTTGGGGGCAGCCTGAGGTGAAAGGAGAGGGTCCACCCTCCCCTGCTCTCTCCCCAGCGCTGCTCTCTGCCCCCGCGCAGCAGGGTGGCCTGACTGAGCCGCCCCTGCACTGCCCTGGCCCTGGGCCTTCTGTGGCACTACTGCCCCTTTCAGGGGTGTGTGTAGCCAGAGCCACGCCGTGGTGGGGGCTGGGGAAGGAGGCAGATACCAGCTCGTCTCACTGTGGGCCTGTTCGGTGAAAAAATACGACCCAGGGGACTGGAGAGAAAGTTCAATGGGGAGGGCACTTGCCTTGCAGACAGCTGATCCGGGTTCGATCCCGGAACCTCCCATGCATGATCCCTCATATGGAGGGATCCCCGAGTGCAGAGCTAGGCGTTTAAGCCATGAGCACTGCTGGGTGTGGCCCCCCCAAGACAAAACAAACCAAACATACTGTCAAGACTTGGAAATAGCTCTGCAGAGCACAGACTTTGCATAGGGGCGCCCTGGGTTCTATCCCTTGTACCAAGCAGTCCCCCTGATCACCCACCCAGAAGCAGTCTGAGAGCACTGATCTCTGAGCAGCCTCTGAGCACCACTGCATGTGCAGACAAAAAAAAAGTGCAATAGTGATTTGGAAGTGAATCCCCAAATGAGCTCTGAAAACAGTCTAGAAAAGAACGAAGCATTGGCATGTCTTAAAAAATAATCTTGAAGGGCTGACCCCTCAATAGTCCTTCACAATTATTTTAATTAGCTTTGCCCACTTCCTAATTTGCTGGCTTCTTATTTCTTATTTTATTATAGCAGATATTTTTAACCTGGGCTCTATTTAAAGCATCAAGATAGGCAAAGGGTGGAAAATCATTACCGGAACATTTGGTTGTTGAAAAAAAAGTAAAGATTTGCATTTTCCTTCTTCTTTTTCTTGTTCCTCCAAGTGATCGTGCTAACAGCTCTTCAGAAATTCTAATAATGTTCCTGACCAATTTACGGTTGATATGATGTGATAACCCTTTTGTCAATTAAACAAGGAATCTCACATGTTTTCCCATTGGACTTCATACTTGCTTTTTTTAAAAAAAAAAGAAAGAAAAGAAAAGAAAGAAAAAGAAAGTCTGGAATAGGTATGACTTTAAAAGGAAGTGACTTCCCATCTCTGAAAGGGATCAGCGCAGACAGAGGAGAACGGGATCACTCACTGGGGTCGGGAACATTCTGCCCTGTCCCCCTAAGAAGAGACATAAGAACCTCAGTGGAGGGTTTCTGGCACTTTGGTGGTGGGGTACAGTAAGGTTTACATTATTACCATAAATGTTAGCACTTTAGTAATCATGCCACCTAAATGAAAATAGAGACGAAAACATTGAGGAAAAAAAAAGCTGCCGGCCTTGCGTTGCCTGCTCTGCTCACTGATTTCACTGGGCCTCGGTGTTTGTCATAAGGACGGTAAAGGGACTCGATTGTTACACGTCACATTTTAAGCTTTTGAGTTTCTGGGTTTTAATTCTTCAGCCAGTGGCCCAGATTGACTGCCATGCGTCAGCCTGTGTCGTAGGCAGGTGAGTCCTCCACGGTGGCTCCTGCCGGCACCCATGCCAAGTCCCAAGTGGCCCTGTAGAAAGCACCTGTCCCCGGGGTGGGAGGGCAGAAGCAAAGGTGTCCTCATGTGCACACGGGGCCAGTCCGCAGGCATGAGGACGTTGAGCGAGACAGTATTGGGTGCACGGAAATGCTCCTAGAGATTTAGCCACTTTCCTTATGACTTGTTTCTGCTAAGAGTCTCCAAGGAACCAACTGAAATACTCTGTTCCATTGAGACAGAGAGAGAGTGAGTAAGAGTAAGAGAGAGAGAGAAAGAGAGAGAAGGAGAGGGAGATGGGAGAGAGAGATGAGGAGGGGAGAGAGATGGGAGATGGAGGAGAGAGTGGGGGACAAAGAGGAAGAGAGAGAGAGAAGAGCGAGAAGGGAGGAGAGATGAAGAGGACAGAGAAATGGGAGGTGGGAGAGAGAGAGAGAGGGAGAGGGAGGGAGGGAGCGGAGACATTTCTAGATGCCTGAGTGCAACTTCTGGAAGCCCTTCTCAAGCCCAAGCTGCTCTCTCTTGAGCCAGGATTTTGGACTGGGCAGGCGGATGGAGAACATTTCCCATGTTTGCTATGGCTGCATCACTCGACTGCTTAGCTGTTACCCATGGTTTGCTCCAGGTCCTGTGACCAGCCCTCTCCCCGGTCCCCCAGGTTCTGGGACCAGCTGGATCCCTACCCTGGCTGGGAAGACGGGAAGTTGGGAGCTGGGTGCTCACTTCTCACTTTCAGGAATTTTTATACCATGGGGTCTCTACTCATCTGCTTTCACAGGAGGTTTGTTTTCTTAATTGCCTTGTTACTGCCTGAAATGGAACCATCAATAATGAAATACGGCGTAGAATTTGGTCTGGGAGAGATGGAGGCGATTTGGCTGGTCCAATTTGTTACTGGTGTGTGTGTGTGTGTGTGTGTGTGTGTGTGTGTGTGTTATTTTATCCCTGTTCCCAAAGGCACTAATTCACTATTGTATTTAGGTTTCATGAACTCTGGGTAGAAGATTTAATTAAAAACACTTTCCAGAAACAGCCTTGTGGCGGGACCCGGAGACTCGCTCTCCTTCCCTCTCCCAGACATGCCCCCGGTCCACCCGCTCCTTTTATCACTTCATTATCTCAAGCCAAATGTTGATTTGGTCAATTTCCTGTTTGAGTGTGAGCCAGTGCCTTGAAGTTATTTCAGTATTGTGCTCCTTAAACACAAGGTCTCCAGTAACATTCCCACCATTTTAACACTTCATCTATTGTTTCTTTTTCCCCCTAATGACAAGCACCAATGGACATTTTCAAGTCGACCACTTAATAACCCCATGTGTTTCTGACACCCCAAACTCCCTCAGTCTGATCTCACCGTTGCTGCAGCTTTTGGTGAAAGTAGAAGCGCGCCAGAGGAATTTTTTATTTGAAAACTTTTATTTCAGGAGCTGCTTTCCTGTGTTTGCTTACTCAACCTTTCCATTCCAGCTTGCTTTGAAATCCTGTCAAACTGCGTAAATGAGAGTTGCCTTCTTCAGCTTTATGAAGAGCGCCACAGCAATAAGACAGTAGGAGAGAGAGGCCTCCACGTTGGTTATCTCTAATAGAGAGGCCCTTTCTCTATGACAGAGTGGGAATGGAAGGTCACTGTGTTTGTGTTGGGAGGGGATGGAGGGTCAGTGAGATCATATGATCTGTTTGAGGTCAGCCCTAAGTCAGAGGGCCGATGACCTTTTCAGTCCAATCTGTTTGATTCCACAACTAAATGCCTGGCCATGTCTGTACTGATCTATTTTTATTTTTTGCTTTTTGGGTCACACCCGGTGATGCTCAGGGGTTACTCCTGGCTCTGCACTCACTCGAGAGACCATATGGGATGCTGGGAATCGAACCTGGGTTGGCTGCGTGCAAGGCAAATGCACTACCTGCTGTACTATCACTCCAGCCCTGTATTGATCTTTTTAATTCCTGCTCTCACTACTTTTGTTCTCTAGTGCAGTACCTGTGAGTCTGTTTTTAAAAATCAATTCTATTTATTACAATACCCATGCAGTAAAGTTAACCCACCGCTAGTAGACATTTGGGTAGTTGCCTATTGCCAGTAGACCCGCAACACAGAATTTCTTCCTCACTCCCTTTTCCCTGTAGCCTGACCCTTGGAAAGCACTTTTCTGTCACTCACTCCATAGTTTTGCCTTTTCTAGGATTTCATAGAAATCATATCTTGTAGCACTGTCATTTTTATTTGTCTGGCTTCCCTGCCCCTGACCCACGCTTTATGCATCTGTAATTTGCTCTTTCTTGTTATCGTGGCAGATCCCCTTGTATAAATAAACTAATTTGCTTTCACCAGTTGATGAACCAAGTTGTTTCCACTCTTTGATCAATAGAGATAAAACTGCTCAAACTGTTCATGCATGTTCTTTGCATGGTTGTGTGTGTGGTTTACTTCCGTTCAAACTGAATCCCAGGGGTGTGGGGTCACTGGGTGGGATGCTAAGTGTCTGCTGACCTTGATAGGAACCTGACTTCGTGTTTTCTAGTTGGTTATTCTATTTGCCTTCCCACAAGCTGTATATAAGCATCCCAGTAGCTCTGTGCTCTTGATATAGTCAGTCTCCATCAACTTACTCATTTTATTTGCTGCATAATGGTATGCCCTTGTGGTTTTAATTTCCCTAATGAATAATTACACTGAGAAAGCTTCCCACCTGCATGCCTTGTTTGGGGTAGTAGTTCTTCAAATCTTTTATCCATTTTTAAAACTTGGTAACTTACCTACTGAATATGAAGGCATATGACTACTTAGAGTATTCAGAATTTTAGTTCTTTTTCTGTGATATGAATTCCAAATCTTAGTCTATAATTTCACACATCATTTACTTGATAACGTCTTTCAAACAACCAAAGATTTTCATTTTGATGAAAGCCAACATTGCAAATTTCTTTCTTTTGTGGCTTGTGACTTTTATGTCCTAAAGAATCTTTTCCAATTCGAGGCGATAAAACTAACTCTTAGGGGCTGGAGCGATAGCACAGCAGGGAGGGCATTTGCCTTGCATGTGGCCAACCCGGGTTCAATTCCCAGCATCCCATATGGTCCCCTGAGCACCGCCAGGAGTAATTCCTGAGTGCAGAGCCAGGAGTAACCCCTGTCCATCGCCAGGTGTGACCCAAAAAGAAAAAAAAAAAACTAACTCTTAGTGGGGGCTGGAGCAATAGCACAGCGGGTAGAGTGTTTGCCTTGCACGCGGCCGACCCAGGTTCGATTCCCAGCATCCCATATGGTCCCCTGAGCACTGCCAAGGGGTAATTCCTGAGTGCATGAGGCAGGAATAACCCCTGTGCATCACCGGGTGTGACCCAAAAAGCAAAAAAAAAAAAAAAAAGAATATTATCTCCTACAATCTCTGTTGTTTTTGTCTTCATATTTGTTTTTAGTTCACTTTGAATGCTCTTTTTTTGGAAATTGGGGATCCACTCTGAATCATCACATTTCTTAGCCCAGCATTTTTCTCTGTAGATGTCACCCACATCTACTCCTTGTACAAGTCTCTCTTTCTTATAACGCCTCTTTCAGAAAGGAGAAACCTCACAACTATGTTCCTGAAGTTTACCCAACATAGTTGCTCAAGCAACCAATTATTCCCATTTTAAAAGTTTCATCTTCTTTGCAAGACCTCTTCAGATGGTTCCCTAATTATATCTTGAGATTATTTCAGAGCTTAGGTAAGCAGTCACTGCCAATCCAGTTAAATAAAAACAAAAGAAGACTCCCACAAAAAAAGACATATTCAGATAACACTATAATGTTATCTAAATTTTTATAGCATGATAGCGTTAAACTTCATATATACATCATTACAAATCAACTAGTGCGTTACTATGTTGATTTCACACCAGAACTCCAATTCTTTCCTTTATACAATTGTCCCCTTCTACCCAATTTACCCATCCCGGTTCCCTCTACTCTCACGACAATCATACTCTCTTATAAACTAAACGTTTATTTTTGTTTTATTTATTTTGTTTGCTGGCTTTGTTTCTTTATGCACTATGTCTGTGTAAAATCATATGGTGTTTGTCTTTCTCCATCTGACTTTTTCACTCAACATAATGCCCTCTGTTGAAAATAGTAGTATTTCATATTTTTATAGCTAAGTGGTAGTCCATTGGGTGTCTATGTCTATATCACGTCTTTTTTTATCAAATAATCTGGCACTTAGTTTGTTTCCAACTCTTGATGACTTAAATAAATTGTAATACTACAATAACTTTAGGGATGCATGTTTCTCTCATAAGTATTTTAGTATTTTTTGGGAAAATTTCCATAAGTAGAATAAGTAGAAATTTCCATAAGTAGAATAAGTAGAATAATCTCATCTAAAATCTCAGATGAGATTTCCATTTTTAAGTTTTTTTGAGGAGGTTCTGTACTGATTTCCTCGATGGCTATACCAATCTGTATTTATACCAAACAATATACTAGGAATTGGAGCGATAGCACAGCGGGTAGGGCGTTTGCCTTGCACACAGCTGACCCAGGTTCGATTCCTCCATCCCTCTCAGAGAGCCCGGTAAGCTACCGAGAGTATCCTGCCCTCATGGCAGAGCCTGGAAAGCTACTCATGGTGTATTCGATATGCCAAAAACAGTAACAACAAGTCTCACAATGGACACGTTACTAGTGCCAGCTAGAGCAAATCAATGAACAATGGGACGACAATATACTAGAGTTTCCTTCTCTGCACATTCATTCCAACACTTGTTTCTTGGTTTTGGCCAAATGTTGTTCTAATAGGAGTAAGGTCACATCTTTTTGCTATTTTGACTTGCGTGTCCTTGATAATAAGATTATAAGAATCTTCTCATGTGTCTGTGAGCCATCTTGAATTTGAAGTGTATAGTCAGATCCTCTGCCCATGTTGTTAACTGGCTGCTTGGCTTTGTGGTTGATTTTTATGATTTCTTTATCTATCTGACTCTTAACCCCCTATCAAGTGCATGCTTTTCAAATATCTTCTCCCATTCAGACAACTGTCTCTTCATTTTGATGTTAGTTTCTTCCACACGAAGCAGCTTTTTTCAGTGTGGTGCAGTCCATTGGTTTGGTTTTGCTTTTGTTTCCCTTGCTACTGGAGTCCAGTCCTCAAAAACACCTTTAAGACGTATGTCAGGGAGAATATTGCCTTTGTCTCTTCTGTGTGTTTTAGGGTCTTCAGTCTAGGTACGGTCTAGTTTCATTTTTTTGCATGTGGTCATTGCCAGTTTTTCCAAATAATTTATCAAACATTTTCTTTACTAAATTATGTATGTGGATTTGTTTCTTGGCTCTCAATTATGTTCCCTGGATTTTAAGGTCTTTTTTTTTTAAGTCAACTCCCTTACTGTTTTGATTACTATCACTTTGTAATGTGGTATAACCCGGATAGTTGGGTATGAACTTCCATTCCTGCTATATTTTTCTCAGCACTGATTTTGCTATTTGAGGTGTTTGTAGTTCCAATAAATTTTACGATGTGGGTGGGGTGGTTTCTATTTCTGTGAAGAATACCATTGGAATTTTGATAGATGTTTCATTAAATAAGAACATTGCCTTAGGAAGTATTGCCATTTTATTATTTAAGTCAAGAGCATGGGTTATATTTCCACTTATTTATGTTTTCTCTTTATTTCCTAACAGTTTTAGTGTGAAGAACAGTTTTAACCTGGAGTGTTAAGACCTCTAGGTTTTAGTGTATGATTCTTTTACCATTTTATTTACCTTTTAGCTTTTATTCCAAGGTACGAGGCTCATAATTCTTGATGTGACTAGAAATGGGATTGCTTTACCTGACTTCTCTTTATACTATTTATTATTTTTATACAGGAACAGTAGATTTTGGTGTTTGGGGACTGTTTTTATTTGTTTTCTTGGTTTGAGTTTTTTTTCTGTGCTGGGGATTGAATTCATGGGCTAATAACAATAGATTTTTCTATGTTAATTTTGAGGTCTTGTCTGTATTCATTTATTATCCCTATAGCTTTTAAAGTGATCATTAGGATTTTCTATGTATATTATTGTGATCCACAAGTAGAAATAGTTTTGCTCCTTCCACTCCAATATGGATGGCTTTCATTTCCTTTTCTTACTTAGTTGCTCTGGTGGGGACCTCCAACACTACACAGGGTAGAAAATCTTTCAGTTGTGATGATGTCGTGTTTGTCGCAGATGGTGCCTACGTTCTATTATGTTCTTGGACCAATATTTCTAAGCATTTTCACAAGAGATCAATAAGTATTCCTAGACTAATCCTCCTACTGTTACACAGGTAATAAACATAGGTTGTTACTTTATCTGGAGAAAACAGAGAATAATTCTTCCTAAAGTGTCACTATCCGTCCCAGGTTCTTTTCCTGCTTCTCCGGGAAAATGAGCTGTATAAAGGTATTTCTATGTAAAATTAACAGAAGCACCACAAACCTAATAAAATAATGCGATTACCTTTCAGGAGAGGGGAGCACTGGACTCCCAACAGGAAATTCTTGCCATATGAGAGAGAATTTAATATTCTTGTCCTAACTGGCCTTAAGCCAATATAATTATTTAAGGCAAGAATGTTTTTCTTCTTTCACATTACTTGTATTGTGAGCAAGGGGGAGATAACGTTATTCTAAACTCTTCAGTCCTTTCTCTTTTGAAATAAAGAGCAAAACCATATTGCAGAGAATATCTCATGCTTTAATAAAAATAATAACCAGTTTTTGTGTATGCATGCATATACATGCGCCAAATGTATTTATACATGGTATGTATGTAGCATGTGTCTGAATAGAAGCATGCACAATCACCATCAACAATGATTTCGCATATGTAGACACTGTTAGTTCAGATGAAGGCACTTGAATGGAAGCTCAACTTAGCAGATCACAGATCAGTTAAATCAATACGGTGTCACCAGAAGTTGTTGAGTGTTTTTGTTCCAAGTTAGACCGCAAAAGGATGGAGGGATGAATCAAACCTTCCATTGGCCAAGACTAGAGGCGGAATGCAAAGGCTCCTGAGTGTAAACCCATGAGGAGCATTTACTAGTTTAAGGTCACGCCGCTGGTCACACGGCTCCATCACTCGCTTTAAACTGTAAACTAACTAGAGGGCCCCGGGAGTCAGTTTGTTTCCTTTTGCTTCTCCTCTGGCTCCCCAGGGGGCTGCTCCATTCAAAGACACTCTGGGAGAAACAGGCCACTTACTGTGAATAATCCGAAACAATCCATAAGTTCAAAGGCAGTTTGAAATTCTTAGAAGAGATTGAATGTTATAAGAATAAACGGGTTAGTATTTTAAAGACAGAACTGCCCTTGTTTAATATCAAGGGAGTGTTAGCGGGACACGGTGTACAGTGACTTCCATTATTTATGAAGCTGCTCCATCACGCTCTGCTTCAGGAAACCCACTCCACGTGCTCTGTCTGGGGCATTCTAAAACAGAGGGTTTTTTGCTTTCTTTTCTTTCTTATTTGATGATAACAATAGCAATGTCTGTGCAGAGTGCTCGTCTACTTAGGCCTCAAATACAGCCAAGTACACAGAGCTCTTTCTTAGAACTTTTAGATCAATCCAGCTACTTCTCCAAGAGGGCAAGATAGATTTCTAAACTTCAAACGCGAAAGCATTGTCATTTACCAGAAATAACAAGGGGTGGACAGAAGAAGAAAAGGGGAAAAAAAAAGGATTTTTAGGGCTAGGCTCCTCAGAGTTAAATGCTTCATTTTAAAGGGATAGATTTCGTAAAAATGGAGAAAGCGCCCTCCTGGGTCTCACAAATGTATTCCCAAACAGTGAAGCAGAGACAATTGCCTGTTTGTGAAACCTTGCAGCAAATACTGGCTTCCACATACCCCACCAGAGCTGGAGTCTCACAGAATGAACATCTTTGAATACGCAGCGTCGCTGGAAGAGAGGAAGGGAGGAAAATGCCAGCATCTATCTATATTTTTAAATGTGGTTGCTGGAAATGCCATTTCTCAAGACAGTACATGCAACTCAAAAAGTTACATCCAAGTGAAAGCCAAAGCAAAGAAAGATGTTAAATTTAGTTCATTTTGATTCTAATATATATTGAGCTTTTTACTTTTCATAAAGAGTTGCTCCTGAAAAGGCAAGGAAAATCTGCTTTCTCCTCTCACCAAGACAGCATCTCTAGAGCCAGGAGAAAGCCCTGGGAGCACGCTGGGTATGGCTCAAACCCAAAATAAGAAACACATCTTTAAACTGACCTCCTCTCCTGAGAAAAAAGAAAGGAAGACAGGAAGAAAGAAAAGAAGAGAGAGAGAGAGAAAGGAAGGAAGGAAGGAAGAAGGAAGGAAAGGAAGGAAGGAAGGAAGGAAGGAAGGAAGGAAGGAAGGAAGGAAGGAAGGAAGGAAGGAAGGAAGGAAGGAAGGGAGAGAAAGAAGAAAGAAAGAAAGAAAGAAAGAAAGAAAGAAAGAAAGAAAGAAAGAAAGAAAGAAAGAAAGAAAGAAAGAAAAAGAAAGGAAGGAAGGAAGGAAGAAAGAAAAAGAAAGGAAGGAAGGAAGAAGGAAGGAATAAAGGAAGGAAGGAAGGAAGGGAAGGAAGGAAGGAAGGAAAGAAAGAAAGAAAGAATGAAAGAAAGAGAAGAAAGAAAGAAAGAAAGAAAGAAGAGAGAGAGAGAGAAGAAAGAAAGAAAGAAGAAAGAAAGAAAAGAAGAAAGAAAGAAAGAAAGAAAGAAGAAAGAAAGAAAGAAAGAAAGAAAGAAAGAAAGAAAAGAAAGGAAGGAAGGAAGGAAGGAAGGAATAAAGGAAGGAAGGAAGGAAGGAAGGAAGGAAGGAAGGAAGGAAGAAGAAAGAAAGAATGAAAGAAAGAAAGAAAGAAAGAAAGAAAGAAAGAAAGAAAGAAAGAGAGAGAGAGAGAGAGAAAGAAAGAAAGAAAGAAAGAAAGAAAGAAAAAGAAAGAAAGAAAGAAAGAAAGAAAGAAAGAAAGAAAGAAAGAAGAAAGGAAGAAGGAAGGAAGGAAGGAAGGAAGGAGGAAGGAAAGAAAAGAAAGAAGAAAGAAAGAAAGAAAGAAAGAAAGAAAGAAAGGAAAGAAAGAAGAAAGAAAGAAAGAAAGAAGAAAGAGAGAGAGAGAGAGAGAGAGAAAGAAAGAAAGAAAGAAAGAAAGAAAGAAAGAAAGAAAGAAAGAAAGAAAGAAAGAAAGAAAGAAAGAAAGAAAGAAAGAAAGAAAGGAAGAAAGGAAGGAAAGAATAAAGGAAGGAAGGAAGAAAAGAAAGAAAGAAAGACAGAAAGAGAGAAAGAAAGAAAGAAAGAAAGAAAGAAAGAAAGAAAGAAAGAAAGAAAGAAAGAAAGAAAGAAAGAAAGAAAGAAAGAAAGAAGAAAAAGAAAGACCAAAGGGTAGGAGGATAATAAGCAAATGAGTGATGATAAAAAGAAACAGGAGAGCACCGTGAATTCCAGAAGGATCAAATTGAAAAAGAAAAATGTCAGCAAAAAATCGTAGAACTGATTAGGGATGAACTGTGTCTGAACAACACTTACATGGTACAAGAGTCCTGGGCAGGCTTTTTTGAGGAACTGTGTGTTGTTATCTCTGGGTGCGACACTTCAGGAGGAGAAATGGAGCACCTGGCCTGGAAGCTGTCACGAGAGTCTCTGAGGCAAGCGACGGAGCTCTGGGAGGTGGCACTGGGCAGAGTGGACGAAGAACCACATGGCTTGCTGCTGGCGGATGAGAGTAAGAAAGGGGCAAGAGTGGAGAAGCGTGCCTAACTGAGGCACCGCCTTGCCAAGGTGACCTCCGAGTTCAAGCCTGGTGCCATCTCATGCACCAAGCACAATCATGGTGGTCCTGCTGTCTGTAGAGCCTGGTGTCGTTTGGGTTTTCTGGATTGTTGAGGGTACACCAGGGCCACAGCTAGGAGGCTGTGCCTACACCACAGTTAAATGTGGATGGGCCTGGTCACCTCAAGGACCTCAAAAGAGGGAAAGGAAGAGGGAGAGGGCACAGTGGCAAAGGTGACCCGACGATTAAGAGTAAACCATGCATTGTGTGTGTGTGTGTGTGTTGGGGGGCGGATATCGAGGAGGGAAAGTTTCGGGGTCAGACCACACTCAGGGTGCTCAGGGATTATTCCTTGTTCTGTGTTCAGGGATCATTCCCAGTGAGGACTAAAGCCGGGTTCACCAGGTGCACGGCAAGCTCCCAGACCCTCTGCTCTCTCTCCAGACTCAGCTGTGTGATGTCAGGAATCTAGATTTTTCACTAAGATTCTTAGTTGATAACACTTGCATGCTAGATCATGCTTTTTTTTTTTTTTTTTTTTTGCTTTTTGGGTCACACCCGGCGATGCACAGAGGTCACTCCTGGCTCATGCACTCAGGAATTACTCCTGGGAGTACTCGGGGGACCATATGGGATGCTGGGAATTGAACCCGGATCGGCCACGTGCAAGGCCAACGCCCTACCCGCTGTGCTATCACTCCAGCCCCCTAGATCATGCTTTCTGAAAGTGAATTGACTCCTGTTTCCTGTGGATATTGGTCTTAGGGCTCCACCTTCCTGGGTGAGTTTTGGGTTGAATTATGCATTTGGCTTTTGAGCCTTACTGACGTGTTACCAAATGGAACTTCCCATTTCCTTTTGATTTTTACACCCGTTTAAGCTTGGTATGCTTAGACTAGGTGGTTCAAAAGCCTATTTTAAACTGTTCGCTTGAAATGCTCTCAGAGGTGAAGTTTCTGTGGGTGCCGAGGAGAGCACGCGCTCTCCTGCTCTCCAGACTCTCCCAGTCATGTTTGTGGTCTTGGTTCTGCTGACCGCATATTGGATTTGGGACAAATACATATTTTTACCAGATTTACTGCAGTTAGTAGAGAAAAGATTTCTCTGTGCTAAGAATTCTTTTTGTTCCACTTTGGGGCCATTTGGGAGCTGCATGGCACTCTGAAAGCCTTTTTGGAAGTCTAGGCTCGGCCCTACAGTGAGTAATGACAGGACCTTCGACAAATTGCTTAATGCTCAGCCTCAGGCCCCTTTTAAAAATTATTCTTTTAAAAGTTTTTCATGTTACTTGTTGAAAAATTACAAAGCAGAAAATTATCAAGAAAAACATCTCAGGAATGGGCAATTTATGAATGAGGCCATTTCATGGCACCATTATGGATAATATCAATGAGCCGGTTTTTGTCTTTAAAAGAAAATGTTTGATAGTTTGATGGAGAGAATTTTTGTCTCAATTTGATTTTTTTTTAAGGTAGTTTGTTAAAGAGCAGTTTTAGGTTCATGGAAAAATAGGACAGAAAGTATAGACTTTCCATGTTCCCTGCCTCCACACGTGTACAATCTCCCTCACGGCATGGTGCGTGTGTTACAGCTGATGAACCAACACTGACACATCATTATCACAATCAGTTCATGGCTTAGATTATGGTTCTTGGTGTTGGACATTCTCTAGTCTTTGACTAATGTATAATGACATGCATGCGCTATTACAGCATCATACAGAATCATTTCACAGCCCTAAAAATCTTCCTTGCTAGACCTATTCATCCATCCTCCCCCTCACACATGGGAACCACTGATTTTTTTTACTGTCTACATCGTTTTACTTTTTCCAGAATTTCATATAACTGGAATCATAAGGTATGTCTCAGATTGGCTTCTTTCACGTCATCATATAAATTTACGGTCCTTTGTATCTTTTTAGGCCTTGACAGCTCATTTCTTTTTAGAGCTAAATAATATTCCATTGTCTGAGTTACATTTTATTTATTTATTCACTGACTGAAGGATATCTTATTTGCTTTTATGTTTTGACAACTCTGAATAAAGCTACTATAATCTGTGTGTGTGTGTGCACGTGCACAAGTTTTCAATCTTATTGGATAAATACTAAGGAATGTAGTTGCTAGATTATAGGGGCAAAGTGTGCTTAATTTTGAGAGCAACTGCAGTTTTGATTTTTGATGTTTCCATCACCAATCATTGAGAGCCCCTTTTTCTGTACATCTTCTCCAGCATTGGGTGTTGTTGGTTTTCTGAGTGTGGGCCATTCCGATGGGTATGTAATGGTATCTCATTGCTCTTCTGGTTTGATAAAGAGCATCTTTTTGTAGGTGTTTTATGTGCCATGCAAGATAGAATGTTTGCATCTTCACTGTTTTTCAGAGGGTGGAGTTTGGGGCACACCCAGCTGGGCTCTGGACTTACTCCTGGCTCTGTGCTCAGGGAGCATTCGTGGCAGTGCTGTAGGGATGCATCAGATTCTAGGTACTTGAACCTGGGCAGGCTGCATCCCAGGTAAGCACCTTAACCCCAGTTCTATATCTTTGACCCTGTTTGCATATTTTCAACTGTGTTATCAGTTTGCTTATTGTTACGCTTTAAGAATTCTTTTTAAAAAGCATTTTATTATGGCGTTATGATTTACAAAGTAATTCATGACTGAACTTCAGGCATACAACACTTCAATGCCAATCCCTTCTCCAGTGTCCACTTACCTCTACAGGTGACCCCAGTTTCCCTCCCACCCGTGAGTTTACCTCTATGACAGAACCTTTTTTTTTTTTTCAGCACTGTAGTTTATGATACTGGGTTTCAGGCATAACATTTTACCACAGTCTCCCACACCAGATCCAAATCCAGAGTGATCACTTTTCCCCACCCTTGTCACAGTGCCCCCTGTCCCATCCTGTTATCCCCCCCACAATCCCCCACCCCGCAAGCTTCCCAGTGAATTCTTTGTCTGTTTGGGGTAATCGTATTTCATCAGATATGTCGTTTGCAGATATTTTTCCTAGCCTATAGCTAGCCTGCTCATTCTCTTACCAGTGCCTTTCACAGAACAAACATTTCTAGTTTCAATGATATCCTGTTCATGATTATTCCTCTAATAGATTGTGCCTCTGCTTTTATAGTTTAAAAGTCTTTCCTATACCCAAACACAAATGGTCACCTGATATTTATCCCACATTACTTTCACAGAGTTTCATAGACCTGCGTTTTACATTCAGACCTATGGCTGATTTTGTGGGGGGTTTTTTGGTGAAGGATAAAAGGTTTATGACCATATTCATGCACATGCACGCATGTATATCCAGTTGTCCAAGTACTTTAGGTTTAAAGAGTATTTTGTGCTGTATTGTTTTGCCTTTGCTTCCTGATCAAAGATCACTTGATTATATTAAGTGAACTTATTTCTGGGTTCTTTTTGTACTTCCTTAGTCTACTTTTTGTCTTTCTGTAAACATCACACAGCTTTGATTACTATAGTCTTACCATGATTCTGAAAGTTAGGAGAGTGTTACTTCTGACTTTGTTATTCTTCATCATTGAGTTAGTTCTACTGGTATTCTGGCTCATTTGTCTAGCTGATTACACTTTAGGTTAAGTTTACAAATATGCACCTAAATAATTTGCTTAGATCTTGATTGAAATGGTGTTGAATCTTTAGAACAGTTTGGGATGAGCAGATATTTCAACAGTCTTGGTTCTTAGCCATAATGACTAAGCCTATATTCTTGGTTCTTTTTTCATATCTTTCTTCAGAATGTTCTGGTTTTTATCACAGAGATCTTGTAAACATTCATAATTACCTATTTTTTATTTATTGTGCTAAAATAAATGGTAATACATTTTAAATTTCTAATTCTACTTGTTACTTGTTGTCATGTATATATATAAAGCATTTTCTCTTTTTTAAAAAAATAAATGGCTTGTATCATGCAAGCTTGCTGTAATTCTTATTGGTTACAGAAGGGTTTTTTGTCAATCATTTCTAATTTTTAATCTAATGATTATTTCATTTGTAAAAAAATATTTATTTCTTCCTTCTCAATCTGCATCCTTTTATTGCTTGTCTAAATGTAACCTCAAACTAGCTTTAGTAGTTTGTGGTATTTAACAAAAGGATACAGGAAATGCTTTATGTTCTCTGGACATAAACCCTTCCTCTTCTCATACTAGGAGGTAGAGTTCTTCCTGTAAAAATAATCATATGTATATGTTTCATTAGATTGTCGTTGCTATTATTTAATTTCTCACCCAGGGTTATGCATAAGGATCTACTTCCCTGTTCAAGATCTGGGAAGGATTTAGCAAAGTACCAATGAAGAATGTGGAGCTCTGAGATCAATCTGCATGTC
Organism: Sorex araneus; assembly: GCF_027595985.1. Taxonomy (NCBI): domain Eukaryota; kingdom Metazoa; phylum Chordata; class Mammalia; order Eulipotyphla; family Soricidae; genus Sorex; species Sorex araneus. The sequence goes on from NC_073311.1 coordinate 63,661,335, forward strand.
TTGTGCTTTGACAAATAGCATTCCCGGGTAGCTCTGCATTTTTGAAAAATAAGAGACAGAGAGTGGGGTGAGTGGAAAGCCAACAAAGCGTCCATCTGATGACTAATCTTGGGAAGTACCAGGGTACTGCACTCTCCCTGTCACAGTATTGAGTTACTCTCTTCCTCTTCCTTCTTGTGGGGTGAAGGGTTTGAGAGGTGGTGAGCATCGTAGCTGACACCTTGATAATCATTTGTTTCTTCATTAACTACTGACATAAGTTGTCATATCAACGTTAGGACAACAGAAAAGAATGTTCAGCTAAAGGCTTTCTCATAATTTGGAAGTTCTCATTTGTATGATGCTTGACCATGGAGATGTTGAAAGGCTCATTACTCATAAAACATGTCCCAGAAACTCAGTGACTTCAGGAGTGGCTGCTCATAGATCTAGCTGCATTAACTTACACAGAAGTCCACTCACAGATTTCCAAAATGAAGTTCTATTATGTAGATAAATAGTGAGACAAATGCATCAAAGCCCATTAGCCAAGTAATATCAATAGTCGCTGCTAAGTGCCCTTTTCTGCACCGTAGGCAACCGTGATAAAAGGCATTTCTCTTTTTCCTCTTAATAAGAAAACTAACTTGGAAGTAAGAAAACCAGATATAATTCTCTCACGTTGGATTCTATACATTATGTTTGCATCCCAAGAAATGGCCGTCTTTTCTACTAGCCTCTGTAGACACCATTCGAAAACAGCTTTCTCTCACGTTACAGCTGTGCAGATGTGAATTTATTCCTACCCAAATGCAGACTTCCTCAAACCCCTAATAATCTCATTCCAGATGCAAGTTTATATATATATATATATATATATATATGTACCTATATATATATATGCATTTAATTTGGAAGGTGAGAGAGTCAAGAAAATCTAGGTCAGATGTAACAGTGGCGGCATCGCTGTATTTTGTGTTAAATTATATGCTGCTCTATACTTTCTCTGGCCGTTTGACTCATGAGCTTTCCCATGGATATCAATTCTCTTCCCTGCACATCTTCATGGGCCCCCACCCCTCACCTTGCCCTCTCTGTCTCTTCCTCTTTTTGTTTTGCTTTGACTTATTTGTTTTGCTTGCTTGCTCCACTCTTCCTAGTACGCACACATGCAGACAGCAAGGCATGTCCATTTGGGTTTGGATGTATGCATAAATGTGTGTGCCTGTTTGAAAACCAGTGTCAGTTTCCAAACCTTTATGTATATGTGTGGTTGACTATAGAACCGAGTTGTAGCTGCCTGCTAGTACGGAGCCTCTTAGGAGCTGGATTCTGGGGGAATTTAAAGTGTACAACATGCTTGACTAAGTCATCTTCTGCCTTTCCCTCTTGATTTTGGATTATGGATTCACACGTAGAGATAAGAAGTGATAGAGGACTAGGATGTGGCCTGTGGAAGAGCTATTTCCTTGCTTCTGGGAGGTTCTGGTTTGATCCCCAGCTTTCAGAACACAAACTTTTGGACACTAGAGATGTGACTCAGCAGTAGGACATTTGCCTTGCACATGTGAGTCCTCAGGTTCAGTCCCCAGCAATGCAAAGAACAAACACAGAGTCCCAGAGATAGTACTGTTTTAGGACACTAATAGAATAATAATAATAATAAACTTATGTGAGCAAGCAAGTACAGAGAAATGAATACAATGATAAAACATGTATTTACCTAACGTATTTAAGGGAGTAATTCTCACAATGGAATGTGATTTGAGAGAAGATTGAATCATGCAACTTGCCGCGATTCGAATGGAACTCGAGGGCATCGGGCTGGGGGAAGCTGGGCAGAAGGAGCCAGAGCAGCTCTGTCCTATGTGGGATACAAAGAAACACAGGAAATGGAAGGTCAAAGGTAACAGAACCTGAGCACTGCAGAACCCAGTTTAGCAAGAGCAGAGCGTTCCGGTGAATGATGGGGGAGGGGGTAACCCCATGGTAACAGTGGAGGGAAGGGGTTGTTCTGGGGGAGGCTACTGTCTGGAATGTTCTATGCAGGAAATTTTATCATGAACAGTGTTATAAATTACACTGCCTCAAAAGAATTGCCCCGGGTCAATAATAAAAATATTAACTATACAAATGTAACAGAATAATAATGTATGATGGCATACGTTATATAATATAAATGCTTCCGGTATCAGAAGTTTCTCAAAATGATGCTGTCTCAGGCTGGAGGGGTGATTCAGTGGGTTGGAGCACGTGCTCTGCCTGTGGGAAGCCTGGGTTCGATTTCTGGCATGGCCTGACCCCCCGAAGCAGCAGGAACAACCCGAATGCAGAGACAAGCCCAAGGAGAAAGCCCGAGGCCTATTGTGTTTGTCCCCCCAACCCTAAAGAACAAATCTAAGAAAATCATATTATCTAGTGCTGATAAAAAATAGAACAGATTCATATATACATTGTAGGTATCTTGGTAAAGCATTTCCGGCAGACTTTTTTTCCTTTTGGGTCACACCTAGCGATGCACAGGGGTTACTCCTGGCTCTGCACTCAGGAATCACTCCTGGCAGTGCTCAGGGGACCATAGGGATGCTGGGAATCGAACCCGGGTCGGCCGTGTGCAAGGCAAACGCCCTCCCCTCTGTGCTATTGTTCCAGTCCCTCTGGCAGATTTTTTATATTTTTTTAAAATCTAAGTATCTCTCTTTAAAATCCTAATCCTAAAAATATATATAATATATATAATCCTAAAAGAATATATATATATACTCATATATACGTGTGCAATGGTATTCATTTCAGCAAAGCTTGTGATGGTGGCAAACAGTCTGTACCACCTAAGCATATTGGGAAATGGTTGAGTATATTAAGTTATATCTATAGTTTGGAACACAGTGCACCAGCCAGAGAGATGTTTGTGCTGTGATATTTACTCAACTCTTAAACATACTGATAAGCAAAGATAAGATAAAATTGCAGAAGGATATAGCCTCATTTTGTAGAAAAATAATCTTCACTTATGCAGCTGTGTACCTTAACATAATATACACAAATATGTATTAAAATGCTATAAATAGGACATGGGGCGCCTTCATAACAGCAGTTCCTTCCTGGGAAAGAAAGTGGAAAGTGAGGGTGGAGAAAAAGGGGGATGATTCAGAAGAGAAAGGAGAGAGGTATTTATTTATTTCTTTCTGAATCACCGGGAGATAGAGCATTACAAAATTGTCCATGATTGTCTTCCAGTCATGCAATGTTCCAACACCCAAGCCTTCACCAGTGTAATTTCCCAGCACAAGTGTCCTCAGTTTCCCTCCCACCCCTTCAAGCCACCCCCCATCCACCAGCCTCTGTGCCAGGCACCTCTCTTCTCTCAATGAGAGAGGTATTTAAATGCTTATCTAAATTTTTCAGTAAATGTGTTTTTATTTTTTGCAATCGGTACATATTTTTCATTATCTGCAATTGTTTAAAGTAATACAGTTTGTTGCCATAAATTAAAATTTGAGAAATAGCTTTATCACTGTCTTAATTGGCCAATTGCTTATGTTCTGACTTAGTCCCAGAAAGTTAAGCGCACATTGTGGTATAACCAAATATCAGAGGATTTTTTATTTTTATTATTATTTTTTTTTTGCTTTTTGGGTCACACCGGGCGATGCACAGGGGTTACTCCTGGTTCTACACTCAGGAATTACTCCTGGCGGTGCTCAGGGGACCATATGGGATGCTGGGATTCGAACCCGGGTTGGCCGCGTGCAAGGCAAACGCCCTACCCACTGTGCTATCGCTCCAGCCCCACCAGAGGATTTTTTAAAAAAATTTTAGTCATCTGATTCGCAGAGCATTTGAAATCTTATTTTGTTACCATCACCAAATTTTCATATCACAATAGAAATAACATCTAATGTGATTTTCTAGTTTGAGACAAGAAGTTGCATTATGCCATTAATATGCAATTATCATTATCGCCACAATTAAGAATGACTCCATCGCTTGACTCAGAAAGAGTGTTTCACATCTTACACAGATGACAGTTGTTAGGATTTGAAGGAGCTCCTTTCATCCGCCTCCACCTAGTCACTTGAAAGTGTCTCTATTGTTGGGGTTTAATGACTGTGGTTTCTCCTCTCTCCATAGAGCTCATTCGCCAATGCTCATTTTTAAGTGAGAATGAGGAAGACAAAAGCAGTGTCTGGACCCGTGGCATCTTTTCTTGCCTGAATCCTCAGTGCAGCGCGCCAAGGCGTCCAGACCCCACCTGCGTTAGGGGTAGAGGTGGAGGAAGAGGGAGGGACGCCTGCTTAGTGGGAAGAAAAACTTGCTCATCCCCGTCCCACAGAAACTCCTCTGAGGGTTCTGGCCTGTGTGGTTGAAGATAACCTGGAACCATTTGACCTCGGAGGGGTCCTCAGAGGAGGTTTCTAGAAGATTCTGAAACCTAGGCGCAGAGAGACTGCTAAGTCCCTCGGGGGAACACAGCTCCCGCCCCCTCTCTGTTTCTTAGTTAAGGGGATGCGGATGGCACGAATGAGAGTGGGACGAAGACCCTGGTACCTTTCCTGATAACTGAGTCCACGGTTGCCACGTTGAACGCCCCCGACCAGGGCGGGTAATGTGGCCTGAGAGACAAGGAAGGCTTTCCTCACGCTTCCCTGACGAGGACTCATCCCTGAGGTGGTCAGAATCTTCTGAAAGATCTCTTGGTTATTCTAAGGGCCCTAGAACATTTCTGCCCTGATGGGCCAAAGCTGAGGAACCCAACAATCCACTCTCCTTCCTGATGTGGCATCATCCAGAGCCCAAAACGTCCCCTCCGACCGCAGCCGTCTGTTTGCTTCCCGCTATGAGTGAGTGAGTTGGGTCAAGCCAGCTCCTGTCTCCTGCGAGGGGGAGAGTGTTCCTATCTGGGGCTGGTTGGAAAACTGCCCTTTTCTCTCCCAGCCCCCAATGGCTGCGGCAGGCAGGTGCCTGGGTGCCTCCGTCCTTTGTAAATTATGCCTCTCTCCCAGCCTCCCCTCCTCTGCAACCTCGATTTAAATAGCAAGAGCTTTCATCTAAGTGAGAACCGCGCATGGAGAGTGAGCTGTTGGGGGGGGGAGGCAGAGCCCCCCGAAGTTCAAAAAATCAATCTGGTTGCTCTGAAGAGTCTCGCTCGCAGACTCTTGCAGCCCTGGGCGCTGGGGCGGGCTGCTTTCTTCTCTGCAGCCGCTTGTTTTGTCTCGAGTGTGGTGAGGGTCCCGGAGAGGTGACCCAGAATCAAGTGCCGGGGAGGGACTGAACTTCCCCAGCCTGAGACGGAACACACACTTGAAAGTGCCTCTCCCCATTAAAGCGAGGAGACACGACAATGGGATTCCTGCTTCTCTTAAGCGCCCCTGCCAGAACGCCCCCGCCGGCGGACACCAGGTAGGGAAGATTTCTTTCCTCTCAGCGAAGGTCACCGTCTTTCTCCAGCTGCCTTTTTGTGCGGGAAGACAAAAATCGACTCGGCTTGCACGAGACTGACTTGATGTCCCTCTTGCAGGTGGGCACTGGAGGCGTCGGGGAAACGGCAAATGACTGTTTGCTGTTTTGAAGCTGCTCTGATTTCACCCATCACAGGTAAAAGCTTCAAGGTGATTTTCCTCGCAGGGAGCGTTTCTCTGAGAGTTTGACAGTTATTTCCATGGAGCGCCAGACTCTGGTGTTTCCCGGCCCTACAGGAAGTCTCCTTGTGTGCGAACCTGAGGAGTGTAAACTGAGGCCCTGGGAAAATGGGCCAGGGGAACTGGTCAGCGGCTGGGAATTGCCACAAGGGTGTGGGATGGAGGGTGGTTAAGGTAGAGGAGGGTCCGTGGTGACAATACTAGTTGGGAATGATCCCTCTGGACAAGAACTGAGTGTGAAAGTAGGTCAAGGGATGTGCAAGATAAACTTTCAGCAGCTGTATTGCAAACTATAATGCCTAAAATGAGAGAGAGAGGGAGAGAGAAGGAGAGGGGAGAGAAAGAGATAGAGAGAGAGAGAGAAAGGAAGAGGGGGAGACAGAAAGGGGGAACCAGAGAGGGAGAGAGAGAGAAAGTGAGAGAAGGAGGAGAGAGAGGGAGATGGGGAAGAGAAACAGGGAGGCCGAGAGAGGGAGGGATGGAGAGAGAGAAAGAGAGGGGAGAGGTGCCTGCATAGAGGCAGCAAGAGTGAGGGTGGTTTGAAAGGGTAAGAGGGAAACTGGGGACACCACTGCTGGGAAATGACACTGGTGGAGGGATGGGTTTGGGGACATTGTATGACTGAAATGCAACCATGAGCAGCTTCATAATGCTCTATCTCATGGAGATTCAATAAATATAAATAAATAAACTGAGGCCCTCGGAGGCTGCCGTATTTCCTGTGCGTCACATGAGAATGAGAGAAAGCTGGAAAATGAAAGTTTCTGATTCCTTTGGCAGACAGAAAATTTCCGGTTCCTTTGGCGAAATGAGTGAGTAGTTGGAAAATGAACATTATTAGACAAAATAAAAGCAGCACAGAACTGGAGTTCTATGGCTGAGGACAAATGGAAAGGATCCTGAAAGTATGCCACCCCCTACTTCACGCGCTGATGGCTACTCAGGATCCACTTCTAACCAGACCGTAATGTTGCTGAAAGCTCTGGAGAACGTCCTGTCCAGAAAGTCGGCAGAAACTGCTAAAAAGATCTCCTAGCCCAGGAGACAGGAAGCAGGCCGCTCTCCCCGCCCCCACCCTCCTCTCCTAGGTAACCACCAATGTGCTATTTGGTCTCTGTTTTTTTGTTGTTGTTGTTTTCCCTTTAAAAAAAAAAAAAGAAGAAAGAAAAGGAAAGAAATCGGTGGTAAAAGAGCAATATGCTCTGTCTTCTTTTTCCCTCGGGCTTCTTCTACACGACACAGTGCCGTGATGGCTTGGTCCTCTCCCCACCTGGGGCCCGCGTCAGTAGGTTTTGCTTTCTCTCGCTCTGCGCTTGCGTTACAGGATGGTGAGCACTCATTCGCCTCATTCATCCACTCAGCTATTTGGTGAGCCTTTGTGCTGTTGCCATGTCTGGGTTGTCACCAACAAGTCTCTTGCCAAGTTTCTATGTGGGCATATGCTTTCTTCGTCTCTCTTTGGTAACTCTGGGAATCCAATGGCTGGGTTCACTGTTTAAGACCTTGCCAAACTTTTCCAAAAGAACTGCACCATTTTACATCACCACCAACTTGACACGCGATCTACCATTCCTTCCACAGTCTCACTAATACTTGAAATGGACAATCCTTTTTAAATTTTAGTCATTGGATGACTGTTTTCTGATCTCAACTTGCATTGACCAAATAACTTAGAAATATGAACATCCTTGTCTTCTGCTTAGTTGTCATCTGTGGATCTTCGATGCAGTGTGGGTTTAAATCTAAGTCCATAAATGTTTTTGGTGCTATTCTATTTTTCCTGATATGTCAACTCCTTATATATTTGGGACACGACTTCTTGATCACAAATGTTCTTTGCAAATATTTCCCCAGTCTCTGTTTTGTCCTTCATACTATTAATATCTACCAAAGGACAGGGTTTTAAGTTTTCCTGTGATCTAGTCTCTCAATCTGTTCTTTTTATGGATTGTCCCTTTTGTGGCATTACCACAAATACTTGCCTAATCCAAAGTCACAAGACATATATTTTCTTCTCTTTTATTATTTTAGATTTTACTCTCAGATCTAATGTCCATTGGGAATTGATTTTTTTATATGATATAGAAAATCTAACTTTAACATCAAGCAAATTTACCAGTTTGACTATGGAATGGTTAAGAAGAGTTGTGGAAATTGTATTATTGGCATCATTTCAAAAACCATTGAGAGAAGCATTAAGAAGCGAAGGAAATGGAACTGTGTGTGCGAATGTGGTGAGATAAAGTGGATTCTCCTCTGGGTATGGTCCTATTTTCTTTTTACTAGCTTTTGTCAAACAGTTTTGATCCTATCAAAGAAGGATCAAATCCTCAAATTCACAACTTGCTAAATTTCACAGAATATCAGACTAGTAGATAATATTTTCATGCCTGTTCCAACTACTACTCATTTTATTCACTTGAAACTACAAGAAGCACAAATTCTCCCCAATCCACTAAAAAATTCAGAGACTCTCTTTTGAGTAGTCGATTCCTTCAATTTTCATGACACTTTAATTGATGTCTGGGGTGATATTTTAGAGTTTTCTTTGAATACATTTACGCCATTTTTCAAGGAAAAGATTCTCCAGAGTACTGGCCTTTATATTGGTTTTAGCAGGGAGATAGTATCTTTTCTTTAAAAAAAATAAAAGATAACTGATGGTCATATCTATTGTTCCACATAGATTTCTTCTTTGTAGTTTAATCTTTATAATTAAACGTTTAACTAGGTGAAAGGCTACCAGTGCTCTATTTTGAATAATGACTAATGTCATCTTATTCAAAATTGAGGTCACGACTCCTTGGAAATCTCAGCGAGATCTTCAGGAATTAGGGAAATATCCAAAAGCACATCTGGGAAATTCGAATATTGAAGATTAGTCAGCTAGTTTGCACACAGTCATTGGGACAACGTGCAGTGAGAGAAAAGAGGGCCCCTGAGGTCTCCAGAGTCTTCCTCTGCCTTTTCTCAGTCTCTTTGTCGAATGCACAGACACAAGTCTAAGTGTTGGGGTGGAGACATTTAATCCCGAGTGTAGAATTTAGTCTCACCAGCCCCACACTTGTCAGACAAACTCACTACTGCTGAACTAACTTGGGGCTCAGTTCTTGTTTTGTTACTTTTCCATTTTCTCTTTACCAAATCCCAGAGGTTTCTGCCTGGTGGTCTCGGACCACCGGGGACACAGCTGGAAGTCAGAGGGGAACAGAGGTCATAGAGTGGCTGGGATTGAACCAAGGGCCATTTGCATGCAAGGCCTGGGCTCTCCCACGTGAGATGCCCTCCTGGTCCCTCGTTTTCTTTCCACACATGAGTAAAATCATGGAATTGTCTCTCCTGAGTGACATGACAGCATTTTCTAGGTTCCTCCATATTGCTGTGAGTTGCAGGTTTTCACTTGAAATTACTATTCTTACTACTACTACTACCATTACTACTACTGTTTTAGGGTTTGGGGCCACACCCAGAGGTGCGTGGGGCTTATTTCTGGCACTTCCCTCAGAGATCACACCTTGGGGGGCTTGGGGATCCATACAGGATGCAGAGGATTGAACCTGGGTCAACCATGTACAAGGTAAGTACTTTGCCTTGGTACTAGTTTTATGGTCTCCTGAAATTATTTTCATGCTAAGTTTTGCAAAAGACAGTATCATAAAATACTTTGATGTCTAATACTTATAATAGAAATAGTGTTAGGATGAGCACAAGTCCATAGGAATTATGAGGAACACTTTGTCAAGGCATCTTACCACTACATTTTTGATGGGTCTTGGTTTGCAGGATAGGTGAAGTGGAATAACAGATTGTGAAGGGCAAGTTTTCACTAGCACTTACGGCTCAGATAAATCCAAAAGACTAAGAAAACCCCTTAAAGATAATTTCTTTCTTCCATTATGAATATGACTCCCTGGCTAAGAATATGGCAGGAATACACAAGAGAAAGGAGTAGATTTATTTATTTTCTTGGAACAGCTAATATTTTGCAGAGTTGGCTATAAAAATGATGATGTGGAGATATTTTGAACATAATGGGATTAAAAAAGAAAAAACAGGGACAAATAAAAATCTTTCTAAACCTCATCAGTATATTCACTTATGTGCTTCTGAATCTATTTCTAACTCACCGACATATATGGCAAGTACATGAAATGGGTTGAACTGAGAGACTTCAGTTATCAAGGGAGCAGCTAAGAAAATACTCTGCGAGAAGTGGAGAGACTGACCGTTTCTTGGCTTGCCTGCTGACTGTTATTTCACAGAGAAAGGATCTGGTGACAGAGGGCAGGAAGGCACCTGGTCAGGGAATGTGAACAATAGTTTTCTTAAATTCTGGTTGCAACCAAGCCCCCAACTTTAATCAGTGATGATCTGATTAAATCAAAAGTATTTGCTGAGCACCTACTGTGTGCTGCATTTATTTACCCACCAGGTGTGGGCATATGCTTATGCCTCTGTGTGTGCAAACGAAAGCAGAGAAGGAAGAAAAGTATGTTATTTTATGAGTCCCGGGTAACAGAGGATCCAGGTAGGAGAGAGAGAAGGGCTTGTAGCCCCAAATGAAAGCAAATGAGAGAAATAAATCCCAAGACTTTTCCAAAGAGAACTGAAGCTCAGAACAAGTATGAGTGTACGACACAGTCAGTGACTGAAGGGAAGACATGCTTAAAGCTTGATTAAAGTGATAAAGAGCAGGGTGAAGGCAGGGTTAGGGTCAGATTTTCATCTGATTGTGCTCACAGATTACAGCAAAGAAAAACGACTCATCTCTTAGTTGACCTTTATTTCCTTCATCAAGGAAAACAATCATTCATCTGAAAAGAGTAGATCAAACACGAGAGCTCCTCACTGTTTTGAATAGCTGCAAGCGCCTCAATCCAGGAAAACAATTCAGGGGGACTTGGAGGGAAAGGAACCGTGGGGACCGAAAGGTTCAATCTCAGAAATGCTGTCGGCACTAAGCTCTCCTGGGGACAGTAGAACCAGGTTAGGAAAATGTCCTGAGTTTCTACCGGTGGCAAATGGTGTCATGCAAACCACGCAGGCACAAGGAAGTAGAAGAGAGAGAAGGCGGCAGGTTGGCTGTCAGCCTGAAAATTATCCAAATATTATTAGAAAGAAGTCTGTAGCACTGCCGTTCCGTTGTTCATCGATTTGCTTGAGCGGGCATCAGTAACGTCTCCATTGTGAGACTTCTTGTTACTGTTTTTGGCATATTGAATATACCACAGGGAGCTTGCCAGGCTCTGCGTGCAGGCGGGATACTCTCGGTAGCTTGCCGGGCTCTCTGAGAGGGACTGAGGAATGGAACCCGGGTCAGCCGCATACAAAGCAAATGCCCTACCCGCTGTTCTATCGCTCCAGCCCAGAAAGAAGTCAGTTTTTAAAATTATTATTATTTAATCAGTCATTCATTTATTCACTCTGTATTCATGGACTAGATATAAATTTAGCCCTGACTGGGGCTGAATATGTCAGGCACTGTCCTTGGTACTAAACAAATCAAAGGGAGGAGTCCTGCCTGGAGAGTCTGTAGTCCGAGAGGCGAGTGAGTCTGGCCGGGAAATGAGGCTCCCAGGCCGTGCCGCTCGGGAGGGATTCCCAGGGCATCCAGATCAGACTGCGAGGTCAGGGCGGGCCCCCGAGAGACGTGCACGACAGAGAAGATTAGAAAGATGAATAGACGGAGCGAGTCAAAGTAGAGGGAGGAAGTGAGGACATTCCAAGCAGAGGGAACAGCATGTGGGAATGTATGGGGAAATCAAAAAGCATGAAAGAATTGGTGGAAACACACGTCGCTCCTATAATTGGAAGAAAGGACATGTGTGTGGCAGCGATGACGGGGAATGGAGCCGGAGCTGTGTGCTCAACCAAGGAATCTGAACTTTATCCTGCAAGCTGCAGGGTGCTTCCAAGCATTTGAAACTGGGCAATGATGAGATTAGATCTTGGTCTTGAAGAATCCCTCCAGCAACAGTGGACGAACTGCAGGAGGCCTCGGGACTGGCCAAGGGGTCCCTGACCTTGTTGCTCATGATAGGCTCAGAGTTGCCCCAAACCTCTGGCCAACACCAGGAAGCCATTGCCCGTAAGGATGAGGCTGGGTCCCTGTGAGCTGGGAGCCACCTGCATCACACATACATCAGCTGCCCGTCATAGCACCCGGTTGTGTGTTTGTGTTTAAAACACTGTTTCCTAATCAGAGAGAGAACAAAAGGGAATTCCCTGCCATAGAGGCAGTGTGGGGTGTGGGGAGATGGGACTGGGGAAGGGGGGAGGGATGTTGGGTTTACGGGTGGTGGAGAATGGGCACTGGTGAAGGGATGGGTTATCAAACTTTCTATGGGGGAAACATGAGCACAAAAATGTATAAATCTGTAACTGTACCCTCACGTTGACTCACTAATTAAAAATAAACTATTAATTAAAAAAAAAAGAAAAGAAAAGAAAACACCGTGTTTACTCAAGAACAGTAGATACAAGGGCCAGGGGGATTGCCCCATAGCTGGAAGTCTGCTTCATGAGCGGAGGGGAGAAGGCAGATGGAGTAGAGAAGGGATCACTAAGAAAATGATGGCTGGAGGAACAGTTGGGATGGGAGATGTGTACTGAAAGTAGATAATGGACCAAACATGATGACCTCTCAGTGTCTGTGTTGCAAGCCATAATGCCCAAAAGTAGAGATAGAGTATGGGGAATACTGTCTGCTATAGAGGCAGGGGGAGGGTGAGAAAGGGGGGATATACCCAGGATATTGGTGGTGGGGAATGTGCACTGGTGGAAAGATGGGTGTTTGATCATTGTGAGATTGTAACTCAGACATGAAAGCTTGTAACTATCTCACGGTGATTCAATCAAATTAAAAAAAATAAAAACACCATGTTTAGAGAGATTGAGAGATAGTACAGCATTCGGGCATTTGGTTTGCATGTAGCCAATCTGGGATCTAGCCCAGCACCACATGTGGTCTCCTGAATCTGCCAGGAGTGATCCCTGAGCACAGAGCTGGGAGTAAGCCCCGAGCACTACCAGATATGGCTCAAAAAATAAAAAATAAAATAAGTAAAAATGCCATGCACCTGACAAGATGTCATAGTAAGTAAGTAATGAGCAAAATAATTAATATAAGTAAATAAGTAGTAAGTAAATCACGTGTGATATTTCTAACTGGCTAACATTTCCAATCCCAGAGTAAAAGGATGAATCATTTCCTGACTTTCACCCTCAAGACATTGCAGTCCATTGTTTTTGTTTTGTTTTGCTTTGTTTTGATTTTGGGGTCACATCCGGCAATGCACAGGGGTTACTCCTGGCTCGTGCACTCAGGAATTACTCCTGGCAGTGCTCAGGGGACCATTTGGGATGCTGGGAATCGAACCCGAGTGGGCTGCATGCAAGACAAACGTCCTCCCCGCTGTGCTCTCACTCCCGCCCCCATTGCTGTCCGTTGAACACTGACTGTTTTGTGGGCCATTATCTCAGAATCCACCAACGTGGCCGCTTTTCCACAGCTTAGTTCCAAACGTCCAGGAGTTACTTTAGCACTTCCTGCAACACCTCACGTGTGGATCAACACCTTTTCCCGTCCTTCCCCGGGTTGCGTCCTGCTTTCCACTCACTAGCACTGCAATGAGAGCCGCCGTCTACACTGAGTGTCAGCCTGAACAGAGTAGAGCTCACACCTGCCCCCGTGCCAAGCACGTGCAGACTCCCTTGACTGGGAACTCGGCACAGCACCCAGCTGAGCATTTACAGAACGTATCACTAAATCAGCTGCCCGAGGGTCGCTCCTTTAAAGAATAGGAGCCAAAACAGCAAGGAGAGTAGCAGCGTGTAGCCTCCCGCCCCCTCTGAGAACCTGTCCTCAGGTGCCTCAATTCCCAGATTAAGTATATCTGGGAATGACTGTGCATCTTGCAAATGTGAATTGTGGACATGAAAAACAAATGTTAGCAAGATGGAGTGTTTTTTTTTTTACACACAAGACTGCATGAAAATGAGAGTCGTCTGGATTTACAGTCATCTGAGGAGCACCTGAGTTAAGGTCCAGCAGTGAGGACAAGAGAAGGGCATGGGGCCACTCGTGCAAAGTACTAAGCGTCAACTCTGCGCAAAGTTTGTTGTAGGCTGATAACCTGGAGTATGATGGATTCTCTCAGCCTGTAGGTATGCAGGTAGCATGGGAGAATTATGGCCTAGTGGAGCACTGTAGCAAAAGGAGCCGTCTTTCATAAGAGGTAGATGGGAGATAGGAAAACGAAGACGTGGGGAAAGTTCCCAAAAGTTTGATGGTATCTTGAAGCTCGCTCCTGGTGAGACTCAGTTTGAGAGTTTATAAAGCAGAGGAAAGAGTAGGTCTGGGATTATTCAAGAAAGCACAGAGCTTGACAAGACTGACAATAGGACAAAGGGCATTGGCCAGTATAACCCACAGGTTGGTCATTGAATTTAAAAATAAACAGGTTTTTTTTTAAGGCACATTGAGTTTACTACTAAAATTCTGTTTGTGAAGGGTAAGCACTCACCTGAGTAGAAAGATTTTGAAGAACTAAGAATCCATCAGAGATTTACACAGAGGGCAGAGTGGTGAGGAAAGAAAAATAAATGTAGGTTTTTCTCCAATATCTTAGGCTAGAGTAGATGATTATCTGATGATCCCATTAAGCATGATAGAGTATGAAGGAGAGATTTCAAAGGAAAGAAAATTAGTTTCCTTTGAATTGTGGGACCAGCAAGGCATCCCAGTAAATATGGTAGGTTGGGAATTGAAAACACAGAACTGGACCTCTCAGGGGGAAAAGTGAGATAACCAAAGAATGAGCCTTGGAAATAAGTCCATTGAAGGGTCACAGTAAGGTCATCAAAGGGAATGGACAATTGAGTTTTGTTAAGAAGTTGCCATAGATAGAGGAGAAAACGAATCAAGTATCACAGAAGATGAAGGCAAATAGAACTCCTAAAAAACTTTTCTTTGATGAGGGGCTGGAGTGATAGCACAGTGGGTAGGGCGTTTGCCTTGCACGCAGCCGACCCAGGTTCAGATCCCAGCATCCCATATGGTCCCCTGAGCACCGCCAGGAGTAATTCCTGAGTGCAGAGCCAGGAGTAACCTCTGTGCATCACCGGGTATGACCCAAGAAAAAAAAAAAAGCAAAAAAAAATTTTTTTTTGATGAACTATCCAAAACTGAGTCATTGAAAAAGCACAAGGGTAGAAGCGCTGTCTTGAAGGCAAATGACCCTGGTTCCATCTCCAGCACCACAAATGGTCCCCCAGCACTGCAGGAGTAGCCCCCACAAAGTCGGGAGTATCCCCCAAGCACCACCATGGTGTGACTGAACCCCCTACCACCCCGTCTAATATGAGCAGCAAAGAAAATAACTTGTTTTTCTGATGAGATGAAGACCTTATCACTGAATTATGTAGTGACTCAATGAACAGTATTTCTGGAAGAATTTTTCCCCTGGGTATAAGATTGTATCAAACAGTCTTCTCAGCCGATCTTCCGACTCTATGATGGTAAGCAAAAGAGGTGGGATACGGACATTCCCTTAAGATTTTGTGATTGCATTTCTGAAATTACTATAGATGGATCTTTTTTTGCTACTTAAAAGTAAGCTATGTGTTTTATAAAATGCAGAGAAAGTTAAGGTGCCACTTTTGGTGCCACTAGGGATTGTTTTATGGATTTTAAATTTAGTTAGTAATGGATTGGTAGTTTTAGCTGTGAAATTGAATAGTTAATCCCTCGAAAGACTTTAACTTGGACAAACAGGACACTTAAAAATATCATCATTTGGAAAGTTTGCTCAAAGGCTGGATGCCAGGTGTGATCCCTTTTGAACCCTGGCTTTGCATGGCCCCCTGCACCACTGGAAGCAACACTCAAGCTCCACGGGTGTTGTGCCAAAACAAACACCTTGGTGTTGAGATGGTCGAGGTAGAGAAGTTGGTTGAGGATTTGGTGAAGGAAGGAAAGTCATTTTCTAACTGCTTGCATCTTTATACACTTTGCTTTGTGCCACAAGTGCATGTCCTTTCAGCTTTTCATACTACAACTTGAGGAAGGAAGTTGGTAGTAAAAAAGTAATAAGAGTAAACTCTGGCTAAAGAGGTGGGATATCAGGTCGGACAGGGAAGGTTTACCAATGACTCAGGATTCACCGTTCAGTTAAGGATTCCTGGAGTAGCCCAACTGGGACGATCCCTCGAAACACCAACGAAGTGTAAGGGCATGAACTCAAGACCCCTGAGCTCCCCTGGCAGAACACGGGAGCAAGGTTAGGAGGCTCTGAGAGGTGGGGAGACGTGAATGCTGTGTAGTGGGAGTCCCGCGCTCCCGTCCTAGTTCTGTTTCCAGAGCAGGGCCAGAACAGTGAGCGCATCTGTTGAACAATCAACTGCAGGCGGCCAGGACAGGCTCAGCTCACCTGGGTGGCTGCGTTTGCTTTGCCCTCCTGCTGGGCGTCCTTCCTCTGATGCCTCCCTTCTGCTCTCTGGGGTGGCACCGGATTATAAAATAAAAGCACAGACTCTGCTTTCTGGGAAATTCAGGTTAGAACAGAATTACAGTCAGTGTACACTTAAGGGAAAAATCTCTCAGGCTGTGATGCAACAATCATATAAATACCATCCCTTATTGACATCCCACCTCCTGTCATCTCCCCCGATGTCATCCATGACACCTTGCTGGAGTATTAACTTCTCATGTCC
This sequence comes from Sorex araneus, assembly GCF_027595985.1. Taxonomy (NCBI): domain Eukaryota; kingdom Metazoa; phylum Chordata; class Mammalia; order Eulipotyphla; family Soricidae; genus Sorex; species Sorex araneus. Next base: position 63,677,669 of record NC_073311.1, read on the forward strand.
CTATTCTTTCATTCCCACTTGAATCTTTCAGATGAGGTGTTAGGATTCCCATTGGTATTATCTGATAAATCCAAATTGAGTCTCAGTTTTATTTCCCAGCTTTATTACTGATCACCCTAGGATCCTTTGTAGTACTTCTCTTCCTTAACTGGTGTTTTCAGCACCTTCCAACGCTGTATTGTCTGAGAGCTAAATAGATGCGAGCGTGGTAGAACTCGAGCAGCTGTTTGTGTTGAACTACCAGGTTGGATGCCCAGCCCGTGCCCGGCTTCTGCAACCACCAGGAGAGCTCAGACAGGCATGCTGCAAAGCTTCCAGCATATTTTATTAATGACCAGCCAGACACCATAACCCACACCAGGGAGATGAGGACCTAATTAATTAGGCATAATACTACTTAGCACTTACCATTTTCAATAAATATTACTACATGAATGAAAGAATCCTCAAAAGACTCCCGTGACGCTGGGACTATTAATCCTATTTTATAGCTGGGGAAACAGAAGCAGAAAGGTTTTTTGCCGAAAGCCACAAAGAAGGGGGCAGCGGCTCCTGATTTGGCTTTCTCAGAGCTGGCCCTCTCAACTAATTTTAGAGCCTGGCTTTCTCAAAGGTCAAAGGGTGATCATAAATCAAAGGTACTCGCACATGAAGCCTTAAGCAATGTGTGGGGATGACAATAGACCAAGGGACATGAGGGACTAAAGTGGTGTCCAGCGTTTCCTAAGGAAATGAAGGCTCGCTCGCCTCCCCCGCCTCTCCTGAGAACAGGAGTCACACGGAAACGCTAGTCCTTGGCACATAGAAGGTGCTCAGGAAATATTTGTTCATTCATTATTTAAACCAAATATTGCTTAAACTCCTACAATAGTCAAGGTGTCAAGGCATACCGCTTGGCCTCATGAATTTAGAGTCTAGTGATAAGGGCTTTTATAATAAACTCACAAATAAGCTAAATAAATAGAATCGTAATGAGACAGGAGCAGAAGAGGGTGACTTAAATTGGAGGGGTTTGAACCATGAAACATCTTGGAAAAGAACATTCAAGGGAAGTGATGGGAACAGCAAGTCCAAACTCCTAAGAGAGGAACACCGTTGGCTTGTTCAAGAAATTCAAGGGGGGGGTCGGTGCGATAGCACAGCGGGTAGGGCGTTTGCCTTGCACAGGTCGACCCAGGTTCGATCCCTGGCATCCCATATGGTCCCCCAGGCACCACCGGGAGTAATTCCTGAGTGCAAAGCCAGGAGTAACCCCTGAGCATCGCTGGGTGTGACCCCCCCAAAAAAAAAGAAATTCAAGGAGGACAATGTGGCTGATGTAGTGGGTGCAAGGAGCACAAAATAGCAAGGCAAAAACCAAAGGGAGTGATGTGTGCAAGAGTGTGGTGAAAGATTTTAATAACAGTGTCCAAAGACAGGAAGGCACTGAAGGGCTCCAAAGAGCGCCATCGAGTGGGGTGATCCACTTTTCCTGGGGTACCTTCTTGCTTAGATAGAGGCTATCCTCAAAGTAGGGAGGACTGGGGCATTCTTGAAAGAATTCTCCTGAGGATGGCAACTTAGATGGCAGGATTTAAAGCGGGTGATCAGATCCTAGATTTATTTTGAAGGTGGAACTAAAAGGATTAGATCTGACAGATAGAATTTCAGCTCTGGAGGTAAGAGTGGAGTCTAGACTTGTTCTAAGATTTTGACCTGAGAAACTGGAAAAGTGGAGTTACAATTTTCAGAGACGAAGGAAGCTTTGAAAGGAGAAAATTTTAGAAGGGAACTCAAGATATTAGAATTGGACGTGGTAAATAAGAAATGCCTCTGGGCCATCCATGTGGAGATGTTGAGTAGAAAAAACATGATGTGACCTGGAAGATATGGTAATCAAATGTTTCAAAGGGCAGGGAGAGAGATCAGCTGTGCCCAAAGCTGCTAGTACAACAAGAGAAGGAAAAAGACTGAAAATTGACTACTGTATCTATAAAATGGAAGGGCAACGCTTATCTCAAAACTTAAAGTATCGGTAGAGAGGGTAAAAGCTTGAAAAATAGGTTCAGGATTAAAAAATTTACTGTATTTCTCTCTAGATGCCAATGTAGGTGTCAATGTAGATGGACAGAATATAGTAAATATAGCTATAATCATAAGTGTGTATTACTGTAAAACATTGTTGAACCAAAAGTAAAGGCAAGTTAGCAAACTATATAGAATTTAATTTATTTATATAACATTCAAATATGGAAAAACGTAATGTCTGTGATAAGCAACTATAAAAAATATACTACATACTTATATAATGTACTGTAGCACACTGTAGCACTAGTATGTTATATGTAACTGTATGTAATACTACACACTTCTGCTCTAGCAAATCAATGAACAATGGGATGACAGCGCTACCATGCAGTGCTACTACACACTTATATGCTAGTATGTTATATTTAATTACATGTAAATGCTCTAAATTAGATAATATATTGGTTACTATAACATTTTATAGTGTTATAGTCATACTATAAACAATTATGGTAAAAATAGCCATATATAAACAAACACAAACGACCACACGGGACTATAAGAATTGTAAGTGAAAGAAAAAAGCAAGGGGACTAATTTCACTACTTTCAGGACAGCCACTGTACCTGGGAGAGCGGTGCGTGTGGGAAGGGCATGTAGAGCCCCCGTGATCATTTCCTGGGCTGGAGAGCGCTTGCTGGATACTCCTTCTCTGGCTCTTCCTGGCACCTTCTGTATAGGCTAAACATCACTCTATGTGTAAATGTGCATAAGTCTGTGCGTTTGCTCTTTCTTACTCTTCTGAGGGGGGCCTTACTCCTCAGTGCTAGGGTCTACTTCCTCGACATTCAGTGTCCAGAAGTCTCTCCCGGTTGTGTTTGGGGAACCATGCAGTCCTGGTGATCAAACCCGAGCCTCCTAGATGCAAAGCCCGCACGCCCAGCCTTTGAGCTCTCGCCCTGGCCTGGCCACTATTCAGTTCTATTATGATGGAATTTGTGCCACAAAATTTAAACTGAAGCTGGAGCCCCGTGCTGCCTCGTGCCGTGTCTGACGCAGAGCAGACGCTGCGAATGTTGGCTGCTGAAATAGGGAGCCCGAGGCATTGCTCGTGTTCTTCCAGGCACCGTCCCTCATCCTCTCTGCCCCCCTCGACCTGGTCACTTCACTAGCTCCAAGATGTCACAAGGAGTTTAGAGTGGGCCTCTGGGAGTCATGAGCTGTTTTTATCTTCAAACAAAAGGTAATTTCTAGGTTAATTTTTTGAAAGCCTAACAGAATTTTTATGTTGTCCATTATAACTTGAGTATCTGCTGATTTCCCATAAAAAATCCCAAATTCCAGCTTCTCTTGGCCTCACTAGCCTCCAATCCTTTGTGTCCTGAGCACTCTCTTCTTTCAGGTGGAACCGTGTGGAATCACAGCTGTCACCTCTCTCCCACTGCTCTACTTACTTGGAGAAATGCTTCTCCGGATGCTGGTGACAAGCAGGACCAGGTGGCCGCGTGACAATGTGGCTCTTCTTACACCCCCAGTCCGGCATGTCCATTCCTGGCCCTTCCCTGCCAGGTTGGAGGGGAATCCCCTGCGTCTTTGTTTGCGTGATGTAAATATGTAGTGTTGAATTTAACTATCTTATTAGTATAATGCATAACGACTTTTCAAGCAAGAGTACGGTTACGTCTATTTTACTGTCACATGAGCTTTGTAACTTTCAATACTGTTCCTGAGAGGGTTCCCTGCATGCAACATTCCAACTGCACCACCTCCAGCAGCGGCCGCTACCCTCCACCATGCTCAGAGGCTCTTCTGCACAGTGCCCCGAGCCCCTTCCCAGTCTTCGTCAGCTCAGCTGCTGTCTTGGTTACCCTCTTGCTAGGCTTCTTGGTACCCGGCACCTGAGAGTGCTCGTTCTGAAGCTCTCCCTTTAGCGAGACACCCTCCAGTTTCATCGGCATCGTGGCAAGTCGCACGGCTTTGTCTGCTCTTATAGCCAAGTAGAATTACATTGTGTGTATATACCACCGTTTCTTTATTTTTTTAACTGCAGGTGCATAGAGAAATTTGTTTATTTACTTAATTTTAATTTTTTTGAATCACTGTAAGACAGACCATTACAAAGCTGTTCATTATTGGGTTTCAGTCAGTCATACACATTCCGTCACTGGTGTCCATTTTCCACCACCAATATCCCCAGTTTCCCTTCTGTCACCTCTGCACAAGCCTGCTCTAGGACAGTATGGTAAGCACCTCTCTCTCTCCATCTCCTTCCCTTACTCTCTTCTCCCTCTCTCTTCCTCCCTCCCTCTCTCCTCTCTCTCCTTCTCCCTTTCCCATATCTCTCTTTCTCTTCCTCTCTCTTCTCCCTCTCCCGCCTCCTCATTTTGGCCATTCCAGTTTGCAATTCAGAAATGTTATCATGTTTCTCCCTTTACCTCTTCCAACACCCAGATTCTGTCCAGAGTGATCATTTCCAACTCTCACAGTCACAGTGGTCCCTTCTCTATCCTAACTGTGGCAATCTCCCATCTGTGGACCAGTCCTCCTGGCCCTTGAACAGAGAAAGGTATTGCCCTTCAATGTTCTACCCTGTTCCTTGTTACCCATCTCTACTAGAAAGTAAGTTAAAGGCACTGCTGGAAACATCATCCAACTCCCCACTGAGGTATCCACATAAATGCCATAAACTCTAGATCACCACAGTTTCTCTATCCACTGATCTGTTCTCAGACATTTGGGTTGTTTCCAGGTGTTGGCTACTATAACTAGTGCTTTAATGAAAATAATCTTTTGGGCCTCTCAGGTAGGTGCCTGGAAGTGGGATTGTTGGGTTATATAGAGATTCAAGTCTTAGTTTTTGGAGAAGTGGCTGGTTGTTTGTCAAAAAAGATTGACCCTGTCAATATTCCACTAGCAATAAGTAAGGATCTTTTTCTCCCATAACCCACCAACATTGGTTATTGCGGTTCCTTGTGATGTGTGTCTCTCTGGTGTGAAATATCTCATTGTGGAGCAATAGCACAGCGGGTAGGGCATTTGCCTTGCATGCAGCCGACCCAGATTCAATTCCTCTGTCCCTCTCAAAGAGCCTGGCAAGCTACTGAGAGTATCCAGCCCACACAGCAGAGCCTGGCAAGCTACCAGTGATGTATTCAATATGCCAAAAACAGTAACAACAAGTCTCACAATGGAGATGTTACAGGTGCCCGCTAGAGCAAATCAATGGACAATAGGACGACTGCTACGGTGCTACAGTGTTTTATTTTGTATGTACCAGATGATTAATGATACAGAACATTTTTCATATACCTCTTTGCCATCTTCATATGTTCTTAAAAGAAGTTTCTTTTCATCTTTTCTCCTTTTCTTGGATTGCGTTGCTTGTTTTTCGTTGTTCCATTTGATAAGTGCCTTACCTATGTCTTGCATATACATCCCTGCCTCTTATGTCCACACTTTGATCATCCCGACGGCTGTTTTGCTCGTCACGGCATCGGAAGGAACTGAAGAAATTCTATTCTCTTGAGAAAAGAACGGTGGTCTTTTCCTTTGCAACCTCTGAAAGTGTGGGGGGTGGAGGGCCAGGAGGAGAGATGTGTGCCCTTGTGCTCCTCGAGCGGGCAGGGAGCTCAGGAGCCCAGCCTTACCCCACTTGCCTCCTCTGCCTTGACTTGCCTGGGTTTCCTCCACCCTGGGTTTGCTTCTTGGCAGGCGACTCCAGCCTTAGAAATCCAAGTCTATTCATAAATGCACTTCTTTCAGTTACTATGGCAATGCGGAAAGAATCCGTCATGGCCAAACAGGATCACAAAAGGATCACTTTTATTTTCATTCTATGTGCCTCCACCAACAAACAAATACATGAAAAGCTACCACTAGCCGGAGTCACCATCGCTTCTTGGGAAAGGGCCTGCAAGCACCGACTCCCTGCCTCCGGGTCCTACTTAATTTCCGCCCCTCCGAGCTGAGGCAGCGCCGTATTTGTCTTCCCAGACATTCATCAGAAAAGACCCCGGAGAGGAGCCATTCTCTGAATCCACAAGGTTCCCCCTCTTACTTCTTGTTAGTACAGAGGCAGCAAAAGTCTCATTGTTTCTCAAGACAGTGCAGTTAGCCGTCGTGTATTGAGACACAGGTCGCCAAGCCCCTGTGAGCTCGGGGTAGCTACCTCGGAGCGCCGCCTTGGGCCTTACCTTTGTGTTTCATCACTGACAGTGGGGAAGGAAATCAGTGTAACAAAGCAAAGGGAGACTAATTTCCTGCCTCTCCTCAGGGCAGAGGAGAGTTAGGTTGGGCCGACACCAAGACGAGCACATGAGCATTCAGCCTCTGTGCCACGCATCCCCGCCACTGCCAGCTACACAACACTTGCTCCGAGCAACCTACAGTCTGTGGGATTCCAAGGCAGTTTCCAAGGCAATGATGTGTACTTGGTCTTTTCTTTCTGCATTGCACAATGCTTTAGAAATTGCACAACAAAGACGAGGGAAGCCCTTTGAACCCAGTGGGGGGAGACTGGGTTATCCCAAAGAGGTTACTCTGCAGATGAATTCAAATTCTTCCTGCTCCGCGCTAGTGTGTGCGTGTGTGTCTGTGTTTGTGTGTGTGTGTGTTACTCAATTCTAACCACATTTCTAGGCAGAGGTTGTGCAATCAAGGGGTACTGACTGCCCTGTAGTTATGGGTGAGGAAAAGATCTAATACAGGAAGTCAGTGTGGGTCTCTTTGATTGGTCACAGGGGCCCGTGGTTCATCTGGTGTGTTTTAAGCGCCGTGCACGCCAATATGGAAAACCACAGAGCAAAGTAATGGGACATCCAGCGAGACATTCCCATGTGTGTGAATCTTCATTCAGCCCCTTGTCACTTGTCAGCCTACGATGTCGCTTAATCTCTCAAGCTCAGTGGTTGGCTGGTTTGTCTCTTTGGCTATGATAGGCAGTGCTCGAGGGACCACGTGCTGCTGGAGATTGAATCTAGGCTCCCACATGTTAAAACATAAGCTCCATGTTAAAACGTAAATTTGAGTCACCTCGCTGACCCAAACCTCACGGTTTTGATCTTTAAAAGTGTGTGTGGGGATGGGTAGGGGTGTGTGTGTGTGTGTGTGTGTGTGTGTGTGTGTGTATGTGTGTGTGTGTGTAGGGGGTGTGTGTGGTGGCAGAGGGGCAAGGGGTAGTGCTAATTGTATCTATAGAAAAGGCTGATTGTTGATATTAAGCTTATAATTATATATAAAACACTGGGCATGGTTCATTCTGAACAATTATAAACTCAAGAAATATATTGACATTTATTTCAATAGTAAACTTTCCCTCATTGTTTTATGTATTTTATATTTTTAGTTTCATGTTTTTATATGAATGTTAACAACTCAGCATGCTCAAAAATTTTCAGGGGTGGGGGATTTTTTTTTTTTTGCTTTTTGGGTCACACCTGGCCATGCACAGGGGTTACTCCTGGCTCCGCACTCAGGAATCACTCCTGGCGGTGCTCAGGGGACCATATGGGATGCTGGGACTTGAACTCGTGTCGGCCGCGTGCAAGGCAAACGCCCTACCCGCTGTGCTATCACTCCAGCCCCAAGGGGAGGGGGTGGGGGATTTATCTCTTCACTTGTCATCCTGTTAATCTTCGATTTGCTCCAGCGGGTACCAGTAACATCTCTATTTGTTCCTGTCGCATGCTAGTGTAGCCCAATGGTGTCTGCTCGCTCCAGGGACATAAAAAGCCTCAAATCATTATTGGGTTTTGACAAAGAAGTGTAACCATAGGTGGGCGGCCATGTGGTCTTTTGAGGTCCTATGGAATCCAGTCCCTAATAGCTCTAGTCATCGGTCATCTCTAAATCGTATTATGTGTCTGGCCCATCTGATTTTTGATGCCTTAGCAAATAAGACAGCGTCCCTGATTCTTGATGATCGACGGAGGTTGAAACTCTGGATTCCTTGCACGATGAGGGATTCAATGCATCTAATTTCATAACCTTTTGAAATGCTTCCTAAAGAAAATGGTGGGAGACTAAAAAAACCTATCTCCCTTCATCCTGCCTTTAATTTGTTCAACAGACTTTTGTGGAGTTTATCTCTTGTTGGGAGCCGTGAGACACTCACAGGAAGGGACACATTAGTGAGGTCCAATTATTTCCATGTGGGAAGCCCAGAAGTTCCTGGAGGGACTGGCATGGCCGGGAGTAAGGGGTAGGCTGAGGCAGAGACCACAGAACCGGGCTGGCCTTGCTGTTCACAGGGGTTCCCACAGCAACCCAGTGGCTTTTCATGGGAGAGACGAAATCTAACCATTTAGTAATGCTCACTGCTTTGCTAAACTCTGGGTCTAACACCATTTAAGCAGAGAAAAGGGATCAAGAATCGAGGCAGCCAAAGGCAATGAGTATATTATCTAACTCCAAAAAGAATGTACACGTCTCTTACGCCCATTTTTTGGTGGAATTGGATACTTTTCTCTTGTAAAACTCTATTACTGCTCTCTATATTTTGGATATTAACCCTTGTTGGGACTGGAGCAATAGCACAGCAGGTAGGGCGTTTGCCTTGCACGCGGCCGACCAGGTTCAAATTCTCCGCCCCTCTCAGAGAGCCCGGCAAGCTACTGAGAGAATCCCGCCCACACAGCAGAGCCTGGCAAGCTCCCAGTGGCGTATTCGATATGCCAAAAACAGTAACAAGTCTCACAATGGAGACATTACTGGTGCCCGCTCAAGCAAATTGATGAACAACAGGACAACAGTGCTACAGTGCTACAACCCTTGTTAGATGAGTGGTGGGCAATTATTTTCTCCCAATCTGTGGGGTGTCCTTTTATTCTGGCCATTGTTTCTTTTGTGGTGCAAAAGCTTCATAGTTTGATATAGTCCCATTTGTTGATCTTTGTTTCTTTTTGCTTGCCTAAATGGCATTGAATCCTTAAAGATGCCTCCAGATTCAATGTCATAAATGGATCTCCCTATGTTTTCCTCAATATAATTTATGGATTCAGGTCTTATACTGAGATCTTAAATCGATTTTGATTTTGCTTTAGTGCATGATGTTAGCAAGTGGTTTGAGTTCATTTTTTTTCACGCAACCAACCAGTTTATCCAACACCATTTGTTGATGAGGCTTTTCTTGCTCTGATTCATACTTTTTCCTCCTTTGTCAAAGATTAACTGTCCACATGCCTGAGGGTCTATCTCTGGGCTCTGTTCTATTTCATTGGACTGAGAGTCTGTCCTTATTCAGTGCCACACTGTTTTGATTACTATATCTATATAGTATAATTTAAAACTGGGACAGGAGAAGCCTCCCATCTTCTTTTCCCTAATACTTCTTTGGCTACCTGGGGTATCACTCCACATAAAACTCAATAGCATTTGATCTGCATCGTTAAACTTTTTTCCTTAGAGAACACATACTTATAGCCAGGAAGTAAATTTTTAAAAATTCTCTTTATCATTTATCATCAAGAAAATGCAAATCCAAACAGCAATGAGATATCATCTCACACCAGTGAGACTGGCACATATAACAAAGAATAAAAACAACCAGTATTAGCAGGAAAGTCTCAGGAGGAAGAAACCCTCATCTACTGCTAGTGAAATGTCGACTGATTCAATTATTTTTAGAACAGTATGGACACTTCTCAAAAAAAATAAAAATAAGAATTGATCTTTCATATGATTCATCAATCCCACTTGGCTTCTACCCTGAAAGTTCAAAAACTCTAAAAACTCTATTCAGAAAAGACATCTGCACTTCTATGTTCATTGCAGAACTATTCACAGTAGCCGAAATCTGAAAGCAACCCAAGTGTCCAAGAATTCATGATGGGATAGAAAGACTGTGGTACATGTACACAATAGAGTAAGACCTTGCTATAAGGAAAGACAAAATGGTGCAATTTTCTGCTACATGGAAGGATCTAGGGAGTATTGTTTTGAGTGGAGTTAGTTAGAAAGAGAGGGACAGACACAGAGTAATCTCTCTCATATGTGGGATATGAAGGAATACAGTAAGGATGACATTTCTAAGGTGTGTTTTTGGGCCCGCAGGGTATAATCCCAGAAGTGGTATTGCTGGGTCAAATGGGAGCCCAATTTCTAGTTTTTTGAGGAATGTCCATATTGTTTTCCAAAAAGGCTGGACCAGTTGGCATTCCCACCAAAAATGAATGAGACAGCATTGGAGGACACCGAAACAATGCTGGAGGGAAGGGTTACTGAAAAATTTTCCCCACAAACCCTGCCATTATCAATATGATAAATCATTATTCCTAAAATAAAAATTATTAAATATCAAAAAGTGGATCTAAAAGCCATAAAATGCATTGAAAATGGAAGCGTCTTGCTTCTCTTTTTGAATGAACCCTGTTTGATTTTATCTGTGCATTTGAAAGAGACATTCCATTATTCAAGAAACTTAACCCAGGGGTTCAGAAGAGAGTGTAGGAGTTAAGGACAGGCACCATATGGTCCCCCAGCATCACTTGGGTGCCCCTGACGGAGGCCCCTCAGCACCCACTGGTGTAGATCTAGCTCCATCCCCCACCCCCTGGCACCATCAAAAAGGCCCAGGTAATCTCTGCTACTCAGGGCCTAAGTTGTGCCACATTGAACGGCTGGCCCAGTGAGCCAAGGATCCTGGGAGTGACGGCTCAGGCTTCCAGAGCTTTGCTTGAGAGCCCCATCCGTCCCAATTAAACCCTCAGTTTTCTTTAAACATCAAAGCACTGTAGTAGCACTGTCCACTGTCGTCCCGTTGTTCATTGATTTGCTGGAGTGAGCACCAGTAATGCCTCCATTGTGAGACTTGTTGTTACTGTTTTTGGCATATCAAATACGCCACGGGTAGCTTGCCAGGCTCTGCCATGCAGGCAGGATACCCTTGGTAGCTTCCTGGGATCTTTGAGAAGGATGGAGGATTCAAACCCAGGTCGGCCATGTGCAAGGCAAACGCCCTACCTGCTGTGCTACCGCTCCAGTCAGATATTAATATTAAAAGGGGGGAAATTTGACATTCATGTGCATTCTGACTAAAAATGTAAGACAAGGGTCAGGGAGAGAGCACAAAAGACTGGAGTCCAGGAGCCTGGCCTTGTCCCTGACACCCCACAGCACCCCCCCACAAGAGCCCACTGTGGAATAGCCCCCTAAGCACCCACGGTGCGGCCCCACAAACAAGTCAAAAGTGAGACAGGTGAGGAGGAATCGCTCTTGATGCTGCAGCTGGGATATTTCACTGCTCAGTCAATTCTAGAAATTAAATAAATACGGAAGAACTCAGGGAGGGGAATTTCCTTTCAGACTTAATTACAAGGCTCACCTATTAACCGTGGAAAATCTGCCACTAATTGCTCTCCTCAAATCCAAAAGGGGACCTTCCGTGAAATTCAGCCCCGGGATGTCTTTCTTTCAAAGCGAATGTTTCATGTCAATGATCACTGGGTATGACCACCAATATTATTCCAACATGCAGGAGTTGAAAGAGATTTTCGCCCTGAAGGGCTCCAGAAACACAGGTCACAATATCTATCTGCTCTTCCGCAAAACAGTTAGAGACATGACTACGGTTCAACATATTTTCTGGCTCTTAACAGCTTGCTTTATCTCTCAATTGATTTTTTTGTGACTCATGTTAACAATGGAGTTCTGGAAATTTGGGTCTGGTTTAAGATTTGCGTACTCAGCACTGCCCTTGGCCAAGAGGACGCAGAAGTACTTTTCTGGACAGCAGAGCTACCAAGGACTGGATTCTTTTGGACCAGACTCCTCATGACGTAAAGGAGAGTTTTCTAGACCAACTGGACTCCAGGGTCCTCCCTCCCGCCACCACCCACCAACCCTGCCTTTCCCCTTCCCTGTGGCCAGCCTTGAACCGATGCTGTTAAAACACCTCTGGTGACTGGGAGACCCAGGACCCTCGAAGAAGAAACAATAGACACAGCCTTCAGTGGGAAACAAAGAAGGCAATTACCTCCTTGGCAAAATGGAGCTGTAAACAAGTGATGTGCAGAAGGATATTTTCATTCCTTCTACGTGATGTGCAGGAGGGTATTTTCATTCCTTCTAGAACTTCGGAGATTGCAGTTAAGCAAGTTAGAATAATGTGTTAATGAAAGATCTTTTGTCTAATTTATGTACATCACTTTACTACAGATCTATGGAATTTAGGTTACATTTGTATAATTCCATACGGGGTTCCTGAGTGCCTCGGCACCACCTGCTCTTTATAAATGCTGTGACTGACATCAAGTTTTCCTCCATATGGTGATGACATTTCTGATTACTATTTGTCTTCTTACATTTTAATAGCAATTTGAGCTAAAATAATTTCAAGCCTGCTTCCCAATAGCTTCATCTAACCAAACAATTCTGTTTTTTGATTCTGATCTTTCTGTATTTGGAGTCCACAAAGGTTTTTAAAAGAGTTTCAACTAGCTGCAGAATACAGCCTTCTTAGACTAAATGAGTAATTTTTCAGTTGTGAGTTAAAATCAAGAGTAGAATCAATATGGGCATCTCAGTAATTGAAAACCAGTGGGTGATAATTCTGTACTGAAAACAAGATAATAAGAATAAAGAGGAACCATTGGTGGGAAAAGATGAGATTAAAGATGTAATCTCCATTAAATATGAACTATTATTAACATTATAATAAAACTTCCCCTTCTAATTTGTCCTATATATTCCTCTTTGGGAGTATAATTATAAAGATATGTAAAAATAATTTAAGCAAAACATGATAGAATCAATTTCATCTTTCCTGCTAATTTAATATTTACAGCCTCGTTAATATCTAAATATTTTGGCAGGCAGCAATAGTTCAGCTTTTTGGTATGTCCAGATTTATATCTCTATTTGTCTGACATGGTATTTATTCCTTGGTGCTCATTAATTTTGGAGATAGCAGAAAAAAGGCCAAGGCGACCCACATGGTACCGAGATCAATGTACAGAGGAAGCAAAGCCTGTTTCTCTCCTTCCAGTCCCATGGTGATTCCACTGATTCAAAGTCTTGCAGGTTTGAATATTGTGTTAAAGCCTGAAGGAAAAAAAATAGCCGTTTTAATGATGGCTTCCTATTTTTTAAAAGATTATAGATGTGGGGCTGGAGTGATAGCACAGTGGGTAGGGCATTTGCCTTGCACTCGGCCGTCCCGGGTTCGATTCCCAGCATCCCATAGGGTCCCCTGAGCATCACCAGGAATAATTCCTGAGTACAGAGCCAGGAGTAACCCCTGTGCATCGCCGGGTGTGACCCAAAAATCACTATCACTATCACTATCACCCCATTACTCATCGATTTGCTCAAGCGGGCACCAGTAACGTCTCCATTGTGAGACTTGTTACTGTTCTTGGCATATCGAATACACCACAGGTAGCTTGCCGGGCTCTGCCATGCGAGCGGGATGCTCTCGGTAGCTTGCTGGGCTCCGACCCAAATCCAAAAGGTAAAAAAAAAAAATTATAGATGCTTCTTAATTAATTTCCAACCATTCGTTGGGTGCTGATAGCCTTTGAGGCTGTCTTTCATCTCCTTGTCATTCTAAGGGAGGCTGTAAACATTCCTCATTTCTTCCCTTTCCTAAGTCGGTGCATCTGAGCTTCAAGTTCTTTACTGATTGAAGTTCACGAGCTCCTGACCAACTCCTATAGGTCTCCTCTGCTGATATCCAAAGTCAAAGTAGCCAAGACACCAGACGTGACAATTATTCCACCTCTTACTACAGAACAAATAAAAAATTAGGAAGAAAAAAGTCAGACTGTCTCAGAGATGTTTATTTTAAAATGAAGAAGAATAAGAATTTTGTCCTTGCTTGTCCAAGACCAGTAGGTTCATACTAAATAAGTCCTTGCAGATTTATGTAAATGAATCAAAAATATCAATCAGAGCTCCTGGTACTGTTCCATCATTTTGCCTCCCTGGGACTTTCACTACAAAATACAAGTGTTTTAGTTAGATAATCTGTACATTCTAGGACTGGAGCAATAGCACAGCAGGGAGCGCGTTTGCCTTGCACGCGGCTGACCTGGGTTTGATTCGTCCATCCCTCTCAGAAAGCGCGGCAAGCTACCGAGAGTATCCCGCCTGCATGGCAGAGCCTGGCAAGCTACCCGTGGTGTATTCGATATGCCAAAAATAGTACCAACAAGTCTCACAATGGAGACGTTACTGGTGCCCGCTCGAGCAAATCGATGAACAACGGATGACAGTGCTACAGTGCTACAATCTGTACATTCTAATCTAGCTTTTCAAATTCTGATTTTTCCAAAGTAAAGGACCCTTACCTTCTTGCTATGAAATCTTCCAGAATGAGCATCTGGCAAAATATTTTATTTCATTCGTATTTTATCAATTATATGTGTATATTATAATTATCAGTAATAGTAATAAGAATTATGTATATACTCACAAAGTTAAGTAGTAATAGAAACTATACACACACGTGAGAAACATGATAACCCTAGGCCAGAGAGATGATACTGTAGCCAGGGAGCTTGCATTGCACATGGCTGACCCAGGTTTGATGCCTACCACACTGTATGGTTCCCAGAGCCCCACCAGAAGTGGTCCCTGAGTAGCACCAGGTGTGGCCCCCAAACCAAACAAAACAAAATGTTAACCATAGTCAAATTTAGATGGTGGTTTTATTGGTGATCATTGTATCCCATTGCTCATCAATCTGCTCGAACGGGCACCAGTAACGTCTCTCATTGTGAAACTTATTGTTACTGTTTTTGGCATATCCAATACGCCATGGGTAGCTTGCCAGGCTCTGGCGTGCAGGTGAGATACTCTCGGTACCTTGCCAGGCTCTCCGAGAGGGGCAGAGGAATCGAACACGGGTCGGCTGCGTGAAAGGTGAACATCCTACCCGCTGTGCTATCGCTCCAGCCCATCATTGTCTATCAATTTTATTTTGTAAATGGGTGAATTGTTCTGCAGTAAAATACTGGTAGAAAACAAAGCAAAGTGAGACAATTCTTCAATTAACTTTGGCTTTGCCACATAAAATGTCTGCTTGGGGTGTGAAGGAGCCAGTCGAATATAATCAAAGTGGCTGTTTTTGTTTGTTTGGGAGGACTCTCAGACCATATTTTTCACTTGCAGAAGATAGCGTGGAAAATAGAAAAGCAAGGCGCAGGCGCAGGAAACAGTTGATCGCACAGAGCTGGGAGGGGAACGACGGGGACAGGAGACATGGGACAAGTCTTGGCTAGGGAAAGGTGCTTCTCTGCACTGACTAGCAGGGAGACGCAGCCCAGCCACCGGGAGGTAGTGCCGAGAAGGAAGGCCTGTAGCAGAAAGCCCAGAAACAGCGAGTGTGCAGGGACATGGAGAAAAAGGAGCCCTCGTTCCCCACTGGGGAGAATATCAACTGGTTCATCCTCCACAGAGAGCAGAGACTTCCCAAGTGAGAGGCTGTCCTTTGGTACGTTAACACTAGAGTAACCGCGTTATTTCAACATAAGATAAATTAATAACTATAGAGAGAACCACCACATATGTGATGCAGCACTTGCATTCTGAGGTATCTTGTCAAGAACACAAGATAAAAGACTAATTTAAGATATGTGTGGACACTATGAGACTAAGACCCAAGGACAGTAGACACAAGGGCCAGGAGTATTGCCCCGTAGTTGGCAGCCTGTGTCATAAGCTGGGGGAGAAGGCAGCTGGGATAGAGAAGGGATCACTAAGTCAATGATGGTTGGAGGGACGGTTTGGGATGGGAGATGTGTGCTGAAAGTAGAGATTGGACCAAACGTGATGGCCTCTTAGTATCTACATTGCAAACCATAATGCCCAAAAGTAGAGAGAGAGTGTGGGGGAAACTGTCTGCCATGAGGCAGGGGGAGGGTTGGGAAGGGTGGGATACTGGGGACACTGGTGGTGGAGAATGTGCACTGGTGGAGGGATGGGTGTTTGGTCATTGTATGATTGAAACTCAAACATTAAAGCTTTGTAACTATCTAACAATGATTCAATTTTTTAAAAATCAAAATAAATAAAGATATGTGTGGAGCTAGAGAGATCGTGCAGAAGGTAGATTGCCTTGCACAGCTGACCCAGTTAGATCCCTGTAGGGTCCCCCAATTATTGCCAGGAGTTATTTCTAAATGTAGGGCCAGGACAAATGGCTGAGCATTGCCAGGTGTGGCCCAAAACCAAAAATCAAAACAAACAAACAAATATAGGCACACACCTGTGTTTGCTGCAGAGCTATTTACGTGAGTTCAGGTCAGGAAACAAGCCAAGTGTCCAGTGATGCATGTGTGGGTAAAGAAGTCCTGATTCATAGACAAAATTAAGCACTCTAAGAAAGAAAAGGGGGAGAGCCTGAGTTTCATTACAAGGCGGACGAGACTGGTGGTCTCGTGGTAAGGGAAATGCCAAGAAGACAAATCCCAGGTGGCCTCGCTCGTAAGTGGGATGTGAAGAAACACAGTGAGGTGTCGGAGAGTGTCCAGCTCTCAGCACAGGTTCTGACTGTTGCACTGAGTTTCCTAAGGAGAGCGTGGAACCCGGTGTGATAATATTGTACCTCTAAAGACACAGAAAGATTCACATGCTCATAAAGTCGCATGACTTCCATCAACATTTTAGAAAGAGAAAATTAATAAAGCTAAGGTTTGACTTGAAAACAACAGTTGCACATAGCGTGATATGAACAGAAACAAGGGTAGTTAAGAACAAGAAGGGAAGGAAGAAAGAAAGAAAGAAAGAAAGAAAGAAAGAAAGAAAGAAAGAAAGAAAGAAAGAAAGAAAGAAAGAAAGAAAGAGAGAGAGAGAGAGAGAGAGAGAGAGAGAAGAGAAAGAAAGAAAGAAAGAAAGAAAGAAAGAAAGAAAGAAAGAAAGAAAGAAAGAAAGAAAGAAAGAAAGAAAGAAAGAAGGAAAGAAAGAAAGAAAGAAAGAAGGAAAGAAAGAAAGAAAGAAGGAAAGAAAGAAAGAAAGAAGGAAAGAAAGAAGGAAAGAAAGAAGGAAAGAAAGAAGGAAAGAAAGAAGGAAAGAAAGAGAGAATAACCTTTATTTGCAAAGCGTAAGATTGCCATCCATGGAAAAAAGTGGGAATGAAGCATATAGTACCCCAGCTAACAAAAATAGTGCTTAATGGTGGCTGGAAGCAAAGAGCTAAGTGGGTATAAATAAGCCATAAGTGGGTGTAAAGGTGTTTTATTCCTTTAACAACAGCAACAAGGATACCAGGTAGCAAAAAAGATCAAAATACAAACTCAAAAGGGAACAGGTGAGGCTTATTAACAAGATATATAGGCCATTTGGTTAAATAAGAACTATGCCATATTTCTGGGCAAGAAGACAGAATTTAACAAAGGAAATTTTCATATATATGTGTGTGTATATACTTACTTATAGGCACATAAGTAAATTGCCACAAAAATCAATTAGATCTCTAAGAATTTGATGAAGTTATAATAAATAAATGTAAGCATCTGAAAACTTTAAAGCAGTAGGTGGAATATTTTATAAAATCTCCTGAATTTTAATTGCTTACAAAACAACGATGAAATTATTTCAAATCTTTCTTTCAGACAGTTTGCTTTAAGTAAGAGCATATTACCCAAATAACAAGAAGTGTCTTGTTATCAGAAATAACACTAGAAAAATCTGAATTTTTCCTTATTTAATTTTGCCTTTATCAAAATAATTTTGATAAGTTTATAAACTATGCTTAAAATTATGTAAATTTGTATAATTTTTTGAAGTAAAATCAAACACTGTCATTAACTTGAGACGAGGCTATGGAACCCCCCAGACGTTCTGACTCAAAGTCTAACGTTCTTTCTCATGAAAAGCGTTGAGCAGACAGCCAAGTGCTTTATAGGCTTTTCATTGACATAATTAGAAGGATTGAAAATGAACTAAAATAATAAATAATAACATTCACACTGCTTGATGCAATATTGGTTATTTCTGGGTCTAAAATAATCCCAGTACCTTTGGAAGTATGTGTTTCACATTTTCAGAAACATTGACTCAACAGACAATAAAACAAATTGCAAAGAGTTGTGAAATAGAAATATATCAAAGATACATACAGAAACCACTGGAACGGTGCCTGTCACATGGGAAGTGTCCAATAAATATCTATTGGATGAATTAGTTTATAAATTCAACCAAATATAAAGTGCAGAATACTGACTGTTCTAATTTTTTTGGTATATAAATCACATCACTGAGTATTCAATAAATGGTTCTGGGAAGCTGGTGAATAATTCAGGAACAACATCCATGTTTTTCCTTTCGGAAAAACTCCTTCCTCCAACAAATCCACATTCCAGCCAGGTTAGCTAGGCTTACAGCATATGACCCTAAACAAGGAACCAAGACAGGGAAAAGAAAATTCGAGAGACAGAGATTAGCCTGAACATTTAAGTTTGGCTGAAATAATGATCCTGGGCTTTGCAATATTTAAGTCAACAATATCCCCCCTTAGTGGACCAGGTTGAAGAAACAGGAGTTAGTGGAAAGGTAAGTAGGGAAAGTGATGGGCATCCAGGGAGAGCCACTGGCAGGCGCCAGCCATCAGTCAGCAATGTCACCATCTCCACAAGCCCTTCTCAGACTCCACCCTTCAACAAAGCCTGCTCGCACTCTAACACGAGTTCAGATATTGCCCATTATTTACAAATGTTCCTTTATATCAGCAAACTAAGTCATCCCCCCCCCCCCCGCTTCATTGCACATGGAATAGCACTCTATCATAATTTCCCCTGTGTGACCCAACTTACTTGTTTTTATGTCTGTTTCATCTCTGAGCTCATAATTTATCTGAGTCCCCACCACCTAGGATGATGCCACACTAATGCCAAGTAGGTATCTTCTAAATGTTTGATAAGTTCAGTAATCAATCAATGAACAGAAGCAGTGCAAGATTAATGCACTGTAGCACTGCCATCTTGTCATCTTTGCTCGAGCGGGCACCAGTAACATCTCCACTGTGAGATTTGTTGTTACTGTTTTGGGCATAGCGAATACGCCACGGGGAGCTTGCCAGGCTCTGCCGTGCTGGTGGGATACTCTTGGTAGGTTTCCGGGCTCTCCGAGAGGGACGGAGGAATTGAACCCGGGTCGGCTGCATGCAAGGTGAACGCACGACCCACTGTGCTATTGCTCCAGCCTGCAGCATTAATAAAAGCAGCAAAACAAGCCCAAATGCCTGGAGTGATAGCATATCTTTATTGTGCGAGTGTTCAGAAATCTCTCGCCGTCTCACTGGCACGTCATGTTTTGCAAATCCGGGAAAGCGACACGGCTTCTTTATTGCTTTCATGTGCACTTCATGGCCCGTTTTCTGGTGAATTCTTGAGAAGCTGAATTTTATTTCTCGAACTGAGAAAACAAAGCTCCACACTTGGGCGCCTGCGTGCTGGGGACCAACTCCACGTTCCCTTCTGTCCTTCCGAGCCTCGTCCAGGAGCGGGCTTGGATGGAGTTCAGTTCACCCCTTGCTCTTCCGAATAGTAGCCAGTCTTCCGCCAGCGAAACTGTTTCCCTTCATTTCAACAATGGCATATGGTTCCTCTGTTTACAACAAACCTGTACAAAATACTTTTTTTTGTTTTTAGAGAAAGATGGGCTGGGCTATGAACTCTTAATTTGCACCTCACTTCCAACATACAAAACACGGGGTCCGTGGGGTGGGCAAACTGAGGCCATATTTGCAAAGAAAGCACAGCACAGGCAAATGGGAGTTTACTTCTAGGAGTTAACTGTCAGTGCACTGCTTCGTTTTTAATTGGCCGTTTTAAAAATGTCTAATTATCTTATAAATGGCACCCTATCATCCTACAAGTGTTGGACTCCTGCACCGTACTGTTTATTATTATTTTGCATTACAATTATTAAGCAAAGCAAGAAGGTGACATTAAGCAGCTCATTAGGGAGCTTTCTCCCCACCCACCCACCCCCAACCCTTAAGTCTAAAGTCTTGGGGAAGCTATTGACATAGTTTATCATTGGGGGTTAAAAAAGATTCGGTCCAATTATGGGTACACAAAAGTTTTTATTATGAGTTTAATTTTGAAGCATAAATGGCCATTGTAAAGTGCTTGTTGAAATATTAATTTGTGCTCATGGATTTCTGTCAATGGATGAACAAGCCATCCTGGATTGAAATTAATTAAGAGAGAAACCAAAAAAAATAATAAATGATCAAAGATAACAGGATCTGTATGGCCAAATTGCTGTGAGCTCTGCCGCCCTATTCCTCTCTTTGGAGCTGGCCGTTCTGGTGCTGGGCGGGGGGGCGGGGGGCGTCGAAGGGGGAGGTAGGGGGAACAAAAGCCCTCAGCAGAGCAGGAGGGAGAGGCCCTCAGCGCACCTTGCATTGTGTTTCCATGGCTATGCTGGCCCTAATGCTGTGTGCTCCCAGCAAGGTTGCAATTAGTATTTGGATGCAGAAGAGAAACATAATGATCTCATATTGAAGCAACACTTGTTTAATACTATTTTGAATCTAGGCGTCCTTTCAAGTTGCTAACGAGCAGCTCTGCTGGTCAGGGGGAAAAAAATGACTCAGACATTTTGTCCCTGGATCTCTGGTTCTTTCAAGCCGACTTCCTGGGGACAGAGACGCGGCTCGTGTGTCTGGTTTGCCCACACAAGCCCTCTCCCAGCCTTCACACCCTCCTTGCTGGCATCATTCAGAAGTTCTGAAAGACTTTCCTGCCATTTCCCGGGGGGAGGGCAGCCGTGAGGCCGCACCTTCATTCATAGCGGATTGGAAATTCATACTCGTCGCCCTGAAAGTGCCCCCCAGGCATTAGCTGTGCAGAGTTTAGCTCTTGTGATGTGCACCACCAACCTCACAAAACGCACTGTGCCGTCCCAGGGATTAAACCTGGCCTGTGCTCTACCACTGAACTTCACACACACACACACACACAGACACACAGACACACACACACACACACACACACACACACACACACACACACACACACCCGGTCTGGTCGTTTCCTGAAGAGGCAGATTCACTTCCGGTGGAGTGTTTTGTTTGTTTGTTTTTCACTGTGTCACAAAGTGTTGAGTTGCAAGTTATTCACACAGAAGTGGTGAAAGAGGAGGAAGAGGATATGGGTGAGTCCTGGGGGTGGGACATGGGGAAAACTAAGCCCTGGCAATGAGGGGAGAGAAGTTGAGAGGAGGATGTACATCTCCCTCCCCGCCCCCCATGCCCCATTCCCAGAGCACAAAGTCAAGATGATCAAGGCCAAGTTTGAGAGGCTATCACGTTAGCCTCTCAGTATCTACATTGCAAATCATAATGCCCAAAAGTAGAGAGAGAGTATGGGGGAAGTTGTCTGCCACGGAGGCAGGGGGAGGGTGGGAAGGGGGCTGGATACTGGGGACATTGATGGTGAAAATTGTGCACCGGAGGGGATGGGTGTTCAACCATTGTATGACTGAAATGCAAGCATGAAAGCTTTGCAACTATCTCACGGTGATTCAATAAAAATTTTTTTTAATTTAAAAGGCGTCAGAAATCAGATGGGTCAAAAATCAAATCTGAACGTAATGCAATTCAGAGACAACCGCTGGACTAGAGCTGTTGCTGACTGGATTCCACGGGTCGTCAAAAGACCGCATGGCCGCCCACCAACGAGATGGTCAGACTTCTTCGTCAAAACCCTGAATGAATGGTTTGAGGCTCTTCCTGTTCCTGGAGCAAGTAGATATCATTGGGCTACACTAGCACGCTACAGGGACAAATGGAGACATTATTGGTGCCTGCTCGAGCAAATCAAAGAGCAACAGGATGACAAGTGATACAAGTGATACTAAAAAAAAACCTAGTCTGGTGCATAGAGAAAGGGACCTGAACTAAGCTAGGGGTTTATTTTTTTTTATTTTTTTATTTTTTTTTTTGCTTTTTGGGTCACACCCGGCGATGCACAGGGGTTACTCCTGGATTTGCACTCAGGAATTACCCCTGGCGGTGCTCAGGGGACCATATGGGATGCTGGGATTCGAACCCGGGTTGGCCGCGTGCAAGGCAAACGCCCTTCCCGCTATGCTATCGCTCCAGCCCCAAGCTAGGGGTTTAAGTGGAGAGAAAATCACTAGACAAATGCCCAGAAGCTGTTCTGACAACAGCGCCGAAAAGGGAAGAGACAGAATCTTGGGGTTCACCGGTTTTCTCTTGCTGCATGAGGGTAATTGGTAGAGGCAGACTGATCTAGAGTAAGGGTGGGCAGCTACAAATACAGAAAAGCCAAAGAAACAGCCCCACTAGGACTGTAAGTATCCAGAGATAGACTCGTGTCTGTATAGAATGACCATGGTTGAGTGGGAGCCTCAGATATGACCCCTCTCCTAAAAATTCCTCACCTCCACCTACCCAGTCGATTCCCAGGTTGACAGGGGATCCCATTCTATAACTCCAAAACACACAAGAGCTCCCTTGACTGCACGCAACCCAGCCTGGACATGAGGTGGTCTCCAAGACCATTCTTATGTTTTCCTCCAGATATGGTGGAAGGGGCTGTCCTAAAATGTACAAGAATTCTCTCCATCTGCACCTCTGTAATTGGATCCTGCTCCCTCTGGCCCCTTTAAGAAAACCCTTTTAGAGGACCCATTCGGGTTGGAAGATGAGAGCTGAAAGTAGACTATAGACCTGTAGACCGAATATGATGGCCACTCAATACCTCCATTGCAAACTACAACACCCAAAAGGAGAGAGAACAAAGGGGAATGCCCTGCCACAGAGGCAGGGTGGGGTGGTGGGGGATGGGGTGGGGGTGGTGAGAGGGATACTGGGACCATTGGTGGAGGTGAATGGGCACTGGTGGAGGGATGGGTGAACGATCACTGTATGAGCAAAATGGAAACACAAAAGTTTGTAAGTTTGTAACTGTACATCACAGTGATGCTCTAATAAAATTTTTTTTAAAAAAAGAAAACCTTTTATCTTTCACCTCTCTCTTCCTAGCTTTGTGGTAAAACCCAAAGAGATTTATTTGATCCCATTCTTCTCCCCCTCTTTCTTTCAAAGCCAAGTTTCTCAACGTCATTAGCTACACTTAATCTGTTTCTTTCTTTCTTTCTTTCTTTCTTTCTTTCTTTCTTTCTTTCTTTCTTTCTTTCTTTCTTTCTTTCTTTCTTTTTTACTCATCAGCCTAACATGAACAGACTTTTCCTACCATGGTCCATTGACATTGTTCCTAAAAAAAAAAAAAACTCCTCGTTAATAACTCGAATAGAGGGACTGGAGTGATAGCACAGCGGGTAGGGCATTTGCCTTGCACACAGCTAACCTGGGTTCAATTCCCAGCATCCCATATGGTCCCCCGAGCACCACCAGGAGTAATTCCTGAGTGCAGAGCCAAGAGTAACCCCTGTGCATCGCCAGGTGTGACCCAAAAAGAAAACACACACACACCTCTAACAGAAAGTTTTGGTCCCTGGCACACACAAGCTTTCAGCAACACTAGTTTTCGAAACAGTTCCTGTCTTAAGTCCTGTAGTACCACACAATCCAGGTCTATTTGTTCTCTGCTTGTTTAAGTTTTCTTCACAACAATTTCTCCTGCTGTGCCTTCAACACTGATGTTCCTAGTGGGTCTGTCCCTGCTCCTGAACTCTAACATTCTTGCACACTTTCCTGGGGCCCAGTCTCTGCTGTCTCATCCTGAATCTGCTTGGTCTCCAGTGCCAACACCTTCTTTAGCCTAATGCCTAAAATGACTTTCTGACTTCTGCTTCTACACTTAGTCTTAGCGAAACCGTCTTGTTTCAGCATTATTAAAATGCAGCTCTTACTATGCTGCCCAATCTTTTAATAGTCACCCGTCACCCTGAGGATCCGTCCAAACTTCTGCACATGTCTCGTACACCCTCGTGAGAATGTTCCCACGCGATGCCTCAGCCTCTGGGTGAGAGGTTGAGAGACGGGCAGTTGCCTTACACACCGTGGACCTGGATTCAATCCCTGGCACCCCATATGGTCTCCTGAATGCTGCCAGGAGTGATTAAGAGCCAAAATGAAGCTCTGAGCACTGCCAGGTGTGGCCCCAAAACCAAATAAAGAAAACAAAGCCAGGAAAACCCCAGCCTTTTTCCTTTCCACTACTCCGTTTCTGTCCAAGATGGAGGCTTACTGGCTTTTCCCAGTGCTGTCCATCCGTGCCCACCCCAGCCCCCACGGGCCAATTTTTCAAATGCGTTCATCAATGTTTCATGAGGTCTAAATGATGCTAAAAGAGAAAGTCTCTCACTTCCAAGTTCACACTTTAGAGTTTCAAATATGAGCCCAGACTTATTTTTATGTCAGGGGGAAATTGCTTTAAGTATCTAATCTGGACTGAACATATGGGAGAGGGAGAGTTTACGATGCAGGTTTTCTGGTTGTGGTCAAATCTCTTTCATTGAAGCCAGCTCCTGCCATGAGAAACGGTTGGGATATAAACACCAACCGCTTGGAAGACGCTCTGTGAGGGAGTTAGAGGCGAGCTGAGACTCAGCCCGTCGCAGAGCTCCCGGGATTCGGCTTGAGAGTGAGCAGTGATGCTCTGGGGCGGCCTGGGAGGGAAAACAGAAAACACAGTGGCCCATAGCAGCCACTCGCTAGACCTAAGTGTGCTGTTGAAGCTGCAGTAGAGACGGCTCTTTCAAAGAGCTGATGAGCTCCCTGCCCCAAGCAGAACCCCAGCAGCCGGAAACCTCCAGAACCCAACCACCACCTTGCCCAAGGCCACTCTCCACATGCTCAAACGAGTCTCACCCAAAATGGGATGAACCTCACCAGAGAGCAGACCAGCAGGAAAACCCAGATATGCAGGAGCCCGTGACTGAGATCTCCAAGCCCATTCAGATCAGGACTGGGCCTCCTTCCCCCCAAGTCCCCAGTTTTCCAGAAGCTTGGCAGTCACACCCACAAACTGCCCCTGGCGCCAAGGAATCTCATCAATGGCCAAGACCCAGAGACTAAACTAAAGCTCCCGGAAGAGAATGGCATGGAATTTCCTGGGCATTATATTCTATCCATAACAAGCAATATAAAACAAATCATCTAGCATTGCCTTTTCAGCAGGTTTGAGTGGTGGTAGGACTGGTGTCGAAATATTGAAGGTAACCAAAGTAGAGAGAGAGTATGGGGGAAATTGTCTGCCACACAGGCAGGGGAAGGGTTGGAACCAGGACGGGGTGAATATTAGGGATTTTGGTGGTGGAAAGTGTGCACTGGTGAAGGGATGGGTGTTTGATGACTCTATGACTGAAGCTCAAACATGAAAACTTCATAGCTGTATTTCACGGTGAATAAAAAACAGGGGGGAGGGAATAATAACAATTAATAATTATTAATTTTATTAATAAATAATAAAATAAAGTTAACATTCAGAATAGAATTTAATAAAAGTAACGTGGAGTTCATGCCCAGTTCAGTCAGCTTAATCAGTGGCTGAATAAATAGCAGTACTCCACATTATTTAAAAAAAGAGAAAGAGAGAGCTTCTGAGGTCCGAGAGATAGTACACAAATTAGCGTTTGCCTTTCACCTGGCTCACCTGGATCCAGCCCCTGGCATGGGACCATCCACCCGCTCCCCGAGCTTCCCCAGGAGCCATCTCTGAGTGAGGACCCAGGAGTTTACAGTACACACCTCACGGAGCACAATAACATGCTGTGCTCCATGTGGCCTGAGCACTGCGAGGGGCGGCCCCCAAAACCTAAATAAATACCTGACCTACTGTTTGGAGGGCAGAGAGAGGGCGCTGAAGTGGTAGGGCAAGTGCCAACATCCAGAAGGCCCTGGGCTGGATCCCAGGCACCACATGCTCCCCCCAACACCACAAGTGCTGAGCACTGGTTAGCAAACAAACTTCTGAAAACACCTGTGCTAGCGGGGGCAGAGAGCGGGAGTGTTGGGTCAGACCTGACTGTGTCCGGGGGCTACTCCCGACTCTGTGCTCAGGAACTACTCCTGGTGGTTCTCGGGGGCCATAGGTGGTGCCAGCGACGGAGCCTGGGTCTGCCGTGTCCAGGGCCAGCTCCCGCCCCGCTGTGATGTCAAGCCCCAGGCCTGCTCCGCTAAGGTGCACACACCGGTTCCAGCAGACGCGGGTGGGTCTGACGACAGTCTGCAGACACACTTGGCTTCAGAAGGACGAGGAGGTGCCCCCGAGGACCAGGAGCAGGAGCAGACCCTCAAGGAAGCTCCTGCCACTGACAGCCCCGCTCCAGGTCAGTCTCACACTGCCAGGAGGTGGACCAAAGTCCAAAGGCACAGGCCGGGAGAGGCCAACGAGGCACCTCTGCTTGCCAAACAGTGCCGTGTTCTCGGGGTCAGCTCCCATTTCTCTCCGGGGAAGGAAGCCTGAGGCCCGGGGCAGGGGTAGCGATCCGAGGGGTTTTGTTTCTCTCTCATGGATGGGGACACTGCTGAGAGCTCAAGGAAGTCGCACGTGGGCTGGAGCGATAGCACAGCGGGTAGGGCGTTTGCCTTGCATGCGGCGAACCCGGATTCGAATCCCAGCATCCCATATGGTACCCTGAGCACCGCCAGGGGTGATTCCTGAGTGCATGAACCAGGAGTGACTCCTGTGCATCGCCGGGTGTGACCCAAAAAAAGCAAAAAAAAAAAAAAAACAAAGGAAGTCGCACGTGGAGGGAATATGCAAGGGGCCGGGCAGCTGAGGCCACTCTCGGAGCAGACAGAGCCAGGCCGGCCAGGTTCCCGCCTTGACGGAGACGCGGCAGGGTTCGCGCCCGCCAGGATGTGTGGTGGAAGCCACATGCAAATTTCTGCGGCCTGCAGCCGCCACATGCCAGCTCCTTGTCGGGGCTTGTCCCAGGGACTTCAGCGCCCCAGAAAGCAGGCCCCAGCACAAGACCGGAAAAGTGGGTTTGGGGAGTCCTGCTCTTGGCCGGAGGGTTCCACTGGTCCCTCAGCATGCAGATACAGACAAGGCTGGACACAGGGAGCCCCGAAGAATTGGAGGGGCGGGGTTGGAGCCATAGCACAGCAGGTAGGGCGTTTGCCTTGCACGCGGCCAACCCCGGTTCGATTCCCAGCATCCCATATGGTCCCCTGAGCACCGCCAGGAGTAATTCCTGAGTGCAGAGCCAGGAGTAACCCTTGTCTCGGCATTGCTGGGTGTGACCCAAAAAGCAAAAAAACAAACAAAAAACAAAAAACAAAAAATGGAGGGGCCCTGAGCAGTGACCACAACAGATGAGTGTGTTGCTAGACTCTTGGTCTTCATGTTGTGTATATTTAACTGTCTCTGGCACACCAACAAAGCTTCCCTAAAAGAATACTTTTCAGTAACACACAAACACACACACACACTGAACACTAAACCCCAAAGACCAGATGAAATCCCAGTAAAAGAAGTTGAAAGTTAAACACTGTTTATCAGGGGATCGCTCAAAGAAACTAGGTGTGTGCAGATATGGCCACTGAAATTGTAGGACATTAACTGCAGGACCAACCAATTCCACTACTTTAAGGTTTTCTGTCGCAACCAACACACAAACTTTAAATATCCTTACACAAAGTAGAGAAACCCTGGGTACCTGCCTCAGCACTGCCGTTGGTTTTTAGTGTTCCTTTAGACAGCTGACGCTCTGGCAGATGAAGAGCTCACGTTCACTGAGCCAGAGGCTAGTCAATGTTTATCCCATGATTCTTGTTGGGGAGGCAGAGGCCGGATGATTCCAAGTTGCACTTAGAAGGATTGATGGATGGTCACTTCCAGCAGTCGTTGACCTGCCGGCCCAATGGTTCAATGTGAGCCCACAAATGTGGCATTGCTTTGGTCCTGATGTGCTGGGGATCACCAGGGCCACCCCAGTGATGCTCAAAGGCCTCTAGAGTTACATGCAGTCAGGCCTGTGCAACCATGTGGTGCCACGTGGTTGCTGGCTACTTCCAAGGCTTGTCTTGACCCCTGTACTCCCCGCCCAGGCTCCTCTCCCTGTGCTCTGAACCCAGGAAGACAGTCATACAACAAACAACCATCGTTTCTAACTGTGCACCGTGCTGCCTCATAAAGAAGCTCAGCTTTTAAATTTGGTGATTGAAATACTCCCTAAAATATCCCTGGACAGCAATGAAACAATAAGCTATTCTCCAATCATAGTGACAGGTCAGAGGTTTTCTTACACCTATTCAATGATTGCATCAGAATAGAATGTTTCCTAAGATGTGCAATTGTGATGTTGACCTACAAGACGGGTTAAGATACCGTACTCCTAAAACTTTGCCTCCCTGGAAAAATAGACATGACACACAGCCTGTGACAAAACAAAGTAGAGAGAATGTATGACTTGCCTGTGAATTTTGCTTCCCACTTTGTCTCTGGTTTACTCTGAGTCAGCTCCCCTGGGTGTGGAAGGAGAGAGCCTTCATCTAGTGGACCTCCACTTCTCCGTGTGAAGGATCCTAGAAGTCCGTAGCTACTTCCTCAGTATCTGTAGAAAAGGGGTGAAAAAGGAAAGCATGTGAACTGTACTGCTAGAAAGATGCCAAGACGGTCATGGGTACTTCGTGTGGCCTTGCTCATCTTATTTTTCTCATTCACCAAAGAAGAAAGTGAGAGTTCAACCAGCTGGAAACAGCAAAGTCAGAATTTTGAACCCAAGATTTTTTGATTTTCCCATTCAGGACCTCTCCGGTAGCAAAAATGTCACCTCTCCATGTGAGCCAGAAAAATACCAAGTTTAGTGAGAAATGGTTTCCTTCCAAGATCATGATGAACAAAATCGCATATAAAAAGAAACAGTCCTAATGACTCCCACCATTTTTGTCTGAAGCAAGGACAAGAGGATATATTGCAAAGCCAGATGACTAGATATTTATCAGTCAGAAATGTCTCAAAAATACAGCTTGATTAGTGAATTGCAGTATGTTCAGTAATTAATTAAGAGTTTGATTTGTGAAAACAAAGCATGATGGCTCCCACACACACCATGTGTCCCCCGAGCAGACGAAGTTAGAGCTTAATGCTGAGGCCCCCAGTTCAGCTAAGCAGCACAGATGTGACTCAAATTAGCAGGATGAACTCTGAATAACAATATCACCATCCAAGTTAGTAAGCGGTAGCTACCATTTCTCCCGGAAGAGCTGGGGACTGTGTCTAGAGTTCAGATTTATGAGCTTTCCACTGGGCAAAAATGAATTTTCAGAGATGCTTGAGCCAGTGCAATCAACCCTCAGCACTCTTGGAGAAATGAGATTCATCTCTTTAACCAGCTAGAGAGAACCCCAGTTCACATGGAAAAGTGGCCGTTGCCATTCCAAGAAAGTACATGCATGCATGTGTGCATCCATGTGTGTGCATGCATGTGTGTATGTGTGTGTGTGTGTGTAATGGGAGTACACTGGTAGATAGGCACCAATTTTGGGAAGTAAACCCTATGTTGCAAGCAATTATCTCTGTAACTGAATTTGAAGAGCTAAACTTGACACTGGTTTGCTTTTGGAAAAAAAAATCCTCTAGATGAGAAGGTTATGATAATGATCGTTTTTACTATTGATGTACAAGGATATCAACAGTACACCTACCCCACCCCCACCAAAATGCCCGTGACCCTCATCATCCCAATGTGCACTCCGGTCCAATGTCCTACCTGCCCACTCCTGCATGTGTTTGGGACCCTCCACTCGTGCTCCTACGTTACCTTCTAGTTGCCTATTTTTTCCCTCCACCCACCCCCCCAAACCTAACACTCTCAGGTCTGGATTCTAGAATCCCAGGTTTATTGTTGATTAATATTTCCAGGCCCTTGATTTATCTCTCATCAACACAGGTGAGCAAGATCTCCCTGTATGTGTCCTTCTGCCTCTGGTTTATTTTGCCAAACTGACACACTCCAACTTTATCCAAGTTGCTGTGAACACCATGACTT
Organism: Sorex araneus; assembly: GCF_027595985.1. Lineage (NCBI taxonomy): Eukaryota > Metazoa > Chordata > Mammalia > Eulipotyphla > Soricidae > Sorex > Sorex araneus. The sequence goes on from NC_073311.1 coordinate 63,707,549, forward strand.
TGATTTTTTTTCTCGTGACTGTCTAGCATTCCATTTTGTACATATACCCCAATTTCTGTTTCCGTTCCTCTGTTGTTGGACATGAAGGTTGTTTCTGGTTATTTCTTTGTGTGTTTATTTAGGGGTCACGCCTGGCTACTATTTTTTCTCAGGACTTTTTTCTGGTTCTGTATGCAGGGATGCCTCCTGGCGTGTTGGGGGACTATATATGGTGCCAGTGACTAAACCCAGGTTGGCTGAGTGCACGGCAAGCGTCCTGCCCACTAGAGCGTGGCTCTGGCCAACGGCTGTTTCTCTATCCTGCTTATGGCACTAAGAGCTGCAATGAACACAGGTGTGCCTGTATCTTTTCAAATAAATGGGGTTTATTGGGGTTTTGTGGAATAGCTAGATGCCTAGATGTGTGATAGGTAGGTCAAATGGAAACTTCATTCCTACGTTTTTGAGAACTCTTTATGTTGACTGTTTGCCATAAAGTCTGAACCAGATGACATGCCCACAAGCAGTGAATGAGAATTCCTTTTTCACCGTATCCCCACCAACATTTGACATTTTCAATTATTAATATATATGCCATTCTGGCAGAGAGTCTCTTGCCCAAACGCCTGGCTGTCTTCTCCGGGGCCCCTCAGAGGGGATAGGCTCCAGCTTCCCTCCCCACCCCGAGCAGAGTTCCTGACGGCCGAAGACCACCAGAACCTAACTACAGCCATGCTGGAGGCCCCTCTCCACACGTTCGGACAGGCCTCATGCATGAAGGTACCGGCAGAGGAACCCAGGTGTGTGTAATTCCATCAATGGCTAATATCCAGAGACTTAAAAGCGAGCTCCCAGAAACCTACAAGATATCTTGTAGCCTACTTCTCCCTCTGGGAGAAACTGGCAAGCTTCTGAGAGCTTCCTGCCCACATGGGACAGCCTTGCAAGCTTCCCATGGTGTATTCATATGCAAAATCCAGTAACAAGCTGGATCTCATTCCCCTGACCCTGAAGAGGCCCCAGTGTGACATCGTTGGGAGGGCTGAGTCGAGATAGACTTCTAAGATCTCAGGGAAAGGATGAATGGAGAGGTTACTGAGCCCGCTTGAGAAATCGATGATTAACGGGATTTCGTGATCATGATCATGATGATGCCATTCCACTTGTGTTAAGTGGTGGCCAGTTGTCATTTTGATTTGGGTTTCCCTGAAACTAATTAATAATGAGCACTTTTCATGTACTTCTTATCTGTCCATATGTCTTGTTCTTGGATGTGTCTATTTGTCTCATCACCTCTTTTGAGGGGGGTGTTGGCTTTTTGTTTGTTTCTGAGCTGGTTAGATGTAATATAACCTTTACTTGAGGTATTATATTCGAATATCTCCCCCCAAGTCAGTTGGGTACCTTTTTAATTTAGCTCGAGTTTCTTTTTCTCCGCAAAGAAGCACATACTCACTGTGCTTTTTTTAAAAAAAATAAAATAAAAAATAAGCTTTGTTATCAGCCTACAAAAACTTTTCTTCAAGTATAAATTTTATTCTTTGCAAAAGAATCACCAGAGAGGAAAATACAAAACAAAAAAAAATCAGACCAATCTTCATAAGAAATCAGATTATGGCTCTACAATCAAAGGTGAAATGTCCCACAGGGAATATTTATGCCGTAAGTACAATTCAAATAATAGTGTATTTTCAGAACAAGGACAAGACACTCTCACCCAGTCACAGGTAGCCCATATTTCAAACACTCCCAGCAAATCATATCTTCCAGAGGTGGCCTCTTCCTCTTCATTATAAAATAATTCACATCTTACCCTTTACTGCAAGAGAACACTATCAAGACAAGGGGTCTCCACAGACTCATCTCCCTCCCCTGGTTACTGTTAACACTGGTGGTACTTAAATCCATCTCGGCAAATGTGTTCTGGTTTAGAGCATCTTCCTGAAGATCCATCTGACAGGTTGCGTTTGAAAGTGCACTCAGGGTTACTTTGCCACGTTCGTCGGTTGCAGTACGAGTGCCACGGAAGCAGGACTTCTGCAGTCCATCAACATGGTGCCCTAGGAGTGTCTACGATCATTGCACCCACCGTGCGTTGGGTCTCACACATCCTGCTCCCTGACTCCACAGTCCAATGCCTCTGTCCCCAGCTTGCGTCCTCTCTCCACTCACCCCTCCCCATTCTGTTCCAGGCTCATTTTGCTGCCTTTGCAGCACTTTCCCCTGATTCCTTCCTTTCTGCAGCTGTTCTCTTTGCATCTCTGGAAGGCAGACAATACTGACTTTTGGCAGCTACTACCTCTGTTTTGATAAGCAATGCTCCGGCGGCCAGGGGTCCCCCTTGGCAATACTCAAACCGGGGCAGATGGCTCACCGCTCAGAGGCAGTGAAGCAATGCTGCTGAGGACCAGTGGTGCTGAGGGGACACCAAGGCTACACTGGGAGCACTGAGGGCACACGAGGACTACCCTGCTCGTGAGGCGGAGGGAGGGAGTAGTCTTGGGGATAGAACTTAAGTCTTTGCGTGCAAGGTATACATTCCTACACCTTGAGTTCTCTCTCTGGCCTCTTGCAAATTTTTAAGATTCAGAGGCCAGAGAGATAGAATAGTGGTCAGGGCATTTGGATTCCAGGCAGCCAACCTAGGTTTGATTCCCCAGCACCCAATACGGTCTCCCTGAGTCCTGCCAGGAGCCATCCCTGAGCACAGAGCCGAAAGTCAGCCCAGAGCACAGTTGGGTCTGACCTAACTAGTAACAAGTTTCTAGTTTATTTCCTGTATAAAATTCCCTCCCCTGTCCAGGTGGTGCCCCCTGCCCCCTTCCTGGTTGACATCGAGGGAGCACGCATGCCTAACCAGGGCCCTCACGTGGGTTGGGGGTCTCACTTGCGAACCTGGTTGCAGGAGCCCTGTGGCCCCACAAAGCTCGCCCCCGTGTCCCTCAGAGGTCCCAGCCCTGGCAGCTGTGCATCTTTTGTGTTTGTTGGAGGGTGCCCCCCTTTTGGTGCCAGCCCTGGTGCAGCTGGAAGTGGCTCTGGGTGCCAGAGATCACGGACGACAGAGCTGCCAGGATCCAGGCCGAGTGTGGGGACAAGGGGAGCTTGAGCAGGCCCTCTCAAGGCGGCGCTCGGGGCCCTTAAGTTGTTCCACCTGGTGAGCAATATCTATCGACAACCAAAATGGCATGACAGCCCGTCGTTTGGGGTCACCTCCTAGAGACCTTTTTTAGAGGCTAGAGACGGCCTTCATCCCCTTTTCTGTTGAAACTCAGGTGGCCTCAGTTGACTTGGTATGAATTTATTGCATCCACATTTTTGACAGACACGTGAGCCCAAACTGTTCAGCCGAGGTCATGAGGACTATTTTGTGAAGACAGGCGAGTTCATAGGCTTCTGGGATTTGTAAACAACATGTATTCTCAACCATGCCTCTGAGATTTTCAGCTTGTGAAACACTTTTGAAAACTGAAGAAAAAGTCCATCCGAGGGCTGCATTCCATTCTCTAGAGTTTAAAACACACACTCACACACACACACACACACACACACACACACACACACACACACACCAAAACCACCACACAATCTGTTATAGGAAAGATGCTTATTTAAGTGGTTTTTTTTTTCTTTTAATAATTTCCTGCTTCCAAAGGAAGGAACATGCTTCTCATGACATTTAGCCCTCGTCTTTCTGAATCAGTCTTGTTGATTTAACACTCGGCGCACTCCAGCCTGAGCATACGACACATCATCAGAGTGGTCATCTGGAAGTATTCTCTTCGGCAAGACGATGCCGCAGTCAGCCTACCTAGAGGACGCCGTTTCGCTTCTCTTCATGACAAAGACCTTCATTTTGTCAACCTGGACTGATGCTGTAAGCTCTGGAGCCGACGGTCTTCATAATCTCCAAACTATCGTCCTTGGGCTCATTTCTAATTGACAAGATCTGATGTGCCTCTGCCCATTCTTCGTCCTAACTTCTTTTTAATGAGGGGAAAAAAGAGCCCAACGTGGATGTGTGTGTGTGTTCTCCATTAGGCCAGGGAAATTAAGAGAGAATGTTCTCCCCCGTTCTCAGTCATTTCAAAATGAGCTTCCCTGTTTTCCTGGCCCAAATGAAGTCTGCATTGTTTTTAATGAATTCGTTCACAGTGTGAGGACATCCAGCATGGCGGAGACCTCAAGCAGCTTTGCATTACACACAGTGACACCGCTTGCGAGAGCTTCAAAGGCTGTGTGCTTTATTGCTTCATCATTTCTGGAGAAAATTATTTTTAGACTGTCACACTACCCCTCCCCCCCCTTTTATTTTTTAAACAGCAACCAGAAAAAAAAAAAGAAAAGAAAAGAAAAGAAAGGGTCAGGGACATGATCCAAACACATCTGTTGTCTAGAAAGATGACACGATTTGTAACTGATATAGATTGTTGAAAAGGAAACTGGCTTCATTTGTAAATGAGGTGATTGAATTATCCGTGGTTTCTCCATTTTTTTTTCCTTCCAGCAGCAAACACATTTTTAAACCAGAAATCAAAACCCCATCTACAAAAGCCCAGTAGATGAAAGGGAAATGATAGATGAACGCCCAGAAATCTGCCTCATCACTCTGCCCTTTGGCATTCCCTGGATCCCCTCCAGAAGCCTCTTAGGCGTGACATTGCCATGTTTCACAGTCTACAGTTCTAGATGATTCTATTGGACGAAAATGGACTGGAGTATCCATAGGATTCCCAAGGGGCAGACATGCAGTGTGGCCCTGCCTCCAGGAGCCCACCCAATTCTGCCTCTTCAATCTCACCATCAAATCACCGGGGAAGCCCCAAATCCCAGAGTCTTTGTCTCAGGTAGGAACAATCCAGGCCTCGTGTGGGCAGCTGTGTGAGAAGCACGCACTGAGCAAACTTGCCTTGCGAGTGGGAGGAAGGACTCAAGTGAACAAGAGATGAGTGATGCCATAAAATCATGGATAATATGATATACTAAGCGCAAATGGAAATACAGGCTCTGGGAACTCTTATGCTAGATACAATAGCTGAAAATAAATGTCATTTTTTTCTGAACCATTAAATCTAGTTTTTAGGAGGTAAGAAATATCTAGAAGAATATAATGATGAACGTCCTTCCTTGTCAGTTCCCTTCTAACAAGTAGTGATCATATACTTCAAAGGAAATCCTATCTCTTTCCTCACCCTGGAAAAGTACTCCCGGAGAGGAAATACTTGAGTCCACTGATGATTAGCATATGCCTTGAAACATAGGGAAAAGGACTCTTGAGTGATTCTTAAATGGTAACTGATTTTAATATCTTACTTGGGACTTTTAAGGCCTCTCAACCTCAGCTAATATCCTGTACCGTGAAACCCTTGAATATTGACAAAGCAAATAAGAAAATGTCCTGCACGTTTTAAGTTGAGCACACGACTGGCGTTTGCCTCTTTCCCTTCCATCAAGGAGGCATTTCCATTTCCACTGCTTACTTTTGGAATCTTGGTGCAGGACAGGCTGTCCCTGAATCTGTGATTGGAACGGGTGGGTTCAAAGGCCAGTGTGAGGGTGATCGTCACACCACAGCTTGCTTTCAGAAAGCATGGGAGAACAATGAATGGCACGTAAATTTTTTTTTTAATCACTGTTTGCATTTACCAGTCACTGCCTTATCTAGATAAACAACATCTCTCTGTCTCTTTGCCAAGTACACAAATCATTTTGTGTTCTTTTAGGCGAAAAGGGCTTTTTTCCCCCCTAGAACTTTTCCATTTGGTTCACTCACTTTGAAAAGTAAGACTATAAATTACTTAAATGAAACCATATAGAAACCCACATTTTAGAAAAATAATAACTTTTATAAATGGTTCTCTTAGTACAACCAAATATCCTTTGGGTATATAATAGTTACTTATTCAAAGAGCATTACAAATTGACCACCAGAGAGGCAGAAAATACACTTACAGCTCTAGCTGATAGACTGGGTGAAAGCAAACCCAAATATCAGGTGTACTCACATGGAATAAGATAAATCCATTTAGAACACAGTTCAAGTGTGAAAAAGAATTACGTATAGGATACGTCTTGTTGCATAGCCATTAAGACAAATGTGCTAGTGCCACTTAAAATGATCACAGAAAACATTAAGAGAATGTCTGACTGCTAGCAAAATCTATCTCCACATACTATTGTAGCTATGATAAGACAGCGAATTTAAAGTAATTAATATTTTAACCTCCAAGTCCTGTTGAAAGCAGACACTAGTGATCCAGTTGATCCTTCATATCTACCCTGATTAAAGGAAACTTCGGGTTTCCACTTAAATTATTTGACTCTTGCAGGTTTATGATCTTTATATCCAGAAAAATAAATGTCTGTCTTCTGAATGAGGGTCTAAAAACATTATCATATCTGTTTTTTTCAATAGGGGACTAAGAGAGGGATCCAATAGAAACATTACTTATTAATACATTTATGTAATCATATAAATTGAATATATCCTTGTACTCAATTATATAAGGATAATTGAATAGAAGTTTATAAGCATATAATTTATAAAACGCTATTCCAATAAAAGTCAATTGAGAATTTCCTGTAACTGAGACAAAAAAAAACTTACCAGAGGCAAATCTATTATTTAGTAAATATTTCAAAGACAAAAACATCAAAAATAAAAATTAAAAAAAATACAGAGGGCTAGAGCAATAGCACAGCGGGTAGGGCATTTACCTTGCACGTGGCCGACCTGGGTTCGGTTCCCAGCATCCCATATGGTTCCCCGAGCACTGCCAGGAGTAATTCCTGAATGCATGAGCCAGGAGTAACCCCTGTGCATCGCCGGGTGTGACCCCAAAACAAAACAAAACAAAATACAGAATTGTCCTTCATTGAGTTTTTGCTTTGTTCTGGGGGTCACAACCGGCTGTGTTCAGGGGCTATTCCTGGATCTGCACTTGGGGATCACTCGGAGTGGTGCTCCGGAGACCATCCGTGGCGCTGGGGATCAAGGCCAGGTCCACTGTGAGCAAAGCAAACATTTTGCTCACTCTGTGGCACCTGTACTCTATGTTTCTAAGGAGAATGGAGAATAAAATCTCATTACACGATCTAGGTTTTTGTAGTAACTAAAAGTCAAGTAATATCACCTTTGTAACTTTATAAAATACATAAGATTATTCAAGATATATACCATCCAAATTATTCACAGCAACGTAGAATATTCAAAATACTTTGAGAATACCTTAGACCACAGGTAAAAGTATCAGGGACTGAAGAAATAGTACCCCAGAGAGGATGCTTGCCTCAGCACTGCTTATGGTGCTCAGCCTTGCCGGCAGTGAGCCCTGAGCACAGAGCCTGGAGTAAACTCTGAACCGGGGGTAGGAGGTGGGGGTGAGACGCACTCCAAACTGAATGAAAAACCAAAACCTAAGTGTTAGAAGTATAAGGCTTTAAAAAAAGGCATAAATCTACATTTTGTTGGAGTAGATGATGGTTTCTTAACACACACGTACAAAGCAAGCAGAATGGAAAAAGAATAAATGATCCTTATAAAATTTAAAACTTTTGTGGTTCAAAGAACTATACTAAGAAGTATAAAGACAATTCAGAGTGGAAAAATATTTACAAATTATGTGTCTGATATGAAACTGATATGTCATATACATAATTTCTTACATCTCAGGAAAAAATAAATAACCCATTTTTGTAATGAGCAAAAGTTTACAAGAGCATTTTCCAAAGACATACTAATGAGCAGTGAAAAGATGTTCAACACCATTAGTGATTAGTGTACTATAAATTAGAAATTCAATAAAATATCACTTGATGGCTATAACCAATGATATGTAATAATCAGCATTATAAAAAAATTGGAGAAATTATAAATCTTGTATACTGTTGACGGGTACATAAAATGGAGTAGCAACTATGGAAACAGTTTGGAAGTCCTTCAAAAAGTTAAACATAGATTTCACATGTAACTCAGTAATTCTAGTTCTAGAGAAATAAAAACATATTTTATACATAAATGTGTATGTGAATATTTATGGTAGAATTATTCATAGTAAACAAAAGGTAGAAACAATCCAAATTTCTATTAATTGGTAAATGGATAAACAAAATTTGGTACATGCATTATAATGGAATATTTTTCAGCCATAAGAAAATGAATGAAGTACTGATACATATCATCATATGAACAAACAAGCATACTGAGAAAGAGAAATCAATGTAAAACATCACATATTGTATAATTTCAATTTCACATATTGTATAATTTCAATTTTCAGGAAATATCCCAAGTAGGCAACTATGTAGAGATGAAAACTGAAGGTATTATTTCCAGAAGCTAGGAGAGAACACGAAACGGGCTTGAGTCCTATTGGGTACAGGGTTTCCTTCATGAGGATGAAGTTTTCTGTGGTTAGACCTTGGCAATGGTTTTATAACTGTGATTAGCCTGAGGGGGGAAAACACAGAATTGTATACTTCAAAAGGTGAGTTTTGTGGTAGGTTAATTATATTTCAATTTTCTGAATGCTAAGAGATTGATGACACTATCTGGAAGTGCAAACTTGCCAAAGAAGTACATTTTTCATTAAATGTGGTCAGTTGGAAGTTGCTTATGTCCCTCTTTAAAGTTCTCGCTCGCTCTGATCATTCATTTTTCAGGACATTGATTTTGGCATCCTTCGCTCCATCAATAAGAGGTTACTAAAGGAGAATGTTCAGAATGGGCAAAAGTGTCTTCCTCCTGAAACTAAAAAATTGATTAGAATAATCTGTAATTTTTGATAATTTAAGATTTTATTATGGTCAAAGAATACCTTAAACCACAGGTAAAAAGTATCAGGGACCAATAGGCAAAAATGTACAAAAATAAGCCTTCATACATGGCATCTACTGATACTTCTGCCGGACTCATTTCACTCTCCTAAATGAGCTAGGAGGGCAAAAGCTCGGGAGCTTTTTAGATGGCAGAGAACAGGCAGGTCAGAATAGTGATCCTTAAGAGGAGAAAAACAAATCTGATGCATCCAGGGATCTCTGGCTAGAGACACTTTCCGGACGGACAGAGAGGGCAGATCTGAACAGAGGTCAGTGGGCCTGTGGGCTTGAACGATGGGTATCAGGGTTCCAGGAGGCCAGGGCCTCTGGCATTTGTGAATCAGAGACTCAGAGAGTAAAAGATAGTAATCAGAAAAACTGTTACAGAAGTGCGTGCGTGTGTGTGTGTGTGTGTGTGTGTGTGTGTGTGTCTGTCTGTCTGTCTGTCTGTCTGTCTGTCTGTCTGCCTGTCTGTCTAATTCTGAATACAAACTAGACACACTTAGAGTAAAGCTTGAGGCAGGGAAAACAACAACAATTGAACTATTGTCAGGCTTAAGTAGGGTTGCATTCCAGAACTTTCAAAGACTGTAGAGGGGCCACACCTTAATAGTGAGAGCAGCAGTCCTGAGAGAACAGGCAACTCGAAATCATCCAGCCCAATATTAAATCCTAAAAGTTCAGGTAAAGCTGATCAGAAAGAATCTCAGCTGTCTGAAGACATTTCCGTCTAGAAACTAGAAATTCAACAACATGAAATTGAAAATATCTTCACCCAATACGGAGGAATAACCATCTGAAGGAATGAGAAAAGGTAACCCAGAAGAAAAATGAGTTAATGAGAACATTTTCATTATGGACCAACTTGATGAATTTTCAGACTAGGTCACTTAAAAGGCTATTATAAATATGTTAAAATCTTTAAATAAAAACATGGAATGAGTGACATTAAGAGGTGAAATATAACGTCTAGAGCCATGAGTCACCTCTGGAGACATGAGCTGTCTCTAGATGTCGTAACATCTAAGCAACAGATCATAGTCTACAGAATAAGTTGGTGAAATGGAAGACAACTCAGTAGAAATAATTAAGAATGAAACACAAAAAGAAAAATAGCTTTAAAGAAAAGCAGAACCTTCAGTGAACTATAAAATGATATCAGTGGCCTAACACATGTGCAATTGGAATCTCAGAGGAAGTATACAGTGTGTGAAGGAATAGAAAATTTATCTGAATTTAAAATGGGAAAAATTTCAACTTTGGTAAAAATTACAAACCCACAGGTTTGGGAGTACCTGGATTCCCATTCATTACAAATGCGCGAGGAATCTCACAAAGGCACATTTTAATCTAAATTTGCCAAAATCCAGGGATACCAAGAAACTCTTTCAGTATATAAGAAATGATACATACTCCATGCCTGCTGAGTGTAAGCATTTAGAAAAGCTTATCAAACCATAAATAATTGCTTAAATGGTTGCACTTCATGAAGCACTTTTCAAGTCTCCTAGTAGTCTTACTCCCTGAATATGTGATGCTCATTTAAAGTTCTATCTCCTTTAGTTGCACTTCCTCTTGCACCAAATTCTTCTCAGCAAAATGTTGGAACAATAATTTGAATTCTCATCCCCTGGACCTAATTAAACACGATGGCGTGGGATGAGAAAGGGATATTGATGATGCAGATTCACACCGAAACAAATAGATTTGTCCCGGTTCCAGCTGGTTCCTCAGTGCCTCAGGTGGGTTCTGCACATGTTCTTTTTTTTTTCCTTTTTGAGTCACACCTGGCGATGCACAGGGGTCACTCCTGGCTCTGCACTCAGGAATTACTCCTGACGGTGCTCAGGGGACCATATGGGATGCTGGGAATCAAATCGGGGTTGGCAGCGTGCAAGGCAAACGCCCCACCTGCTGTGCTATCACTCCAGCCCCTCTGCACATGTTCTTAACTGTACTCCCTCCATTTCAGACGCCATCCCTTTTGTTTGAAATATGGGATTTTCAGCAGAGACCCTTACCACTATTGACAAAACAGAACTAGTCAAGCACACGTTGTCCCACTCCGGAGAGTACTGATACACCTACATTCAGGCAATTTACCCTCCTGCCTTCTGCCAGAGGATGAGAGACCTCCTAGGTACCCCCACCAACCCTGCCCCCCCCGCCCCAGGCTCCATGCTCCTCTAGTACTTTATTGATTTCTCACCTTCTCATCTTTAGCCTTCCTAGAACAGGCTACTAGATTCAGCCTATAAATATGCTCAAATACCTCACATGCCAAAACAATGAAACTAAAATATCTCCTCCTTCAGTTGAGTTAATTCTCATCCAACTTTCTCTAAATTAAAATTTCTCACATTTTTTCTCTCCCCATCATCATTTCCCTGAATCTATGGAAATTCTGGCCTACCTATATTATTGAAATTTGGTCATAAAAAGGACTCTATCCGTACACATTTGTGAATCTTTCTACTATACAGAACACGGTTGGTGACTGCTCCCAGTCCCTTGTTAGCTGAAACAATGGTGGTAGACATTCGTGTCCATGAGGAGCAGGTCAATTGAGAAAAAAAATCAGGTAGAAAGTGGGGGAATGTAAACATTTAAGGAGCAGGAGCATGTGGCAACTGGGATTTTTGAAGGGATAATAAGAATGCAAGAGAACCCCTGAAAACAACAGGGTTCCAAAAGCTAAGGTGTGGCAAACTGGTAATTCCTTCAATAGTGAGCAAGAGACTCAAGGTAGGAGTTGTATGTACTTTCCTTACTTCATAGCCATCTGGTGCTGGGCCTCTTATCTCATGTTCTTCAAACACACAAGTTAGAAAAGTTGATGTCTAAGACCCCGGGATCTTTCCATTGACATGTGGGTTTCTCCAACTGCCCAGAGGAAGGAGCTCGCCAGTCTTCATTCTATAGTTACTAATGCGCTGCCTACTTTTATGGCTATCACAAAGCTGTTCCCAGTAGGGACAGCCAACACAGAATCAGGTTCTCTTAGCATCCAAGTTCATGTAAATCCAAAATCCAAGTCATGTAAATCTCAATCACACTATCTCTTTGAGCTCCAGATTTCTTATGACTATAAGAGCTTTATCCTAGTCTCTACCAAAAGACATACGCTTCAGTCAAAGATATTTGTGTTGTGGATTTCTTTCTAGAAATATAATTTCAATAATCTTATAAAGAGATCTGGCAGGTGACTCAGTGACTAAAGCACTAGCCTTGAGTGCATGAGGTTGTGAGTTCAAACCCTAGTGCCACCCATGTGTGTAGAGTGCATCTTGGTGACTCTACTTTATGGAATTCCTGGGTTCAGCAACAGGATGTGTGGTCTCCCACACACCCCAGTTAGGGGCATGTAAACAGTGTGACTAAAAATGTTCAAGGGCCTGGAGGAATAGTGTAGGACTTAGAGCACCTGACTTACAAGCAAATGCAAATTCAAATTCCCAGTGTCCCACATGGTTCCCCAGTACTACTGGGAGCAATACCAAGCACCTCCAGTGTGCCCCAGAATTAATTCATTAGTTAAAATGTAAGTTTCAGAACCAGATTTTCCTTGCAAACCACTGACCCAGTTTTACCCACAGCACTGCATTTGGTCCCCTTTGCACTGTCAAGAGTGGTGCGTGAGCACAGAGCCAGAAGTAAGCCCTGAACACAGTCAGGTGTGGTTTCACGCCCCCACCAAAATCGATTAGGGGCTAGAGTGATAATACAGCTGGTAGTGTTTGCCCTGCACATGGCCAACCCTGTTCAATCTCTTGCATTTTGTATGGTCCCCTGAACCCACTGGGGCTAATCTCTACATGCAAAACCAGGAGTAACCCCTGAGCACCACCAGGTGTGGTCCAAAAACTTTTTTAAAATTGAATAAAATGCAAGTTTCAGAATAAAGAAATGAAACCCATGATCAGTACATGTGCAAGCAACCCATCTAAAATGTGCATCTCAGACCATCATAGCAGCCACAAGGGGAAGGGAAGGGGAAACAATACTATAAAATACCCAAATAGTACATACATACTACGCCAACAACTCTGTAACTACTCTGCCTTTTCAGCCCCTGCTCTTCTTTTCTTTCCTTTTTTATTTTCTTGAAAGATTTTATGTCCAACTAAAAAAGGGGAAAAAGGCAACAAAACGTTTGCAGAAAGAAGTGGCATTGATGAATTCCATGTAGGTACTGCTCAAGCCCACTTGCGTCAGAAAATAACCAAGAGTGCTGTTCTTTTGGCATCTGGAGTTAAACTGGTTGGTAACACTTTCTCTTAGTGAACTTACCGGAGAACAAATGAAAAGTGTAAAAACGGCACCGACGGTACCAACTCCCACTACAGTTTTCTGTCTCTAAACACGTTTTTAAAGTTCGCTGTAAATTGCCTGACAATGGCATTCGCAGCTGTGGGAAGGGGATGGGGATGCGCCCGGTGCCAAGTTCCCGCTGCGTGGTGCCTGCAGCAGTCCCCGCTAGCTGTGGTCACACCCAGCGCAGCAGAGATAGTCGCCGGGAACTGTAAATTCTTTCCTTTCTGCAAATTTATCGCGGCAGCCAAGGAAAACAGAAATCACGGCAACTTAATGGGGAGGAGGAGAAGGCGCCAGTTGGGAGGTGGCAGTGGAATGATAGACTTTTTTTTTTTCCTTCCAAAGAAATAAATCTAACATCTCAGGAAGGTGGGTGAGAATTCTCGAGGCCAGCGATAGCAACGGGGTGAGGGACCCTAGGGCCACAGGCAATCAAAGGACTTGGGGTTTGTTGCAAAAGTCAACAACTCTGCACACTAAGTGGCTGCAGGCAGGAGAGGCGGGGCACTTGCAGCAGGCAGCCAATGGCAGGGGCAGGGAAACCGGAAGGGGCTGTTCAGAGGGCGGGGCTACGGAGTCTGGGAGGGGAGGGGCAGGAATTCTGAGATGCCCCGGAAATAGAGCCTGGAAGATAAGATTTGAAAGAACTGGGCAAAGGTTTACATCCTTGGGAAAGAGACTTAGCTCAAGAAGGGAGGGTTCTTCTACCCCGTGGAGGGCAGGGCGTGTCTGCACTGATTTCATCTGATGTAGAAATACTTAGTCCTTTAAATTTGAGCCTTAAAGACACAAAAAGCATTTATTGTATAGTCAACTCACCCACCAACCACTGTAAACACTAAACAGAGTTTATATAATTGCCTCTGAATTATTTATATAATTACCTCTGACTAGTGCCTGAAGCTCCATTTGCCCTCAACGGAACGAACATCTCCAAATGCAGCAGTTACATGTACCTGGGTCGAGAAGTCAACATAAAAACGACCTGGCACCTGAACTGCACAGGAGGAAGAGAGCAGCGTGGAACACCTTCAAAAGCATCGAAGAAGTGGTTAAGAGGACGAAGAACCTCCAGCTCCAGACACATCTTTTCGACTCCATCGATCTTCCTGCACTAACATACGCCTCAGAGACCTGGGCCCTATGCAAACAGAATGAGAACACTATTTGGGTCTCCCAAGGAAGAATTGAAAGAGCTATGTTCGGAGTATCACATTTCACTCAAGTGAGAGAAGGAATTCGAAGTTCCGACCTCTGTCGACGGTCAAGAATCAGAGACGCTGTCTCGTTTGCCAAGATGTCAAAAATCAGATGGGCCGGACACGTAATGCAATTCAGAGACGACCACTGGACTAGAGCTGTTACCGACTGGATTCCACGGGACATCAAAAGACTGCGTGGCCATACCCCAGCGAGATGGTCAGACTTCTTCGTCAAAACCCTGAATGAACAGTTTGAGGCTCTTCCTGTTCCTGGAGCGAGCAGACACCATTGGGCTACACTAGCATGGGGCAGGGAAGAATGGAGACGCTACTGGCGCCCGCTTGAAAAAATCGACGAACAACGGGATGACAAGTGATACAGGTGATACCTCTGAATAACGAAACCACAGAATTCCTAGATTACATTGGAATTTGGACTACTCTGGGTTTTTAAGTTTTTTCCCTTTTTTGTGAGAGTACACCTTATAGTACTGAGGACTCACTCCTAGCTCTGTGCTCAGGGGCTGGGAGAGCACATATGGGGCCCAGAAATTAACTGGGATGATCAGTGTGCACCACAAACTTGCAGCTCGCAGTATTATGTCTCTGTATTTTATTTTTCTGACTTTATTTAAACACCATAGTTTACAGAGTTAATTGGTTCCAACACCAAATGTTCCTTGACATCCGGTGTTCCGACACCAATCCCACCACCAATGTGACCTTCCCCCCCATCATCGTCCCCAGTTTCCTACCCACCTCCAAAATTTGCCCCCTTTACAGGCACAAAATGATTCATATTGCTTGTTCCAACAAAATGGTAAATAGAATTATCAAATTAATAGCTCAGTAAAAAAAAATACAAAATTGTGAAAATTGTTCTATCTCATCATGGTGTTATTGACACTTCAGAGTCATTCTCCGAGGATTTACTGAGCTGTTTGTTGCAAGTTGAGCCTTCAGTATTATTTTTTTTTCTTATTGAGCTTACTTGGCTTCTATGCTACTCCCCCTTCTAATTTTCTGTGCTCCTACTGGGCTGTCAGGATTGTGGAATTTGGAGGTGTGGTACAACTGCAGATGTGGCCACAAGCCCCAAGAGCCGTAGAATTGGGTGATTCTTTGGCTTGGCATCTCTTGAGTAGTCATGAAAGTGTGCAATTTATATGCCAGAGGCTGCAGGGTGTGGGTGCAGCTGCTGGGGAACTGGCAGTCCAGCAGGAAGGGGACATGCCAGGGTGGGGAACTGCCCAGCCACACCCCCCCACTGCCACACTCTGAGAAGGCCCAGAGTTTTCAGCCCAGATACTGTTGTACCTGGGAGTGTCATTGGCTTGGCGTCTCTTCCAAGGTTAGTTGTGAGAGTGGGCCATTTAGATGTGCGGTATGGCTGTGGCCACTGGGGCTTCCAGCACTACAGAGGTGGGTGGTGCCCTCTCTTTTATTTTTTTTTTCAAATATGTGGATTTTAATTCCTCGATGTCTGGAGAAACCTGTGCATCTGTTACATTTTAAATGGTGTTAAATTAGAAAGAAAGCCAGTGACATTGAAAGACCGCTATAAAAGTATCTAAATTGTGATGTGATATATTTGTGTTTTCATTAATGCATTAAAAATATCATCTAATAGCAAGTTCAATAACTGCTCTGATTTTAAATAGCAATGAGTTTAAATGAGATTTCAAGATGCCTCCAACAAATTTGATATGTAAATAACTCAGCTACAGGTATAATGGAGGTTTGTTATCTAGTTCTTAATTTAAGAAGTGATACTGTAACTTAGAAATTTATGTAAATAAATATGGAATTTGTTGCCACCTAAACTAATAAAATAATCTGGATTCTACCCAAGAACATGAGATTCTTTGGAATTTATGGCATAAGAAATTTCACCAGATCTTCATTTCCCCTAGGTTAAAACTAAGACCTTTAGAGTTGTATAGAACTCTCAATGTGTTTTTGGAAGGATAGACTGGGAACTAAGTTAAGTGGATTCAAATTTCATTTGGTCTGAGGCAAATTACTTAAAAATTCAATATCTCAATTCCAGAGAGATAATATGGGGATTAAGGTGCTACCTTGCGTAGAGTTCAATCCCAGGCACCACGAATAGTCCCACTAGTACTACAAGGAGTGGTCCCTGAGCACAGACTTAGGAGTAGTAAGCCTTGAGCACTGCTGGATGTGCCCCCGACCCTAATTCAACATCTCAATTTCCACATCTATAATATGGAGTCAATTGTTTTCTGTAATTTAAAAATAATAATTTTTGCACATAAATGTTTGCTTGGACTGAAGCGGTAGCACAGGGGGCAGGGCATTTGCCTTGCATATAGCAGACCCGGGTTTGATTCCTCTACCCCTC
This sequence comes from Sorex araneus, assembly GCF_027595985.1. Classification (NCBI taxonomy): domain Eukaryota; kingdom Metazoa; phylum Chordata; class Mammalia; order Eulipotyphla; family Soricidae; genus Sorex; species Sorex araneus. The sequence continues at coordinate 63,724,223 of NC_073311.1, forward strand.
TCTGAGAGCCTGGCAAGCTACCGAGAGTATCCCACCCACACGTCAGAGCCTGGCAAGCTCCCCATGTCGTATTCAATATGCCAAAAACAGTAACACCAATCTCACAATGGAGACGTTACTGGTGCCCGCTTGAACAAATCGATGAGCAACGGGACGACAATGCTACAGTGCTAAATGTTTGCTCACATTACCCTCCCTTCGTCTCAGTCATGTAATTAACTGACAGTTTCCCAACATGTCAACATTGATTGTTCTGCCCGTCCACGCCTATCCACGTCGTTCCTTCTTCCTGGAGATGCTATCCTTGGATAGCCTGCAAACCGCTTCTTCCCTTCATCCTACCCTTGTACTTTAGAAGCCACCAGTCCAATTTGGCAATTCTAAGAGGACATTTTACTTTATTTCGAACATATGGACCTATTCCTTCTTTAAGCCATTGGCACTTCTGCCAACCAGCAAATTCCAGCATGTTTCAACAATGGCACCATGAGGAGTACTAGACTTACATGTTTACCATAGCTAATGTGGCCCTTAGCATACTTTAGCAACTTATTTATCCCAACTTACATTTTCTTTTTTCCCCTAAATTTGGAAACTGTGCTTACAAACTTGTCCATAATACAATTGTCACAGGAATTTTATGTTCCAGCAATAATCCCACCACCAGAGTCACCTTCCCTCTACCTTTATCCCTATTTTCCCAAGCCCATCCCCTTAGCAGGCACATAATAATTCGTTTTGTATTGCTTGTTACTACTAAATGGTTAATGGAATTATCAAAACTACTTCAGCAAAAGAAAATTCATGAAAATTGTATATCACCATGGGGTTGTTAAGTCCTTGTCCGCAGATTTACTGAACTTTTTGTTGCTAGAGGAGCCTTCTGTGTTACTGCTTTTGTTTGTTGAGTTTAGTTGGCTTCTCTGTTTACTTCTCCCTCTAATTTGGGGTGCTCGGATCGGAATGTAAGCAGTGTGGAAACTGGCATGTCCCATGGCCACATATGTGGCTGTGCAGTCTAGAAACTTCAGGGCCTGTTGAAGTGGCCCAGTGGGTGAGGCAACATGGCAGCAGCTGTGGACTGTGGGTGTGGCTTCTGGGGCTTCCAGAAGTATGGGTTCTGGGGGAGGATTCCATCCCCACTCCAGGAAGACCCCAGAGTTCTCAGCCTGAACAAAAAAGGGTGTTTCTAGGATTTTCGTGATTCGGTGTCTGCAGAGATCAATTGTGTGGCAGTGGAGTTGGGCTGTTGGTGTAGGGTTGCTGTGGAGTGTGACTCCGGGGCTTCGGCAGGGTGGAGTCTCCCAGGGGCACCCCAGAGCTTTCAGCTGAGGGCCGTGTGTCCATGGAATTTAGTGGCTTGTTTTGCATCTCTCCAACTTAAGTTCCTTAAGCTGTCTCATGGATTCATGATCAAACCCCCATAGCAAGTTTAAAGAAGCTCAGATGACTGGACACGACTGGACAGACAAATGGGTTGTTTAATGCGTGGTAGAATACAGCCTCGGCACTCAAAACAGAGGTCACGCTGGCTCTGCTCAATTAAAATGAATCAACACACTATTTAATATCTCACGATTGACTTGTAACCCTTTTACTGTCTTTCTTGTGAACTGCCGCACTGGTGTGGGTCTTTCTGACACATGCAGATGATTTCTAACTTACCGGGTTGCAGGGAAAATCAAAGGAGAGAAGGTGGACAGAATGACCTGTGGAATGTAAGGAACTAGGTCCCTGTAAGTAAGTACCTGTGTCGATGACGGAATTCCCCAAGCATTTCCCCTCACACCACCTCTCCCGCACCTGCTCCCACCCCCACACTGCCCACCTACCGCTCTGCCACAGCACAGCCCTCTCAGAGGCAGGAAGCACCCGTGCCTCAGTGTCTTTCTGAGGTCACTGAGCAGAGTTACCCAGAAGGGGGCATGGGGTGGTGTGGTTAAACATCACCTTTGTCCTTCTTCCTGACAAGAGGGCTCTTCTCAGTCCAGTGGGAACATCAGACACCTTGAGCTCAAATACAGAGTTAGGTTCAAATGCCGAATGAGCTTCTCTCTCAACCTTGCTCTCCTGACCCCCTCATCAAACTTTGTCACCTCAGCTTCTACATCTGTTTGTGGCCATGCTGCAATGTTGTTCTACTTGCATTCTCAGCGCCAATTGACACAGGACATCACTTGTTCCTTGGCATGCTCCTCTCTTGACTTACTCTGACTCCATTGTCTTAATGCCCTTCCCACTTTGCTGTTTCGTTTCTGCTTCCGCTTCTCAGTCCTCTCTCTCCACCCCATCTTTGTATCTTGGAGTGACTTAGTACATAGCATGAGCTCTCATCTTTCTCTCTGTGAAGGATATCCCAAGCAGTCCCAAGACTTGACCCAGATGCCTCAAGTTCTGTGCCCAATGCTGCTAAATCAGGATGCGAAGGGGTGGCCTGGCCTATCTCATGTGTGTGTGCACACAGGCCTGTGCATGTGCAGGTGGGCCTCCCCACATCAAAGGCAATTCTCAGACACCAGCAGGTGTGTCCAAGAATTCAGTTCAGTTCAGCTCAGTTCCGACACCATCTGCCTGGAGATAGTATCAGATTCCACGGGGGAGGGGCCTGGTCTCCCTAGACAGCCCTTCCTGTCAGATACTGATCATAAGCCAGGTTATTCCCTATATGCTGGCTACAAATCAGAGCTTCACTCACACACACACACACACACACAAACACACACACACACCCCCTGCAGAGTGCAGAGTTTCCACTAATCTGCTGGAGAGGCTCAGAACTCTGAAGACCCCTTTATCACTGTCTCATCAATTTCTTATAAGAGATTTTTAATATGCATATAAATATATAGCCAGATGAAGAGAGAGATGTACAGTGCAGGAGAAAAAAGATAAAGAGTGCCCATGCCTTTTCCTTGGAAGGCAGCTATGCGGCTGGAGCGATAGCAGCGGGTAGGGTGTTTGGTATTCACGCGACTGACCCAGGTTTGATTCCTCCATCCCTCTCGGAGAGCCCGGCAAGCTACCTAGAGTATCTCGCCCACATGGCTGAGCCTGGCAAGCTACTCATGGCGTATTCGATATGCCAAAAACAGTAACAACAAATCTCACAATGGAGACGTTACTAGTGCCCGTTTGGACAAATCGATGAGCAATGGGATGGCAGTGCTACAGTGATGCCTTTTCCAGGTGGATCTACACATTTTCACCTGTGCAGAGTTCCTCATACCCCACCTCTCTTTGTTTTTGCAGTTCTGCTAGCATGGGAATGGTTGACTAGCTCACGGGCCCTTGATGATTGAACTCAATCTCACTTCCTCTCTGCTCCTTGAGGACTGAGGATGGGCCTGGGAGCTCCAAGCCGCTATTCACCTGGTAAGCTCTCTGGGAAACCTGTCCCCACACGTAGGTGCTCCCCAGAGTTTCCCATTCATTTTTCAGGAGTACGACTCTCCTCTTGTAGGAAATTCAAGGGTTTGTAGAGCCATGAACTTAGACAGGTGGGCGTGGACCAAATAGCATGCAAAATGTATTTGGCTCACTGGAACAATCAAATAAATGTTTGTGTTGTACACCACAATTTGCCTATGTGTTAGACTCATCTTCAACTGGTCGTCTTTATGGGTCTAAAGGCATGGCATGTCAAACAAAAGTCTGAATTTCCCTCTACTGAAAACCCCATTAAAAAGAAAACTTGTCTACTCTTTGCCCGCTCATTCCCTTCTACCAGCTCAGCCCCCAAAATGCAAGTCCCCCTCCCTCTCTCTTCCCTGCACCCTCACTCACTCCTCCACGGGCAGAACTCTGCTCCCTGCACTTCTGTACCCTGCTGCTGCCCTGAAGGACCAAGCATCATCACTTCTACCATCAACATTGAAGGGGCCGTTCCTATCTTTCACGCCACTCAGTAGCCCTGTAACATTTACAACATATGATCAATTATGATTTTATAATTTTTGCAAGTTTTATAATCACCCTATTCATAATCCTGGACCCCTATAAGCCATGACCCAAAGTAATTTTTTTAATTATAAATTATGGCCCAGGGGTGTGACTCAACAGACAGGCACTTGCCTTACATGTGTGAGGCTCTGCATTCAACTCCTCTCATTGCAAAAATGAATAACAAAATAAAAGTATAAATAATATCATGTTACTTGCTAGATCTGACCCTCACTCAGATCTCAATCTAACCCCTTTGACATCCTTTGTTAAGCCTCATGGGACTCCCAGTTATGCTCTTACACTCTTGGCTTACTATGGTCCTTTGCTTTCACTTGGTTCCTGTTTTTCTTACTTTACATTCATTCCCAGGGCCTTTATGTACATTGTTCACTTTTTCCATAATGTTCTTCTCCCAAACAGTTGTTTCTCTGACTTCTCTTATCACTTAGGCGTGATCTTAAAAGTCACTGCCTAAAGTCTCTTTATTTCACTCTCCTAATTTGCTTTACTTTTACCATTTACTAATATTTGAAATGATCTTATTGATCTTATTAATATGTGGCCTTGGATAGAATTTAAGCCCAATAAGATTGTCTTTTTTAAACAAAGCATGCCCTAGTCTAGAATATTACCTCATCTGGAGTTAGATATTCAGTGCGTATTATTTGTTTTTTTTTTAATTATTGCAGTTCTGTGATTTAGAATACTCTATTGGTAGTTTCTTATGTACATAATTCCCACACCTCACCCCTCAGCAGTGTACTGAGCCCCCACTGAGGACCCCAACACCCCTCTTTCAGCCTCCTCCCTCACCTGCTCAGTGGGGTGTATCATTTCTCCTGTTGTGTTGCCTTTGGCCCTCGCTGTGTAGCTCCTACATGAGTGAGATCATTCTGCCTCTACCCCTTTCTTTCTGTCTCTGTCCATGTTGCTACAAATTCCATGATTTTGTTCCTTCTTAGGGCTCCGTTTAGTCCTATGCCACAGTGTCTATAGATCACAGCTTCTTGGTCCACTCATCTGAGCTGTTCATTTGGATTGTTTCCATATCTTGGCTATTGTACCAAGTGCAGCAATGAACATAGGTATGCATACATCATTTTAATTATTGCCTTTGTGTTTGGAGAATAGATGCCACAAAGTGATACCAATGGTTAGGGTCATTTCAGAGTTCTAATCCTAGTTTTTGAAGAGACCTCCATATTGCTTCCTGTAGATGCTGGACCAGGTGACATTCCTACCAATAATGGAAGAGGGTTCCTTTCTCACCACAACCATTTTAACACTGGCTTTTTGATATGTGCCATTCAAATCACTGGCTTTTTGATTGGTGCCATCCAGACTTTTTGATATGTGCCATTCTCACTAGTGTGAGATTATATTTCAGTATTGTTTTAATTTTCATTCCCTACTCATGAGTGAGATTAGACCAGTATCCATAAAATATATTGAAGAAAGTATTAGTAGAACTCCCCAGGAAATTTTCAATGAGACCACTACACCAAAATAAATAAATGGGACTACATAAAATTAAAAAGCTTTCGTACAGTGAAAAGAACTCAATCTATAATAAAAAGACAACCTACCAAGTGGAAGAAAATATTTGCAGACAATTCTGTAGACAAAGGGCTGATATCCAAGGTCAAAGAGCACTTACAAAACTCAACAAAAAATTCTTGACCCTGTTCAAAGAGGGACCAAATAAATAATCAGACATTTTCCCAAAGAAAACATATGGATGGCCAACAGGTATATTAAAAGGAAGTTACTTGAATGATCAGTAAACTATCAGGTTGTTGTTATTTTTTGTTTATTAAGTCACCACGATTTACAAAATTATTCATAGTTGAGTTTCAGATATACAATGTTCTAGCACCAGTCCCACCTCCAGTGTTGATTCCCTTCCATCAGTGTCTTCATGTCCCTTCATTCCTCAGCCTGCCTCTTTGCCAGGCACATTTTCAAGTTTGATTGCTTTTGTTTGGGTCTCACACTTTCAGTGTTGTTGGCTCTGTGGCTTAAGTATATCATATACCATACCTCTGCACCATAGGATTTGCCCAAGGCCCTTCTCCCCGCTCATCCACCATCCACCTCTTCTTATTCCCAACTTCAATTTCTTTCCTTCCTTGTCCTCATTTCTACAATCTAGCATCAAGGTAATCTAGATTTCCCCTTTTATGTCTTGTATTCCCTTATCTATTGTTCTATACACCACAGAAAATTGAGATTATCAATATTTCTCCTTCTCACTCACTTTATTAACATGATATCCTTGTAGTTGCATAGTATTCCATTGTATGTGTATACCACACCTTTATTATCCACCTACCTGCTGTTGGACGCTGAGGTTGATTCCATATTCTAGTTACTGTGCTGAGTTACGCAATGAATAATGATTTGCACATGTCCTTTTGAAAAGAATGTTTTTGTGTCCTGGAGTTAGATACCAAGAAGTGGAATTTCTAGCCATAAGGTAATCTTATTCTTACTCGTCTGAGAAATCTTCATACTGTTTTCCGTAGGCGTCGAATCAGTCAACATTCCCACCAGCAGTGGACGACAGTTCCTGTTTTCACCACGCCCGCACCAACACAGATTGTTTCCAGTTTTTTGTTTGTTTGTTTTAATCTACCATTCTGACTGGTGTGAAATAATATCTCTTTGTCATCTTGATTTGAATTTGCCTGATAATAAGTAATTGTGAGCACTCTTTCACATGGTCAATAAGCATTTTTCAACAAGTGTCTTTTTCAAATAAGTGTCTAGTTCATTTCCTCTCCCCAGTTTTTGATAGCTTTTAAAAATTGTTGTTATTGATCTTTGTGAGTACTTTATATCTTGGATATTAATCCTTTATATATTGAATGTGAATATCCTCTCCCATTCAGTTTGGTATCTTTGAATTTTAGCCCATGATTCTTTCACAATGTAGAAACTTTCTAACTTGGCATAGTCTCATTTGTTTATTTTTGCTTCTGTTGCCTTTGTCAATTAAATCATATAATTGATAAACACCTTTGAGTTCCAAATTTGGGTGAGTTCTTCTTACATTTTCCACAATATATTTTGTGGATTCTGGTCTGATCTCAGGGTCTTTGATACATTTTGAATTGACCTTAGTGTAAGGTGTGAGATGTGATCCAGCTTCATTTTTTTCACACGTGGTTGCCCAGTGTTCTTAGCATCATTCTTTACTCAGCTTTATGTACCCGGCTCATTGGCCAAATATTAGTTCACCATGGACCTGGGAACTTTCCTTTGGGTGCTTGATTCTAATCCATGGAGTGATTGTGTTTTTCAATAGTTACACTGTTATGAGGACAAAGAGAGAAGATGCATGTAAATTTGTTTGTATTTTGTCTACTGCTTAGTGAGTACTCAAACATTCTCAATGTAAAGCAAAAAAGTTAGCTCTTCCTTTAGAATTAGACTTATTTTATTCCCCCAGAGACTGCATAGAGAATGTGAAAGCTTAAAAATTTAGAGAATGAGCAACTTTCAGAGTAAGATAAAAGATTGCCTAAAGTGGGCCGGAGAGATAGTTCAGCATGTTAAGGCATTTGCCTTGCATCCAGCTGACCTAAGTTTGATCCCCCAAACCAGAGTCCCACCAGGAGTGATCCCTGAGCATAGAGCCAGGAGTAAGTTCTAAGACCTCCAGGTGTGGTCCAAAAACAAAAATTGAGGAAAAACGATAAACCTAGAGAAGGAAAGAAACAGAATTCTCAGGATAATGGCAAGACATGGGGTTTCAAGAGCACTGACCCAGGAATTGACTCTGGGGTCAAGGACCTAGCTATAGCAAGGTCCATGGTGATACCACTGGCAGGGGGGACAGGACGGGATGGGGAGGATGCCAGGCAGTGCTCAGGAGACCAAGCAGCTACTTCCAGCTATATTCAGCCTGAATGTGCAGACTGGACACGTCAAGACTGGTACCCAGTCATGTTGGGGGCTACCAAAAGAGATGCCGGGTGCTTCAGGGGGCCAAATTTTGCTGGAGATTCAGTTTAGAGCTTAGCACAGATAAAGCATACTCTCAGCCCTTTGAGCTATCTTCCAGGCTCTGTATGACTTCTTAAAGGAGCTGATTCACCAAAGATGAATTCTGGCAACTTCCTTTCCCTGGCAACCAGTTCTTTATTCCCTGTAACTTTTTGAAGAGAAACAAATTCATCATTAATTAAGTTATCCAACAACATCTTCAAAAAGACCTCATAGAGAACAGGGAGATGACTTAGTGCCAAAGCACCTGTGTCTCATGTGGAAGCCCCAGTTTGATCCCTGGTACCATATGGTCCCCCGAGTACCATCAAGAGACACCTTCAAGTGGGGAGCAGCCTCTAAGTAACTGAACATGCCCTCCCCAAAAAAATTTTTTTTTAAAAAACCAACTTTGCTCCATGAGAACTGTCTTTGATCTTCACCAAAGACTCCATGGAAAGTGGCCCAGGAGGCTGGAGACCCAGTCAGGGAAAGGCAGTTACCTTGGATGCAATCCAGCTTCACTTCTCTGGGCAGTTACTCCCCAAAAACGTGTTTTTATGGACCAGAGAAACTACAGGGTTTAAGGTGTTGTGTGCAGTAAACCCTGGTTCAGCACCCAGCTCCACATGATTCTCTGAGCATTACCAAGTCCAAATCTGGGGCAGCACCAGCAGGTGACTCGGGAAATCTCTGTCCCCACAAGACCTAAATATCACCCCATTCTTGGGTGCAACTGGCCAAATTTGCTAAGAGAGGACCCAGCTGTGAGAAATAGCTTAATAAAATAATAATAATCACTGTCACTGTCACTATCATCCCGTTGCTCATCGATTTGTTCAAGTGGGCACCAGTAACGTCTCTCATTGAGAGACTTATTGTTACTGTTTTTGACATATCCAATACACACGGGTAGCTTGCCAGGCTCTGCCGTGCGGGGTCCATACTCTCGGTAGCTTGCCAGGCTCTCTGAGAGGGAAAATAATAATAATAGTAATAATAATAATAATAATAATAATAATTGCAGTCCATTAAAAATGTGTTTTCTAGTAGGGTTTGCAACCAGTTTGGCCATGTACACCACAAAGCATCCTACACTCTTCAGCCATGTTTGAAAACATGGCAGTCACCCATGACTGGAGTCTCTGTCTCTTACATGGGACATGTGAGAGGCAAAGAGACTTTTTGTTTTGTACTAAGTTTTTGGATCACCGTGAGCTACAGAGTTACAAAGCTATTCATCATCAAGTTTCAGGCATGCCGTGCTCCAACACCAATCCCTTCACCAGTGCCCATTTCCCTCCAGGATTTTTCTTATTAGTTTCCCTGACCACAGGCCAAGGGAGCCAAGGAAGGGAGCCTTGGGGCTCATACTGGGCGAAGAAGAGCAGTGTTTATGCAGGCTCCAAGGTCACCTGGATTTGTAACGGACCAGGAGGGACTTCCCCAAGGAACCTCCTGGGAAGCAGGAGGCTCCGCGCATGTTTCTGATAGTGACCATTTCCTGTGCCTGGCTGGTACTTGCCGTGTCCCTGACAGTCTCTCCAGCACTATTTGTGAAAACCGCCTTCCCTAGGAGAGGCTGTGGCAAGCTCTGACTTGCAGGAGGAGGGACAATGGAGAAATGGGCCGGCCACAGGCTCGGGAAAGAATTCCCTGCTACAGTCGGCCGGAACCCGCCTATAACTCACGCTCCCACGAGTGGCTGCCGTGGGAAAGAGAGATCTGTCCAGGAGGGCACTTTCCTGAAGAGGCAGAGGCAGCCGTGCAGGTGAAGGGACAGGCAGGAAACCCTGCAGCAGACCATAGTGGCGCCAAGAGTCTGCAGAGAACGAGCCGACCTCAGGCCAAGGTCTGGATCAGGTAGAGGCCATCGTGCCTGTTCCACTCCGTGAAGGAGGTGAAGGTTTGTGACAGGGCTGAGTGTGACAAGGTTGATACCCACCAGGAGGCCCAGTGCCACACTAGCCAGGGAGCAGGGCACTGTTCTACTTTTTTTTTTTTTTTGCTTCTTGGGTCACACCCAGCAATGCTCAGAGGTTACTCCTGGCTCTGCACTCAGGAATTAACTCCTGTAGGTGCTCGGGGAACCATGTGGGATTTCGGAGATCGAACCCAGGTCCACTGCATGCAAGGCAAACTCCCTACCCACTGTGCTATCGCCCCAGCCCCAGGACACTGTTCTAGAGGATGCCATTAGCATCAGCCTCTCAGACCTCGAGCACAGGAGAAAGCCGTGGGCTCTAAGCCCGGTCACTCCAAAAAGGAAGGATTCAGCACCATTTCCTTCCCCTTCTAAAGTGTAAATGAACTTGCTACTCATCATATTCCAATGCCAGCACTGCCCCCAGGGGGGGAAATAAAAAACAAACCAATACCTTGACTCCTTCCATGACTTTCCTACTAAAAAGGCAATTAGCATGACGCTCACACTGCCAGTTTGTTCCTCCAGCAAAACGACTGATTCCTGCTCACTTCAAGTCACCACCCCTGAAATCTTTACAAAGGTCAGTTCTTAACTCCCACCTGTGACTTTTCCAGACCTTGAGTGTCCTTTGAAACCCCAACTCCTCCCTCCCCTAGCACATGCGTGGGATACACACACAGACATCGTGCAGAGGCCCAAAGTCCCAACGCCCTGGTGCCTCTGGGTCCGTGGCCCGCTGGGAACCGTTGACACCTCCCTTCCTTGGCCAGAGCGCAGCTGACGGAACTGACTCGGAGAGTCATCCTGTGTTTGGTGAAAGCAGTCGCAGCTTGCTTGCACGCACAGAAGCATTTTACCCGGCCCTGACGGGGGTGTTGACACTTCATGGCAGGTGTGGACTCCCGTGGCTCTAACAAACCAGGGACAAGAGCCACCAAAGTGGCTCAGGTGGTCTTGAACACGCCGCTCTTGGAGGGAGGCGGGTTTCCTCTCCACATCTGGATGCCTTGGCAGCGAGCGCCGAGCATGTACATGTCATGCGAGTTCTTCAAGTGTTCTCTCTTCCCATAAACCGTAATGACGGCCCCCGTCAGACACGGCCTGGTGCGCAGCCTTCCAACACCTGCGCTCTCCAAGTCCTGCCTTTGACTCGTGTGAGCCTGTTTGTCACTGCCCTGGCATGGGGTGATGCTGAGGACGGACAATTAGGCCCTGGAAAGAGTCAACAGGCAAAGCAGACAAAAGCCGACAGGCTGGGATCCGGGGCACGGGGGGCGTCAGCAATCTCAGGCTCAGAGCGGCGGAGGGCCCTCCTGGCAGCTGGGAGAAGCAGGCTGCCCCGGGGTGGGACTTAAGTTGGAAAGTGTGCTTTTGTTCCAGTCCGCGTCTGAGCAGGCATCGTAACCCAGAGTTAACATATGAGCTGAGCAGAACAAAACAATGCAGGTAGAATTCTTCCCCAGGAAGAAACTCCTGACAGTGCAGTTAAAATCTTGGGCCAAGACACTGCAGTGTCGGTAAATTTGAAACAGGCCTCTCAGTTTCATGGTGTGTGTGTGTGTGTGTGTGTGTGTGTGTGTGTGTGTGTGTGCGCGCATGAGCGCGCCTCCATCCACCTGGATTTTTGAGAGATAGTCACACTTATGGCCATCACAAGTTGTCAGTATGTTGTCACATGTCCAAGTCTGATTAGGTGTTGAGGTGACGAGTTATGAGTGTTATATGAGAGGCCCAAAGTTGACTCTTGGAATATAAACAAAAGGATTTTGCAGTGTCTACCAATCGAGTGTGGTTCCGATGGTGTGGTCCGTGGTCTTCCTCACACCCCCATTTTATTTTTTTAATTTTTTTAATAGTTTATTTTTAATTAGTGAGTCAACGTGAGGGTACAGTTACAGATTTATACATCTTTGTGCTCATGTTTCCCCCATACAAAGTTCGAGAACCCATCCCTTCACCAGTGCCCATTCTCCACCACCAGTAAACCTAACATCCCTCCCCCCCTCCCCAGTCCCGTCTCCCCCCACCCCACACTGCCACTATGGCAGGGTATTCCCTTTTGTTCTCTCTCTCTGATTAGGTGTTGTGGCATCACTCCCCCATTTTAAAAGCACTCTCCCAACGGGTAGACTGAGGCATCGAGGCTGATGTTGACATTCTTAAACTCTGCAACCTTAAGGTCAAGCTCAGCAATTGTCCACACAGAAGCTGGTCTATGTGGACACTCTTTTATGGGCACTGTTCCGATTCATCCTCCGCACCCCAGAGGCAGGTAGGAGGTGGGGTCAAGAGGTCCTGAGAGGCTAGCTGACCTCCTCAGGATTGTGACAGCAAGGAACAGCCGGACTCATTCTAGAACACACTTCACCGTGCACTTTGCTGATCGTGAGACACGCTCTCCTAATAGACTAGTTACCGGTCAGGCCGTTTGTGCTACTTTATGGTGATTGTGAAGAGAACCCTGGGAAAAATCATTCTATATTTAGCTTGCTGGCATGTGTTGCCATCTATCTAAACACATCTTCAGAGTCTCTCAGAAATGAACAGAGCTGCTTTTGTTCCACTAACGAAATAACCAGTGGGCTATGAAAGGTGGAGAAATATAACTTATGTTTGGGGATCCTTGAGTATAAGCATCTGAATGTATATGTGTGCGTGTGCATGCACGTGTGTGCCGTTAGAAAGGGCGCCTTGGGAAATTGCATAATAACACGTTTGAGCCCATAATATGATGTAGTGCTGTATGTCTCGTGATACATTAGGAAGCATCCAGATGCCGTAGGTCAATCAAAGTCAGAATGGCTGAAATGTGTGCTAAAGTGTAGGAGATTAAAATATTATGCCTAACACTGTATAATGCATCATGGAAAAATCCTTGTAAGTATAAATTAGCTTTACTGTTGAGTATAAAATCTTCCTTTTGGTTATTTATGAAGCTTCATTTTGAAGATTGCCTTCACTGACTAACAAGCAAATCAGAACTTGTCATGTGCAAATCTTGTGAAGATTGCAAGGCCAGTATATAATTAGCCTCAAAAGAGTGTGACCAAATTGGGCACAGAGAGAGAGAGAGAGAGAGAGAGAGAGAGAGAGAGAGAGAGAGAGAACATGATGAAAAAGGAACTAAAAGGACCAAAAGGAGGCCAGGGTGTGGTCAAACCATTTTGGAAATCCTTTGACTTAAAATGTTCCTGACATGTTTAGGTTCAACAAAAGTAAAATTGGAAATAAATATTCCTGTTACGCTATTCAAAGGGTTGCTATTGTTCCTAGATCAAAGAATCGGGTGATGAAGAGAAGTTTATACAGCTCTGATTATGAAAAATATTCAAATTGGGAACAATGAAAAGAGAACTGGCAGCAAGAGAAAGTGGGGCTGAGGAGGATGGGCTGAGCCAGGGCTCACTCTGACCAGGTGGTCCCTAGATACCAGCTGGAGAAATGAGTGGGACCCCTGAGGGAGGGGGACTTTGCCCCGGAAACAATCTGTCAACCCCACTGCTTTTGGTGACCTCTGTTCTCTCTTCCTCAGTTTTCTTTCTAGTCTAAAAGTCTGAAGAAAGTTTCCAGGGCTGCACTTTTCTCTTTGGCTAATCATGTATGTAATGCCCTGAAGTCATGTTTGCATTTCCTGTCAGGCACTACCGCCCTTTCTCCCCCTGAGCGTGTTGCTCGTGAGGTCAGCCAGTTCTCACAGACAACACACAGGAGAACGTTCCCAGCTAATTGCTCTGGTCCCGGTCCTCTTCAGTGCCAGTCTCCAGAGACGGGAGTTTCTTGGTTTCCACAGGGAGCATTACATAAGCAGGGTCTGTCAAGGCTTCAGTGAATGAATCCTGTTGAGGTCATTGCCCATCTGGGTGGGGACCAAGCCAGCCCTGGGTGTGAAGGCTCCCAGTGGGAGCAACCCAGGAAGTGGTGCGATGAGTCAACAGTGGCACTTGGTTGAGTCAGGCCTGAGATACTGGGATGTTTCCGTGTAGAATGGCAGGAACCCCATTTCCAGTGCTTTGTCACACACATTGTTCACCAAATCTGCTCCAGTTTCTGGAACTACTCTGTCTCTGCTCTTCCCGTCAGAGGAGAGTGCCACCTATGCCCTGAGGGACACTATTCCAGCACAACCAGGTAGTGCAGAAAGTTAGCCACTCTAGGAACTACAGCGGCTGCATCCTGTCTGTAGCACTGTAGCACTGCCATCCGTTGTTCATCAATTTGCTTGAGCGGGCACCAGTAACGTCTCCACTGTGAGACTTGTTGTTATTGTCTTTTGGTATATCAAATACACCATGGGTAGCTTTCGAGGCTTGGCCATGCGGCTGGGATACTCTCAGTAGCTTTCCAGGCTCTCTGAGAGGGATGAAGGGATCGAACCCAGGTCGGCCACATGAAAGGCAAACACCCTACCTGCTGTACTATCACTCCAGTCCTGTCTATTGTCTACAACTATTTACAGTGAATGATCAATTCCAAGATACTTATTGAGCACCTAGAATGTGTGGGGAATTTTCTGCATTTTTGCTCAAGAGTCTGCAACCCGTATTTTTTTTAAATAATCTTTATCATGTGCCTTTTTAATTAAGTTGTTTATTGGTGGTGCTCTCTGGGAAGCGTCATTAAAGAAATATCTGAATCTCATCATTTGAGTCAAGTTAGTTTCTGTGTAAGTCACATAGAGAAAAAGAAAAGAGTGGTGGAGAAAAATGGAGTAAGACCTTACGAGAATTGAGTGAGCAATAAGGGAATAACTCAGAATGAGGAGTGGTCAGAAGCAACCAGCTTGAAGTGCCCACTCACCAGGTTATAAATTGCTAAAATAGAGAGAACTTCCCACGGAGCCCGTTTTCTCAACATTGATACTACTTCTTGGTATGAATACATACCTTTTTTGTGGTCTTTGTGTCCTAGAATGCTTCCTAAAAACTTCTACCTTAGTTAAAGAGTTATTTCAGCAAAGGAATACTGGCTCCAGAGTTAGGGACTTGAAACTCTGGGTTCCAGTGACTATTTCTAAAATCAAATAGAGTGATTAATAGACTGAGCTTTTTAGTCTGTGGTCGAGTTATGGCCTTCCCAGGACCCTGAGCCAGTACTTTACAAAGCAAAGAGAACTTGCAGTGGAGGACTAAGTTAAGGTCATTGAAATGGAGATATGGGCCTAATGACATCACTAGGGCTTTTATATTGAGAGACAATAGGAGTAGAGTTTTGGGTGTTTTTTTTTAAAGAGGATGGTTCAAAGAATCAGGTTTGAATGAGGTGCTTTGAAAACAGAGAAAGAGACCTTGAGCCAAGAAAAGGAAGGAAATTCTAGAAGCTAAAAAAAGAAAGCAGGTCACCCCTTAATTTTTCCCCTTTAGATCCATTTATGACCCAACTTTCAGATTTGTAAGATAATAAATTTATGTTGTTTTAAGCCACCAGGATTGTGGTGATTTAATGGTAATGGGGAAATTGTATTGGGATCAGCCATAACAGAAGCTGAATAATTGATATCCTTTAATTTCATTCATTTACTAAATATTTCCATGCTAACTATCACATATTACTCTGGGAATTTAAGATATAAGAGCAAGCTAATCGACACGGTTTCTTTCCATTAAGCATACCATCAAGGAAGAGTTAGGACTATGCTCATTTACAGATGAGGAAGCATGGGTTTATCCAATGTGAAAATTAAACCAGTTGTTTGTGTGGGAAAACAAAACAACTGGTTAACAATTTTTTCACTTTTTAATAAGTTAGGTTGGTGTCCCACTGTGACTCATTGCATTTTTATGTCATAATTAAATTGTATTATAATTGTAACTGTGTTTGTCTGCATGCCAAGTTCCAACTCTGGCTCTGCTTTCTCTAAAACTTGGGGTCAGGGAAATAAATCTTCAAGGTCTTGTGATTCTTAATTCTCATAAATTTATCTATGTTCATAACCTCAAGGTAGCAAAACGCCTCTACAGCTAATGGCACACTAAATGCAAATGCATCTCGAACAGACAAAGCTGTTGTTATTAAAGAAGTTTAAGATAATTCAGTGGAATCTAGAAGGGAAGTACATGTATGCCTTTTTAAACACACACGCATAGATTACGGTGGATAGGAGGCCTGTTTCTGCTCAGAACTTGGATAAAGGTTGCCTCCAAGGCTCTGTAAGAGCTTCTAGAAACATGAGTGAGAGGGCACCATTTTTCATAAAATGTGGGAAGACCAGTTAGTCACCAAAGGCATTTGGAGGAGCCAACTGTCACTTTCCATTCTAATTTTCTGTCCCACCTTCTTCCATCCAGGTTATGGTGTAGTCAACGTGTTTCTTCAACCTGGCTAAGGTTATCTTTTATGTTCAGTGGGATATGTAGAAGTAGCCCATGGGCACTTTTGGGACCCTCTTGGGGACCTGTTAGCCATCTTCACACGCTGGTAGAGTCTAGGTTTCCTCCGTCCCTCTTGCTCACTGACTTGGCATTGTGACATGAAAGTTAGAATCCAAGGGACAACTGTGAGAGAAATATGTCCCACGATAGCCAGTCCTGGAGATAGGGGTATGGAGAAATGCCAGGATTGGAAATATATGGAAACTGGGCACAATGAATCATTCATCTGCAACATGTGAATTTATAAGTAGAAAAGCTCTCCTCAGTGCTAGGTCATAAAAGGCATTCTTCATTGTCAAGAATATACTTCATAATGCCATGGACACAATTAGAAACACAGGGCACATTTTCTCCTTTGTAGACATGAGTTTCATCCAATAGCATGTGCCCGGTTCCTGGTCTAGCTGGCACACCTTCAGTGGTACTCCCTGTAGTCAGTACGTCGTCACGACAGTGATGGTTCATGCATGTCAACTCTGAATTCCAAAAAAATCTATCGCCCATCTTAAACAACCGACTTATTTGTTGGATAACATTGCTTTGTCCTTGTTCCTCCTGCAGGGAGCTTAAGTTTATTGAGCTACTCCCACAACAGTGCCCCTGAGGCACACCCAATTCCATGAGGCACTAATAGTCCTATATTGCTTTTCTCTTTCCTTTATGTCCTTTGCATGTTTAGCAATGTTCTTTTCGTATAGACACAGGAAGACAGTTGAGGCTATGTTTTTGTAACATGGAAGTTAATTAACTCTGATTAATATTTACTCCAAGGCATCCATCATATTTACCTGACTTAAGCCTCATTGCCCTTACTTCCCAACACCCCTAAAAGGAGGGTCCCAGTGAGAGACAAGGATGGACCCAGGCCAAGCGATAAGCCACCTTGGCATTAAAAAAGACAAGCTAAGTGCCATAAGAAGGTTAATAATTTAACAGCATGGTCATGGACAAACTGTCATGACCCAAAAATAAATAACTGAATGAGGTCCCTGCTGGGGTTAGGAAAGACTAACCTGGCCTGAGGACTGTGATCTAGAGTATATAGTGAGATGTCCCCATGTCCCCAGGAAGGGTCAACCTTTAAACTCAATATATCTTTCACTGTGTTCATACAAAATGACTAGAAATATTAGTATTCAATATGATTGTTTAAATCTGGCTGAGGGAAGGAGAAAGCAAATATACCCTAGATGGAATCTTACCCTTGAGTAGACCTCCTAGTTACCTAGACTGCTAACCTCTCAGATGAGATTTTGTCCTTGTTAATTCCTAGAAGAACTTCCCCTGAAGGAGGGACTTTACATTTGTTTGTTGTTATGACAGTGTTCAACCCCACCTATGTGCACCCCCACCCGTCACGATTTCTATATAACTACACTATAGGGAGGGAGTGGGGGGGGAGATAACTATGCTGGGAAAGAAAATATGGACATTGGAGGAGAAATAACTACGCTGCTGTAGAAGGGGAAGAGACAACCATGCTGTAGGAGAGTGAAGGAGAGGATGAGGATGAGAATGAAATAAGCATCACTGATTACCAACCAGCCCTCGGCCCTGTTCCTCCGTTCCCCGGTCCTCCATCCATCTGTCGCCGTGGACCAGAGGAGGTAACGGTTCTCCCCCACAAAACGCACGCGTCCCACATGCCCACAATCTTTGAACTCACTTATTATTTATTATTTTTACTTTCATTTTACGAAAAGGCAGTGCAGGAGGCCTGGGAGAGCTCAGTACAATGTGCCTGCCTCACAAATGTGAGGCGGTGATTCCAACCCCCATCGTGACCCCATGGTGACCAGAGACTAGATGGCATCTGGAACCACTCCTCTATCTGTCCCATGGGACAGACGGGGAAGGGCCCCAGAGGAACAGAAGAGACATGCCCCCGATGTAGACCCCCTAATACTGTCCAGCTCCCGCTGCCCTTGGTGTTGACATCCATGTGTGTTCTGAGGCTTCAGCTTCCTAAGTCTCCTCATTCTAGGATCCCCCTATAGCTGGCTCGTCCATGGTGCTGTGCCACGGCCCAGGTAGGTATGAGCCCCCGACACATTGCCTCTACTTCCCCAAGGTTACCTCGGGTGCTTTAACACTTCATACCATCCTCTCTTTTTTCATCTTTATTTGTAGGGGGTGGGGCTTCCCCAGCAGTGAGGAGGGACCTGGCGTCACTGCTGGTGATACTTGTCTAATGTTACCCCGTTATCCAATCCTCGCACCCTCAGGCCCAGGGTGCTGGGGTCCACCAGGACCATGTTGGCAGTGCTCAGAGGCCACCATGGCCACATTAAGTGGCACTTAGGAGGATAGACTTGGGTTCTCAGGCATTCAAGTCACATGTCCTTGATCCATTAGCTATCACCGTGTCCCCCCCCCTTTAGCCCCAAGAGACACTCCAAGAGTCTCAGGGAACCCGCTACTTGGGCGGAGAAGGAGCTGGGCAGGACAGAAGAGATGAATGGTCCGGGTGAAAAGAAGGACGAGTGCGATCTTGAGAGCCTCTGCTCCGCCAAGGAAACATGCTCCTGGTTTCCAGGAGCGCAGCCTTGGAATATTGATGGCAGGTCTTGGAATATTGATGACGGGGCTTCAGGCAGCTTGTGAAGAAAAGACAAATGCAGAAAGATCTCCCTTCTGGATTTCAGAAGAACTTCTAGGTAGACAAGAGGGCAGAGAAGAGGGGCCAGGGTGGCACTAGAGCAGGTAGGAGCTCACCGTGCACACAGCTACCCAGGTGACCCCCAGCACCACAGAAGGACCCCCGAGCCCTGACAGAGTGATCCCTGAGCATAGAACTAAGAGTAAACCCTGAGTACTGCAGGGTGTGGCCCCAAGCAGAGAGACAGAGAGACAGAGACATAGAGAAAGACAGAGAGAGGGAGAGTGGGGGTGGGAGAGAGAAAAAAAGAGAGAGAGAAGAGAGAGAAGCAAGCATTGAGGGAGAGATTGCTAGCTGCCGGGGAGAGAGAGCAGGAAGCAGATACAAATTAGGCAGCCAGGTGAGAAGGGGGCTTCTGAGCACCAGCAAAGAGCAAACCCATCCCAAGGGCTCAGGGCCCGCAGGGATGTCCGGACCTGAAGCACCCCGGGACAGGGGTGGAAAGCTTCTCTTTGGCTCACTGGAGGAGCAAGTGCCACTCCACAGGATGCATAGACATCCTTTCACCTCACGCTTCCCCACTGTGAAGGGGAGGAACCGTCCCACCGAAAGTCTTCTTAGTTTGTTTTGTTGGGGGGGGGCACACCCAGCAGGACTCAGGGCTTACTCCTGGCCCTGTGCTCAGGGTTCATTCCTGAAAGCACTCAGGAGATCATCTAGGGTGCCAGCGTCTGACCACGGGCAAGGCCAGCACCCTCCCCCCTGAACCGTCACTCCGGCCCACTGCAAGTCTTGCCAAGTTAAAATTCCTAGGATGCTGAGGAAATCCATTCTGAAACTAAACATTGAGTTTTAGAAGAAAAAAATTAATAGTAGCTCCCCAAGGCCCAAGCTGAAGTCTGACATTTCAACCCACTTCTTACCCTAAAAAAAATAAAATAAAATAAAAGGAGCAGCCTCCGTATCTAAACTGCCTGTGGATGCAGTTGAAACGATCAGACTATTTTCTTTCTTTTTTTTTCCTTTTTTTATTTTATTAAGTCACCATGAGATAGTTACAAAATGTTCATGTTTGAGTTTCAGTCATACAATAATTGAACACCCATCCCTCCACCAGTGCACATTCTCCACCACCAATGTCCCCCGTATACCCCCCCTTTCCCACCCTCCCCCTGCCTCAAGGCAGACAATTTCCCCCCATAGGCTCTCTCTCGCTTTGGGCATTATGGTTTGCAACGTAGATACTGAGAGGCCATCGCATTTGGCCCTTTATCTACTCTCAGCACACATCTCCCATCCCAAACGATCCCTCCAACCATTGTTGACTCACTGATCCCTTCTCTGTCCCAGCTGCCTTCTCCCCGAGCCCATGAGACAGGCTGCCAACCATGGAGCAATCTTCCTGGCCCTTGTGTCTACTGTCCTTGGGTGTCAGTTTCATATTATGTTAGTTTGTGTTCCACAAGTGAGTGCAGGGATCAAACTATTTTCCCCAGAACAATCAAGAGATATTTTTCTAGCCCCTTATCTGATTCCCCAGGAAGGGTTTAAACCCTAAAAAAGTCATCAGACAGCACTGTCTGAGCTGTGGCTTTGGAGAAGCCTCTCCAGAGAACGGGGGAGGCGGTGGGGGGGAGTTGGGGGGATGAGGGAATGGGGGGCTATGCAATGCAGCCGGGGTGCACATTCCACGGTGGGCTCCACTTCGGGGCTTATCTCAGAAGCAGCACAGCCTTGGACAAAGTATGGAGGGTCCCAATCAGTCACCCTCTGTCCTCTTGGGCATTTGCAACTCAACATCTCTTAACCCCCATGACAAGGAACCTGGATGACTCTGGGGAGGAAAACAGCCCCCAGGGACGGCTTACACGCCCTTGCACAGGTGTAAACCCACCTAGGTCCACTCGGGTTTCATGAGTTGCCCCGATTAAAACCCTGAGTTCTTCCTTCCTCAAATCCATCTGGCCACATCACCGCTGTGTCTCGGGGGCCCTGGGCAGAGGGCATGGGGGTCACCTGGATGGCTGGACACCTTCAGGGTGCCACCAGCCGGCTGTCCCTCTCTCTGCTGACTTGCTTCACGGTGGAGACAGCGGACAAGGCGGCAGCTCCGTCCCTCCCAAGCCCCCACCTGCCTTCCCGCAGCCTCTGCAAATACTTGGAGCAGAGACCCAGGCAGGGAGGACCTCTCTGCGGCCCAGACGAAAATGAAGGATTCTGATCCCCACTCACGCCCACCACCCCCTGGGGGGTCCCCACCAACTCTAGCGCAAGAGGCCTGGTGTCCCCTGATAGCCTGCTCCGTCAGTTCTGGCACCAGGGTGGCCCAGGAGGGTCCCAGCCTTTCCAGACTCCCCCCCACCCCGTGCGTGTATGTCTCACACTCGTCCGTGGCCTCAGCGGGCCTTCTTGGTAGGCCTAGCTCCATGGCTTGAGGGTCCGGGAACGCTCAGAAACGTTTCCCTAGAAATCCATAGCGACTTCTTCGCTTTCTGAGAACGTTTCCCAGGAAGGTGCTTCCTTCCCCGAGGGAGGGCCTGTAGCTCCCCCCACCCCTTGCTCCTGGGCCCGGCCCCCTCGGCCTTGCCTGGTCCATGGGGTGCTACGATGCTCCAACGCTCTGTGTGTCCCTCCCCCAGCGAGCCAGGGTGGCCTCTGTTCCAGCCAGTCTCAGGTTCGATTTCTGGCAGTTTGATCCTCTGCTCCCCGTCCTGACATACCACACACCACACACAATAAATGTGCTTCGATGGAATGTGTGTTTAGTTATTACCCTGGCAAAATTCTGCTCATATAACTATTTTCTCCCTTGCATCGTCTTGATCGCTTAGCCCGGGTCGGGGCCGTAAGGGTAAGGGAAGGGGGTCCACAAATATCCACCAAGACAAATTGACCCAAAGCTGCTGCCTTCCCCGCTGTTGACTAATGATGGAAATTTCACCCTACCCCAAAACATATTTTCATGGTATAAAATAAACAGCATTTCCTGAACAAACGAAGCAGACTAGTTTTCCTCTGAGGAGGAGACTAATAAGCATTAAAATATTAAAAGTAAAACAAAAATACTTAAATCCATAAACTGCTTGGGTGATAGTATTTCAATACTCTTTTCAGGAGGACAAATCTTGAAATTCCACCGCGAGTGCTCTTTGAACGCCTTGTATTGATTGGGCATTATGAAATAGGCGGCAGGTGTTACAGAAAGTCAATTAATTCAGCTGTACAGAGGACTGAAACAATAGAAGGGATAAGGAGTTGTGCTTGGAGATTTGTTTCTGGGAGACGTGAGAAATTCCAGCCCTGTTTATGGGTTACAAATGAGGAAAAGTAAACCATAAAATGAAATTTAAAATTTCAGTAAAACAGTACAATCTAAAATATAGCAGCAGTAAAGCATAAATAAACCACATGAACCAGAATTACGCAAGAAAGCCATGCCACCTTGTGGCTCTACAGCATTTTACAGCCCCAATAATAAGGGACTCGAAGAATTTTTTTTTTAAATAGTTAATAGAACACATGCCATCTATTTTTTTATTCTGGGACTATTGAAAGTTTTATAACAAAAGTAAAGTATCAATACATTACTATAAGAAACTGTAGGAGACAAGATTATAATGTTTTATAGAAAAGATTGTTTTCTTTATAAATGAATTCAAATATCTATTTAAAGATGCTAGCATGTGCTCTCTTCATTTTCCCAAACAAGTGATATAAATTATTTAGGCAAAATTTCTTCTTACAATAAGATCAGAATTTATGTTATGATGTAGTGTTCTAAAGAATAACCAAAAAAGTAACACCTGTATAAACGTGTTCCAACACATAGCTTAAAATTTAATTAAACTGTATTATGTGACAGGACACATGAATTTTCAAAAGCATTAGAAGCACTAGTCATGAGGTTTAAAAACATCCCTGCATCATACAGATAGCTATCTATTGTGCTGAGATGATAATTTGACTAAAATGTAAACATTTGTGCTAGTGAATGTTTGAAGTAACATGACTTTCTAAAATGTAAAAAGTACAATTAATTTAAATTTGTTTTTTCACGGAATCACCTTGAGATACACAGTTACAAAGTTGTTCATGATTGAGTTTCAGTCATACAATGTTCCAACACCCCATCCCTTCACCGGTGCCCCTTTTCTGCCACCAATGTCCCCAGTGTTCCCTCCGACCCCCATCCCCACCTCGGCAGCCTCCCTCTATGGCAGACACTTGTCTCTCCCTCTCTCCCTCCCTCCCTCCCTCCCTCCCTCCCTCCCTCCCTCCCTCCCTCCCTCCCTCTCTTTCTCTGTCTCTTTGCAGTACTGTTACTGAAAGGGTATCCTGCATATCACTTTGCCTCCTTTCAAGAATCAGTTTTTGTCCAGAGGGATCATAGGGTGAATTGACTCCGGTCTCAAATTAGAATCTTAGAATCCTGAACTTGAACGATAAAAGTACCACAAACGAGACAGCGGAACTGACATCTTATTCTCATCATTTTTTAGGCAGCTAACTTCCTTCATTTCTTGTCATTCTTTAGCTGAGAGATCGCCAAGAAGCAAGAAAGAAAAACTATTGGCAAAGTAGAAAAACTATCAAAGGTATAATTAAAAGCTAGCTGCTTTGAAATTTGTTGTTGTTGCTGCTGCTTTTTGTTTGTTTGTTTGTTTGGGGGGACTTTTTAAATTTTTTTATTGAATCACCTTGAGATACACAGTTACAAAGTTGTTCTTTGTAACTAGACGGGCCTGGGGCTTCCACCTAGTTCTGTGTTCAGGGATTACACTGGCTGTGTTTGGGAGACCAGATGTGGAACTGGGGATGGAGGGTGTGCTGGCTGGGTACAAGGCCCCTTACCTGCTACTCCCTCTATGGCCTGGGTTAGGGGTTACTGAATTGAGAGTTTCCAAAAGAATCTTCTTTCACTTTGGGGTGTTTTGCTTTGCTTTGAGGCTACACCCAGCAATGCTCAGGACTTATTCTTGGCTCTGTTCTCAGGGATCACTCCTGAAAGTGCTCTGGGGACCCTTATGGGGTGTCAGGAATCAAACCCAGGTCGACCACATGCAAAGCAAGCACCCTACCCGCTGTACTATCTCTCCAGCTCCTCCAAAAGATTGTTACACTCTATTCCCAAAAGATGCTAAGAGGCATCATTAGAGGGGAGGAAAGGTACTAAAATTAAGCAGGCGTATTTAGCTACAGAATCTTTCACAGCTTTTAATATGCTAAAGTAAAATTGGAGGCAGATTATGTAGTATTTCCCAATTTATTTTATACTTTTACTTTTGATCACAATCTCTCGAGTCTATGCACGAACTGCTCCTTGTCAGCCCCTTTTCTGTAGAGGAACTGACATCATGTGGTGTGTGACTCTCCCAAAACAATAAAACAAGCTAAAGCCATAGGCAGGATTAGGTTCCACTTTATCCTAATCCCTAAATTCATGTTCTTTGCATGATGTCACAATGCATTCATCCTTTCCAAATTCTCATAATTCAAAATACTGCTTGTAAAAAGTCTATGTATTATGAAATAAATGTTCACTAGAAATGTTTCTTCTATACAGTTTTACGTTGTATTTTTATATAATTACTAACAACCACAAGATCCACCACCTCCAACTCGGCCCCACCCCGGAGCTGTGACTTCCCAAAATGACATCTTTTGTGGTTTCCTCAAAGTGAGACCAGCAGATAAGAATAGTCATACAAATGAGGCTGATTAACTATAATGTTTCTGCCTCTCTTGGGTTTGAACCCAGATGTTTAGTCAAATTGGTTGGCTTTAAAATGTTCATTTTGAGAAAGTGTCCTTGACTATAAATGAAGTGATTCAAATATTTAGAGAGAAATGTTCATGCTTACTCAGTGAGGTGAAAAACCATGACATTTACCCAAAATAGGTCTTCATATGTTCCAGCTTTGACTTTCATGTGGAAGGGTGTGGAAAGAAGGGAAAGATGTGAATTTCAGTGTAGTACTGAAACGTGTCTCTTAAGGTCATGGAACTAGAAATGTCCTTGAAGGAGTTTAACGACACGGCCACTTTCCTTGATATGCCAATGACATACGCACCTGGGATCCCAGGAATCATCCTCAGGTACCTCCAGGATGACCTTCATGGAAAAAAGAAGTAAGGCTCCAGTATCCTGGAAGCTTCTGAAAGCATACTGCAGTTCTAGCAAATAAAGCCATTTTCATTACTTCATATAATGGGTAGACATTCAAATGGCTCTTTGGCAAACAAGATGCCTGGAACCTGGCAAATCATTTGAAGTGGTCATATAAAACTCTGCAAACTCGGAGCTAAGATCTCTGCAATAAGGCCCCTAAACGTCCATATTTTATGATGAGCTCCCATCAACACACCCCACTTGGACCTCGGAGGGTTCTTTCCATCCTCCTTTTATGCTCTGTCTATTTAGACTAAAGGAATGGAGTGTATATTGACAATGGGAAAACAGTATTTTTTTTAAATGAGCTAACTAAAAATATTTAAGGCTCCCATTTGGACAAATTGTTACAACCCTGATACTCCGGGAAATGTTGAGGTTGTGTTTTATTAAAAAAAAATTGCAATTGTCCTCTTAATATAATATATTAAGTGGACAATTGCTCTGTTTCCAGAGCACATTTTTAGACTCCTGCCAACCCACCTTTTAACAAAAAAAAAAATGATGCAAAGAGAAATTGAAAGGAGAAGTACAGAATATTAAATCTTTCTTCAACCCACAGTCTGATTCTCTTAAGGTCTGTGCTGATATTTTTAGGCTTTGAGCACATATAAAATTTCATGGCAGTTTTAATATACATACAGGCTTGAAACAGATGAAAGCTTCCATCTGAATGATATAGATTCCCACTCCCACACACAGTCCTCAGACAAAACACATGAAACTAAGTTTAACTACTCCAGGGGAAAAAAACCTAATTCAATCCTGCCAGGATCTGAAGCTGAGATTCTAAGGATGTTAGGCTTTTCAAATCTGTTCTTGAGCTTTTTAACACACTCCCCTCTGTTAGACGTTCTCACATGGAATCAGTCCCAGGATGTGTCTGGTGTCTAGATGGTGAGTTTTCATCATTCAACATGGATGTGATCCTCGGGTCAGGATAAACAATAGGATAGCAAGTCAGCAAGCAGAGAGGTTTGTTTTCTGGGAGAAGACAAGGTCCTTCTTAGAGGATTAGTCCCTGGGTCAGGGAGAAATCTTCGAAGCGATGAATTAATGTGACAATGAAGAATGAGGATTTCATCTATACGAAGTCAAATCACCAAGGGAAGAAA
Source organism: Sorex araneus (assembly GCF_027595985.1). Taxonomy (NCBI): domain Eukaryota; kingdom Metazoa; phylum Chordata; class Mammalia; order Eulipotyphla; family Soricidae; genus Sorex; species Sorex araneus. The sequence goes on from NC_073311.1 coordinate 63,750,330, forward strand.
GGGCACTTGCTGAGAATTATTATTGTGTATAATAACCAAGTATTAGGATTATTACAGTATACATATAACAAGAGTTATTGTTTCTGTGCTCTATACAAAGTGTTTTTTTTAAGGATTTTACCTTAATTTTACCTGAGGAGACCGCCTACCTTTGCTCATAAGTGAGTTTCCTATTTTTGTTTTTACAGAGAAAAAAGAGGAGACTCGGGGCTTAAATGTGCCTGTTTACACAGTTGCTAGAAGTGTCAGAATGTGAAAGAGCCCAAACCGTTGGTACTATAAGTTAGTACTTGTAACTCAATTTACCCCAGCATGGAAAATTGCTTATAATCAGTGTAACTTAGATTGGCCAGAAAATCCACCCAAGCGAGTGACTACTCTATCCCAGTAGCTTTCAACAATCAGCTCGTGGCCCGGTGCCACTAACAGGTGTACCTAGATTGAGTATCAATCAATGCTTTATGCTTAAGCATTACTTAACTCGTGTGTGCATGTGTCAGATTTGAACATATGCTTCCTACATGGGAGGCGCATGCTCAACCACTGAGGCACAGCCCCGGGCATTATCTGACTCTGACACGACTTACCCAGCTGCTGGAAAGACCTTTGGGAACATGCATATCTGAGGTCTTGGGGTGGGGGAAAAAAGTCATGTTCCTTAGTTGTATAATAAGATCCTATCAAGATTCATAAGATGGAAATATAATTGTCAGCTTGCCACCACTGTGCTACTCAGACTTCCAACACAGACAGCGACTGATTGACTCTTCCTGTTCAGTGGGTTCAGTGGGAAAGGGGTCCAGTGGAGTGGCCTGAGCCCTGAGCCTTTCATGAAAAAACCAAGAGACCAAGAGCGTGTCCCCTTGACAAGGAAGACCGACAGTTTATGGGAATGTGTGGTGGGAATTTTTAAGGGAACTCTCAGTGCCTATCTTTTATAACTGATCATCTCAAAATAGCTTTTAATAAACTGCTAGACTATTCTCTAAAAGTCACTTTCCCACTCTGAATGAAACAAAACTTCTTATTAATATTTCCAAAGATTGCTTTCCTGTGCTATTGTTTTCGGCGGAATCCTTGTACTCATGAAACAAGGGCTGTTTGTAGTTGGACTTTTTCCCCCCTCTTTCAAGTGCAGGGAAACAATTCTCTATGGATCTATTGTATTTCTGTACATCTTGAAAAAGCAGCTTTGGCCACTGTTCCAGACTGTCTTTTCAAGGACATTTATATCACACACAGGCCTGACTATGGAGGCAGTGTCTCTGTTCAGAACAAAGAGCAGTTCTGCAAGACAGCAATGCAGTCGCGTATTGTTTTGGTCAATGAATGGTTTCACGCCTGACGTGAACCCCTAGACACCACGCAGCCTGGGTGCACAGTCAACATCAGAGGGCCTCCGTGTTTGGTCGCCAAGCTAGACGGGTTTGTGTGGCTACACTCTGATGATGGCATCAAACATTTCTCAGAACAGATCCCTGCCTTGTTATTAGACTCCCCGTGACGCTAGCGTCTCTCTCTGGAACAAAACGCAGATCCGCTTCTTGGCTGTTGTAACGGAGTGTAGCTCCCTGAGCTCAGGCTCCGTCTCCCGTAACAATGCACACTGTGTGAGCAGGTGTCACCTGGCACTCTCCGCAGCAACCTGAGCCAACGGGAGCGGGATGAAGTCCCCCAACGCTGATGCTCCAAGTACTTCTGCGAGAGTGAGTAGCCAGTGACTGCCATCTCCGTCCTGCGAGACGAGTGTCTCCCGTCAGCATCTAGGGAACAGTGGCAGGTTGACAGACCCAAAGCAGGGTTACGCTCCTGCCCCTTCCAAGTGGGGGGCAGTGTTAGAGATGCGGAAGGGGACCGAGACATGGCTTTGTGGATGAGGGAAGGTGGGAATCTCGGAGACCTCTTAAAGGGACTTGAGGAGGAACGGAAGACATAGCTCAGAGGCAGAAAGAAATACCATGCTTTGCGGCCAAGGAGACAGTGCAGGGATGAAGGTGCTTGCCATGCATGCTGCCCACCCCCCTTCAATCCTTCAGACTGCATGTGACCCCTGACCACAGAGCCAGAACTGGCCCCTAAGCACAGAGCGCAAATCAGAATGTGACTCTGCAGCAAATGCTCCTCCTCCACGTTGCTCCTCTAGAAGGAGCACTGGGAAAGTGGTTAGACGCGGGCAACAGGAAGCCATACAAAGGCGGCCGCCCGGACTCTGCTCTCGTTCTAGTCAACCCTCCTTTGAGTTGGAGGTAGGAGTTGGGGATGGCAGGAGGGGACCTTTGAGTCCCGACCGGGACCTCAGGCAGGTTCTCCACCCGGTAACAGATAGCACGGAGGCTCATGCTCCTCCCCCTTTCTCCAGACACGGACACAGAGCAGGAAAAGAGGAAATAGTAACCAAGGAGTGGCCGCCCGCTGTGATTATAACTTGACCCTGAGTGCTAAGGACGGGAGCACCCAGGGAGCCAGACACTGCACGTGGTGGAGCATCCTCTGCTCTCCTGCTAACGTGAGGCTGGCTGGGAAACACCACAGCCATGTGACCCAGCAGAGGAGAGACGGGCCCTGAAGCAGGCCCTGACCCCCTGACGCCGGGACACTGAAGGTCAGAGGTACATGAGCACAGGAAAGCTCAGGAAAACAGCCTGACCCAGCCCTCCACAAGCCCGTGTGCAAAGTCACTTGCCCTGGGACCCAAAAGCAGTAACAATGCTTTTGGGTTGTTTTTTGTTTTTTTTTTTATTGTTGGGCCACCCCTGACAGTGCTCAGAGTTCCCTTCTGGCTTTGCTCTCAGGGATCACTCCTGGCAGGCTTGGGAAACATGACCGTCAGATGCCAGGGTACCAGGAACACGGGGTACTGGGGATCGAACTCAGGTTGGCCACGCACAAGGCAAGCACCCTACCCACTGCACTATCTCTCTGACCCTGTAACACCATTCTGCATAGCCCCCAACCTGAGGAAGAAGAAATCCCAAATCCTAATGGCATTGGCACAGGAGATGCAAAGCAATGGGGGATAATCCAGAGTGGAAGACGCTGGCAGGGGTCACCCGGACCATCTCTCGCTGCCTGGCCGAGACTGGTGCAGGGAACAGGCAGGTGGAAGCCAGGCTCCTGATTACAGAGCCCAAAGGAAACATCCTTGAGGAGGGCTTACCCACCCAGAGAAAGCATCTGGTCTACCTACATGCAAAGACACAGACCAGGAGACTCAGCCCTGGCTGACACAGGCCCAGCCCCTACCTACTTCCCACCCAACCAGCTGCACCCCTACAGCCAGCAGGACCCTGCACATTACACAAGGCAGAGCCAGCTAGCAAAGGAAATGCACTAACCACTTGCTTCCCTGCCAGCTCCCAGCTCCTTGGACTCCACCCTAGTCCCCCAGTGCCCACACCATCCCTAGCCCCCTTTTCGGCCCTACTGTGGCCACCCAGAATCCCACATTAACACTGTGACCGCCTCTGCAGGTCCTTGGGATTGTGACTCTGTAGCCACCACCCAGGGCCACTTACCGTTGGTGTCCCAGCCGCTGCCCCGGGCGCACTCTTGCCGTGCCCTGTCACACCCAGACCTCCTCAACCGCAATTGCCAGCTGCCACCCGGCCTTGTTGAGCTGAAGCCTCTGGCTGGCACCCATGTAGCGCCACTGCAGCTCTCTACCGGCCGTCCAGCCCTGCACCACCAGCCCCAACCTCTGCCCGGGTCACGCGAGTGCAAGACATAGTGAGGGGTCAGCAATGCGTCCCCACGGGTGGATCAAGGTCAAATTGGGGGCAAATTGCTGGTATTCCAGAACTGAGAATACGCTGTGAAAAGGACTTCAAACCCAGTTCCCACTCACCGCCCCACCCCCACCCCCCACCGGCCACAGCAGCCACGCCCACCTCCCATAGCCGTTGCCATGGTAACTCACCCCCCCTTCTGATTCCCAAGGAAATTTCTGAGAAGATGCATGCCCGCAGGTAAAATTCACGGACAGACCAGCCTCCCCAGATGAAAACCCTGAAGCAGGTGAGCCGAGGACCCACCCCCCACCCTACAGCCAAGGCTCAACCCCACCTCTTCACTAATACTCTCTGCAGAGACATCAGACGGGATAATTTCAGGTGCCCAGTGCCCACGGGAGAACTCTGGTGTTTCTCAGAGTTGGGGCGGGCATCTCCCCCCATCCCTGGCTGCCATCTCCCACCTCCACAGTCGCCACCTGTCAAGTCATCGGGCCAGACCATAGATGCTGAAGGCTCTGGACTTCCTAATTCCTCAATCCCAGAATTCCAGTAGGAACACACCAGATTCAAAAGGAAAGTAACATAGAAGTCGACTAAACTCAACAAATGAAATTAAAATCACAGAAAGTTCAACAAGCAACAGAAAGCTTCGTAAATTCTTAGACAAGGACTTAACAATCTCACGATCAGATATAACAGTTTAACATAAGAAATTGAGCTTTTTATACCTATTGATTTTAATGTTGTAGCTTTTATTATCCAATCAACTTCAAATCTAGAACTGTATCAACAGCTGTGACTTTTGTCTACATTAAAATTAATTTTAAAATAAATCATCAACATGGAAACTCAAAAAAAACAATCTGAAAAATCAATGAAACCAAGAGCTGGTTCTTCAAGAAAATAAACAAGATTGGTAAAGCACTAGCAAGACTCACAAAGAAAGAGAGAGAGAAAACCCTAATAAACTGAACCAGAAATGAAAGGGGAGACATCACAATAGAAACCAAACAAATTCAAAACATCATCAGAGTCTACTTTTAAAGTCTGTATGTCACGAAACAAGAGAAACTAGAAGTAATGGATAAATTCCTGGATTCCTATAATCTCCCAAGGCTGAATCAAGAAGATCTGGAATATATGAATAGACCTATTAATATCAAGGAAATTGAAACTGTAATCAAAAGTCTTCCCAAAAACATAAGCCCAGGTCCAGATGGATTCACTAGAAATTTAAAGAAGAACTATTGGCAGTTCTTCTCAAGCTTTTCCAAGAAATTGAAGAAACAGAAACTCTCCCAAACAGTTTCTATGAGGCTCATATCTCCCTAATACTACAAAACGTACTTCACGAAATAAGAGGACACGAGGAAATAGAAAGATATTCCCTGCTCATGGATTGGGAGAATTAACATTGTCAAAATGGCAATACTCCCCAAAGTATTGTACAGATTCAATGTGATCCCCATAAGGATACCCATGACATTCTTCAAAGAAGTGGAGCAAACACTCCTGAAATTCATATGGAAAAATAAACCCCCACGAATAGGTAAAGCAACCCTTGGGAAAAAGAAGAATGGAGGCATCACCTACCCCAACCTCAAACTCTACTACAAAGCAGTAATAATTAAAACAGCAGGGTACTGGAACAAAGGCAGAGCCGAAGACTAATGGAACAGTGTGGAATATCCTGACACACACACTCAAATATATGATCATCTAATCTTTGATCAGGGAGCAAGAAATGTGAAGTGGAGCAAGGAAAGCCTCTTTAACAAATGGTGCTGGCAAAACTGGACAGTTACATGCCAAAAAAATGGGCCCAGATCTCTACCTAACACCATGTACAAAAGTCAGATCAAAATGGATTAAAGACCTCAACATCAGACCAGAATCCATAAGGCACAGTGAAGACAAGGTCGGCAAAACCCTCCACGACTGAAGCTAAAGATATTTTCAAAGATGACACACCACTGACCAAGCAAGTGGAAACAGAGATAAAAAAAAATGGGACTATCTTAAACTAAGAAGCTTCTGCACCTCAAAAGAAACAAGGACTAAAATACGAAGACAGTCTACAGAATGGGAAAGGATATTCACCCAATACCCATCTGATAAGGGGTTGATATCAAGGATATACAAAGCACTGGTTGAACTCTACAAGAAGAAAACATCCAACCCCATCAGAAAATGGGGCGATGAAATAAACAGAAACTGTTTCAAAGAAGATATCCGAATGACCAAAAGGCACATGAAAAAATGCTCTTCATCACTAGTCATCAGGGAGATGCAGATAAAAACAACAATGAGTTATCATCTCACACCACAGAGACTGGCCCACATCCAAAAGAACAAAAGCAACCAGTGTTGGCATGGATATGGGGAGGAAGGGACTCTCCTTCACTGCTGGTGGGAATGCCAACTGGTTCAGCCCTTTTGAAAAACAGTATGGGCGATTCTCAAAAAAACTAGAAATTGAGCTCCCATTTGACGCAGCAATACCACTTCTGGGAATATATCCCAGAGAGACAAAAAAGTATAGTAGAACTGATATATGCACTTGTATGTTCATTGCTGCACTGTTTACAATAGCCAAAATCTGGGAAGAACAAAACAAAGTGCCCAAGAACAGATGACTGGTTAAAGAAACTTTGGTACATCTACACAATGGAATACTATGCAGCTGTTAGAAAGGATGGTGGTGGAGAATGGGCATTGGTGGAGGGATGGGTACTCGATCATTATATGACTGAAACGCAAACAAAAAATTTTGTAAGTATGTAACTGTACCTCGTGGTGATTCACTCTTTAAAAAAAAATCACTATGTCACTGTCATCCCGTTGTTCATAGATTTACTTGAGCAGGAGCCAGTAACATCCCCATTCATCCCAGCCCTGAGATTTTATTTTTTATTTTTTATTGTTTTGCTTTTTGGGTCACACCCAGCAATGCACAGGGGTCACTCCTGGCTCATGCACTCAGGAATCACCCCTGGCAGTGCTCAGGGGACCATATAGGATGCTGGGATTTGAACCCGGGTTAGCCGCGTGCAAGGCAAACACCCTACCTGCTGTGCTATCACTCCAGCCCCCCAGCCCTGAGATTTTTAGCAGTCTCTCTTAACTCATTTTTCCCAATGATTGGAGGCTCTTTTCGGGGACAGGGGAATGAGACCCGTTATTGTTACTGTATTTGGCCTATCAAATACACCACAGGGAGCTTGTCAGGCTCTTCCATGCGGGCAGGATACTCTCGGTAGCTTGCCTGGAGTGTGGCAGTGGTTGCGTAGTGGAGGTCGGCTGCCGGGGCTGGGTCCCTTGGGGCAGGGAGGGCTCTCACCCGCCCCTCTCTGGGGCTCCCCTGGTGTGGAGTCCGGTGGCATGGTCATGGGGGCCTCATTTTATGCTCCCTTCCAGGAAGCAGCCTTGAGCTCTGGAAGGTGGCCAATGAGGAGATTATCTGGCGCCAGCAGGAGTTAGCTTATGGGTATGACCCCTGGGTCGCCTGAGATTAGGGGAAGCAGACAGAGTATCTCTGCTCCTGGGTCCCGTTGAGCCCAGAGTCCAAGATCACAAAGTTCTACAAATAATTTTATTATTAAAAATAATAACAATAAAATTTAAAAATAAAAAATAAGTCATCGTGATGCTTACTGAAATGAGATCAGTGGAAAGGATGTTCAACAAGGACAGAGAAAGTACAAGAAAAAACCAACAGAAATCACAGAACCAAAGAATACAGTAGAAGCACCTCACTAAAAGCCAACAGAGGGATGCTAGAACAGAATGGAAAAATCTGAAGATCAAATCAATGAACCTAAATATAGGGTAGTGGAAACTTCCCAAAAGAGTGGCAAAAAGTCAAAAGAGATTTAAAGATGAAGCTAGAACAAGATTATTTCCGGGACAGCATCAAGAGGAAAAATACATCACAGACATTCCATAAGGAAAAGAGCAGAATTATCTATTTATTTGTTTATTTATTTATTTATTTATTTATTTATTTATGGTTTGGGACCACACCCAGAAATGCTCAATTGTTATTCCTGCATCTATACTCAGGAATCACTCCTGGTGGTGCTCAGGGGATGATACGGAATGCCAGGAATTGAACCTGGGCCGGTGTGTGCAAGGCAAGCACCTTACTCACAGTACTATCTTCCTCTTAGAGGGGTAGAATTCCTATTTGAAGAAATAAGTCAAGAACTTCCCCAAACTGATCCAAGAACTACAAATGGGTCCAAGTGAAATAAACCCAAATGAACACAAAATGGTACATTATCACGAAAGTGGCAAAAAGCAAAGAAAAAGAGTGTCCTAAAAGCAGCTAGAGGAAAAAGAAGACATACAAGGGGACCCAATCACACTATCAGTGATTTCTCAACAGAAACTCTCCAGGACAGAAGGGAATGGCATGACACGGATACAGCCAAGAAAGACCTCCAGTCAAGAACACTCTATTCAGTTAGGTTGCTACTTAGACTCGAAGGAGGAATAAAGACATTTTCAGACAAATACAGTGAAAGGAATTTATCTTCACTAACTGGCCTTGCAAGAAATACTAAGGAGACTGCTATGAAGTGAAAAGAAACCCCACTGGAAGCAGCAAAATATCTTTTTTAAAGTGTGGAATAGATGGAAAATAATAATGGGGGGATTTTAAATGAACTCATCATTGATTTGCTTTCAATTTAAAATAGACTATATGCTTAGAAGTCTAGAAGCAACCTCATGGTAGCCTAAAAACAAAAATAGTTAAAAGAAATAGGAAGCAAATGGAAGCCAATTACTACACAAAAGGCAGATATAAAATAAGAAAAGAACAAAAGAACAGAAGCAGACTGCTATAATACCTAGAAACCACAGCACGGCAATAAATTCTTTTATACAATTCCACAAAACATCAATGGTCTGAACTCATCGAAAAGCATAACATAGCAGAATGGATCAGAAAACAAAATTCAACTTTCTTCTTTCTCCAGAAGACTCACTTGAGCTTCAATCATAAACAAGTAAGAGGTTGCAAAACAATCCTACTGGCAAGTGGTAATTTTTAAGAGAGAGAGAGAGAGAGAGAGAGAGGGAGGGAGAGAGAGAGAGATGGGACCAGAGCGATAGTACACAGGTTAATGAGGTTGTCTTGCACTCAAAAACACACCAGTTTGATCCCCAGCACTGCCCCTGGTCTCCCAAGCATTGCAGGGAGTGATCCCTGAGCACAGAGTCGGGAGTAAGCCCTGAGCACTGCTGGGTGTGCATCCCCTAAAAAGAGAGAGAGACAGACAGACAGTCATATGTATGTCAGACAAAATAGACTTTACGCTAAAAATGGTAACAAGAGGTAACAATGATTAAGGAATGAACACATTAAAAGGATGTCACATTCCGTTTAACATTCATGCTCAAAACAGATGCAGATGCAATATAATTCCAATAAAAATTCTAGTGACATTCTTCAAGATTAGAACACTGCAGGATTTTTTTTAGAACTTAAAAAGCTCAAAGAGCTAACCTGAATGGGAATATTATTCACCCCAACTTCAAATATACTATAAAGTTACAACCCTCTAAAGATTATGGTATTGAGATAAAAATTCTCAGATCAATGGCAGAGGTTGTGAAACTGTACTCCCAACAAGTCTTATAAACCAATATGATCTAACAATGAATTAATCTATAGAATTAGTCTCTTTGGGGTTTTTTTTGTTTTTTTTTTTGGTTTTTGTTTGTTTGGGGGTCAAACCTGGTGGTGCTCAGGGCTTACTCCTGGGTCTGTGCTCCTGGACCAGTCCTGTTGGGGTTTTGAGGACCATATAGAGTGCTGAGGAGTTAAATTTAGATCTGTCTTGTGAAAATTAAGAGCCAAACCTGCTGTATTTCTTGGGCTCATAAAACAAATCTCTTCGGAAGTTACATAAATGTCTCTGAATTTTTTTCAGAGGCCCTACTTGAAAATAAGGGGTCTCTGGACCTTTTAATGGAGATTTCTGAAACATATCCTCAGGAAAATATGATTCTTTTGCCCTAATTGGCTTTGCAATTATGTTAAAAGGAAAGTTTGATAAAGTGGAAACTGACCCTTCTCAGAACTGCATATATTCCTGTGCAGTATTGACGCCGTGGTAAATGCCTCTACCTCTTAGATCGAAGCTGGGAAGAAAGTTGAGATGTTTTCTTGTTAAGAGTCTGCATTTTGGGGGCTGGAGCAATAGCGCAGCACGTAGGGCATTTGCCTTGCTAGCGGCCGACCTGGGTTTGATTCCCAGCATCCCATATGGTCCCCTGAGCACTTCCAGGAGTAATTCTTGAGTGTAGAGCCAGGAGTAACTCCTGTGCATCGCCAGGTGTTACCCAAAAAGTTTAAAAAAAAAAGTTTGCTTTTTTCTGAGTGAAATGCATCTTTACAGAAGGTTGACACTATGCAAGGCAAATCTGGATCCCTGAGTGCCCCAGGACAACACAACCTGAAGGTCGGACTGGAAAGGCACGTGTGGGTGACGATGAAGGCAAAGAATCCCCAAACCTAAAACTCCAGGATCCGAGCATGATCGCCTTGCTGCCTGACATAGGACTTGCAGTACAACAAGAAATGAGCAATTTGCCTCATTGAGTCATGCGCTACTTAGTGAGGATAATGTCTTTCTCCAGCGCTAGAAAATCCAGTGAATGTCCACATCTGTACTGTTTCTTCTTCAATAGTGTGGGCCTCAGTGACAAATTCTTATCAAGAAATTTCAATGATATCCCTTTATCTGGGGCTGGAGCAATAGCATAGCAGGTAGGGCATTTGCCTTGCATGACACATTCGGACGAGCCTCACACATGAAGGAATTGGCAGAAGAACCCAGGTGTGTGGGACCCGGGGCTGAGATCTCCAAGCTTGCTCAAATTGGGACTGGGCCTCTTCCACCCAGATCCCCCATTATCCAGTAACTAGGCAGTCACACCCAGAAACTGTAATCCCATCAACGGCCAACATCCAGAGACTATGAAACCAACCTCCCGGAAGCGTGAGACCTCTTATAGCCTAGTTCTCTCTCTTTGGCAAGCTACCAAGAGTTTTCTTGCCTGCATGGGAGAGCCTGGAAAGCTCCACGTGGCATATTCATATGCCAAATACAGTAACAACGATGGGTCTCATTCTCCTGACCCTGAAAGAGCCTCTAATGCGGCACCATTGGGAAGGAGGAGTAAAAAGAGGCTGCTAAAATCTCAGAGCTAGGGCAAATGAAGACGTTACTGGGCCTGCTTGAACGAATCAACAATCAATGGAATGATAGTGATAGTGACATTGATAGTGATCCCTTTATCCAACAGAGAGTCCATTGCACACGCGCGTGCACACACACACACACACACACACACACATGCAAATATACACATGGGACACGCATATGAATATAAACTTAACACAATAATGCTTTGCTGCTCTGATAGAACACAAAGTAGGAAGAGACTTTATTTTGTCCAGAATTGTAGCTATAGTGCAAAACCAGAGGTAAGAGTATAAAATACCCTTTGGCCCCTAGACTCCCCCTGCTGTATTTGGAGTGAGAGAACTGGTCTATTATCAATAGTCACCACTATAACCCCACCTCATCTCCCTCCAGAAAATAAATGACCCAAGAGACACTTCAGGGATTAAGGTGTTTTGTCTTGTATGCAGCTGACCCCAGTTTGATCCTTGGCATCAAAATATGGGGTTGGGATCACAGAGCCAGGAGTAATCTTTGACCACATTTATTTTCCCTGTCCCCCACCCTCTCCCACTCCCACACAAAGAAAAGAAAGTGACTGAAGATGAAGTTATTTTTTTCATGGGTGGTATAAAAAGATACTTCTTGGGGCTGGAGCAATAGCACAGCGGGTAGGGCATTTGCCTTGCACACAGCCGACCCGGGTTTGATTCCCAGCATCCCATATGGTCCCCCACCACCACCAGGAGTGCAGAGCCAGGAGGAGGACGAGGAGGAGGAGGAGGAGGAGGAAGAGGAGGAGGAGGAGGAGGAGGAGGAGGAGAGGAGGAGAAGGAGAAGGAGAAGGAGAAGGAGAGAAGAAGAAGAAGAAGAAGAAGAAGAAGAAGAAGAAGAAGAAGAAGAAGAAGAAGAAGAAGAAGAAGAAGAAGAAGAAGAAGAAGAAAAGAAGAAGAAGAAGAAAAGAAGAAGAAAAGAAGAAGAAGAAGAAGAAGAAAAGAAGAAGAAGAAGAAGAAGAAGAAGAAGAAGAAGAAGAAGAAAGAAGAAGAAGAAGAAGAAGAAGAAGAAGAAGAAGAAGAAGAAGAAGAAGAAGAAGAAGAAGAAGAAGAAGAAGAAGAAGAAGAAGAAGAAGAAGAAGAAGAAGAAGAAGAAGAAGAAGAAGAAGAAGAAGAAGAAGAAGAAATACTTCTCTTTCTCGCCTCAAGAGAACTAAACTTTGAAGAGGAAAAATGGAAAATGGAAAGGGTGTCAAGTTTTACCCCCTGGTTTTCTGTGTACTTCAAACTCTTCTCTCTTGAACCTAGACACCAAGAAGGAGAGGAAGGGCTTAGGATCAGAGGTGAGACTGATCTGGATGAATTCTCTCTCAAGTAGGATTGGTTATACAATAAGCCCAAACTATTACTGGGTGTGGGAAAGGAGGAATGGTCACTGCAGAGTGAGGGCAAAGATTTGGTAAAATGAAACTTTTTAAAATGCATAACCCCCCCAAAATGTGGCACTCCCCAGTTACCTATGGCAATGTTTCACATGAATTCAAAATGATGCTTAATTTATGCAAACCATAATTGCTACACACAAACACACACAAAACAAGCAATAGGATCACTTCACAGATTCATGCCTTCACCTGCTACCACCAAAACGTTTTTTTCTAAGCATGTGCCGCTGTCTCTAAAATGCTGCTGAGTCCTGAATCATGTTCGTGGCTGCACCTGAAGGCAGGGAAGCTGCAGACTCCTGCACGGGAGAGACGGTGGGAGAAAGCGGGAAAGAAGCATTTACACGTGACTCTACTAGACTCGGTCTTAAAAAGCGCACTGGCAATTTCATCTTCAAAATCAATGATGGGCAACAGTTGTTGTTAGAATAAGAACCAGCAAGTTTCAACTAAATCATTTCTCTATGGAAAATTGAACTTTTTTAAAGCAAGGATGCGTGGGTTCTGCTCAGAGACAACCCGGGCTTAGAACTTGAGGGTCACGCGTGGAGCAGCTCAGAGGGCACCTTGCAGTCCCAAGCTGAGTCCAAACCCTGAGGGATGCACCTGAGGTAGGCACTCAGCTCCTTGAGCTGTCTCTCCAGCCCCTGCTTGTTTATTTAAGTCTGATACTTGTGAATCTAAGAATTCCCACTACTAGTCTCATAAACATGAAAGTATACTGCCAGAGTCACCTACAAAACTCAAGTATTAAACTGGCATTTTTTTTTTAAATCTGGGGCTGGAGAGTTAGTATATACAGTCCTAACCTTGCAAGCAGCTGATCAGGGTCCCATCCCCAGGATCCCCTCTGGCCCCCCAAGTTCTGCCAGGAATAAACCCTGAGTGCAAGGCCAGGAATAAGTCTGAGCACCGCTGGACGTAGCTTCCCCTCCCAACAACAACAACAACAAAAGTCTTATTTTCCTTTCTTGTCAAGAAAACGATGGGAAAACCCACTCTCTGAAGGGTATTTCATCTCTCACAGGGGAGACTATCAAATGATACAGCAGCCAGTTTCAGTTGTTTATATAAGGCAAATGTTAATTACACAGGTCTGAGGTTAGAGCCACACAACGTCATGTAAGCAGCGAAAAGGGAATATTTCAGCCAAACTGTAAATTTGTTATTACGTTAGAAGATCAATGGCACAGCAAAATGCTAACCAAAAAAAAAAAAAAGAGAGAAAAGAAATTTTGTGCTTCAACAAGCAAACTGTGCATTAGGGTGACCTGAGTTCTCTTTGGTCACTCACAGAGAAGTCCCAAAAAACATACAGAGAAATCATCCCACAATCTTCTTTCCAATAATAGATAACAGCCCCCCACAAATTCCCTTCTAGGGGCAGCAAACACAGATACCAGGTGGCAGTACCTGTGTCTCCTCCTGGAAGTGGCCCGTGAACAGAGACATCAGGTGGCAGTAACCTGGGTCACTTCCTGGGAGTGGCATGTAAAATTCAGCCACAAGGAGCTTCCCAGTCTCTATTTTACCTCCTGAAACACTCGGGCTTGAAAACCAACACTTGGTTCTAACTCCCTCATGTAACCGATGAGGAAACTGAGGCTTAGAGTGTCCGGCTGATGTCTGTGCCAACACTGTCCCTGTCAGACGGGCCGCCTCATTTCCATCTCTTTGAGGTCATTCCCTTAGAAAAGTCCCTGTGAATGGCTTTATGTTTCTCCCTCATAAGATCAGAGTCAAAATGAACCAAGTCAGTTTCAAAAGAAATCATTCTCATAAAGACGAGAAATGCTCTGTTGAATGGAAGGAGAAAGACGGGGTGGAGGAAGTGTGACAAAGGGAGGACTTTCTAATTTATTATTATTTTTTATTTTTTTGGTGGTGGTGGTTTTGATCAATTGGATAACTTGTCACTTGCTGAACTGAAGGCAATAGAAGAAAAATTTCAAACTCCTGGTTTAGGGTAATGGCAGTGAGGGGTGGGGGCAGGGAGAAGATAATTGATTTTAAACAAACCTAAATATACTTAAAAAAATAAGTTCCTGAAAGGATGTATTTTTTTTCTGAAGTGAGTCTAAAATCAACAATAAAAATGGAACTACTGAAGAATGGAATGTCTTAATCTGGATTAGTACGATAGATTAATTCAATTTCATTGAACTCAGCAAACTTTTATTGAATATGTGATATGAGTAATGCACTATCTTCTCTGTTTTCCTGTTTTTTAACTGTCTACCTGGCACTTTAGAAGTAGCTGAATGGGTCATGACAGGGTGAGTAAGTCAAGAGTTAAGAAGGAGGATTGGTCTTAAACCAAGCATTTTGTACTTTGTTGATTGGCTGGTTCTTAAGGGGGATGCTGGCAAAGTCTCGGACCCCGACTCAAGGAAAAGCAAAGCTCTTCTGTATATTCCTCTGACACAGCAATAGCGGGAGGGGGTAGTGCCAGGTGAATTTAGTCCTCACGTTAAATCTCACCCAGGGAACAGGTAGCCAATCAGAAAAGACAACGGAATGGTGAGGGGGGGGTAGAACATGGCAACAGATCAAAGGAAATCTCCAGCACTCCCTCCCCCGCCCCTCCTCTCTCTCTCTCTCTCTCTCTCTCTCTCCTCTCTCCTCTCCCCCCATTTCTCTCCCCTCTCCTCTCTCTCCCTCTCTTCCCTCTTCTCTCTCTTCTCCTTCTATCTCTCCTCTCTCTCTCCTCTTTCCCTCCCCCATTTCTCTCCCCTCTCCTCTCTCTTCTTCTCTTCCCTCTTCTCTCTCTTCTCCTCTCTCTCCTCTTTCCCTCCCCCATTTCTCTCTCCTCTCCTCTCTCTTCCTCTCTTCCCTCTTCTCTCTCCTCTCTCTTCTCCTTCTCTCTCTCCTCTCTCTTCTCCCTCCCTCTCTCTCCTCTCTCTCCCCGCCAGCATCTCCCTCTCTTCACAGACTGCAGGATCAGGTCGGGCTGTGTGCCTGGAGAGATGGTCCAGTAGAGGCCGGCCATGTAGTCCCAGACGGGGCGGAATACAGAGCTCAGATGTCCAGTCAAGCTCAGGCTCGGGCAGGGCTCAGCTGTCCAGGTTGTAATGAGGTGCTGAGCACAGGACTCTCACCCACACACATCTGGCCATAGCCTGCGACTAGGAAAGCCAGGACAGGGTGACAGGAAGTGCTGGGGTCTAGCTGGGAGGCCCAGCGACAGGGGCAGAGGACAGGGGTCTCTCCCAAGTGCCTGTGGCTGGAGGCCAAGGAAAGTGTACAGGGGCTAGAGAGCCGTTCAGGGCCGGGACCTGGCCGCCATCCATGGGGGGGTGAGCAGGCTACGTGGGGGAGACAGGGACGCTGTTATCACCAGACGTGCTGTCGTTCGTGGGTGAAGGAGAGGCCTGGGCATCTGGATGGGACCCACACGCACCTACTTTATCTGTATCTCTAACTTGTCACCTTCTGAGTTTGGTGAGCAAATCTTTCATACAATTCCCCAGAACCCACCAATGCAGTGAAATCTGCTTTCATGCTAACACACCCCTAACATTTCACGTATTTCTTGAGTCTTGCCTCATGCATATTCTGGTGGGATTAATACATCCCTGTGCCTCAGTGGCAGGCTGTGGTGGCCCATTCTTCAAAGGCAGCATCGGCTTTCTTAGAAGGAGCCCCTTCTCCTGTGTGGGCTCACAGACAGTCCTTCCGGAGGACGCAAGTCAACAAGTGACACAAGCAGAGGCACGACGGCTCTTCCAGCTCCCCCTTCTCAAACCGGCACTATCTTTGGAGTTTCTGCAGGAAGATTGAACCCAGACACAATGCAGATAAGAACTCCGCATTTGAACAACAACTTGCATTTATAAACCTAAACGAGGGGGAAGACGCCAATACTAGATTGCCTTTGGCTCTGCGCTTGCAAGATGGATATTAGTCATCATATCCAGAAGGGAAAGGGGTGGGGAGGAGATGAGGGGAAGGGGAGCCCTCAAGGTAACCCATGGCCATCTGGCTAGGGGTTCAATGCAACGGCCCTGAGGATGAGATTCTGCTTGAGCATTGCAGTTTCTAGGACCACGAGGGCTACCCCAGAGCATGCTGAGAGCCTCCAGACTATGAGCCTTGGTCCCCGAGCATCAGTCCTGGGTCAAACCATGTCAGGCATCCACCTGAAGTACCAGACTATCTCCCGATTCCCCATCTGTCCAAGTTGCTGATTCACTGATGGAAAAGCACAAAGGCCGCCATGAGCTTGTCATATTAGAAAAGTTCATTTAACTGTTAACACCCTCCAGAACTATTTCTTTCACACAGAATGTTAGGTTTCCTCAGCACATTATTCCCTGAGATATCCAAAGAACTTTGGAGCTCTCAGCGAAAGAAAGCTGAGTGGGAGAAGACCGGGATGGATGACTCGCATCCAAGAGATAAGGAGACGCGAGAAGCCATGAGTCAGCGGGGCTGCCAGCAGGGCAGCTCTTGGCAGAGAGCAACAAGCCTCCCTCTGACCCACACCCCAGAGGCAGGCAACCCACGGAGCACTGCCCCAGGTTCAAGAGTTCAAACTGGAGGGAGGAGGAAAATGGAGACTTTCCAGAAATGCGCCCGTGCCAGGCTGGTCTTGGGGAGCACAGGTTGGTCAGGACAGAAAGTCCATGTCATCGCCTGACTGACACCCTCAACCACGTCCGTAAATGCCCTGGGATCGAGGGGGACCACGCTCTACAGATGGGGGCAGCATGCTTTTCTAGGAAAAGATTGCACTCATTGTAGGGGTGCTGGTGTTATCGGTCTGAACTGGCATCTTGATGAGATGCCAAATCAGACTCCTGATTGATCCAAATTGGCATCTCAGAACGGAAAGCAGAAACCACGTTCAACTCCACCCCCTGTCTACCCAAAGGAAAGAGCGACTGCATCCGGAGACGATTCACTCTCCCTAGCTGAAGAACAATGAAACTCCTGCCAGGGCACTATTGTGGGGATTAAATGGCAAAACAGAAAAGACATTTCTAGAACCCAAAGGGCTCCAAAACTGTTCTTTTATCATTTTTTTCCTCCAAAAATAAAAGACTTTTCAGGGAGTCTTCTTGGGGTAGGGTGTGGTAGAAGGACAGTGTTTGTGTAACTGGTTTTGTTGTTTGTAATTGATTCCAAATTTATCCGTGAACGCTCCCACAGAGAACTCCGCTTAGTGCAAAAGTCAAAAACTAGCTCAGACCATCAGAAAGGCAAAGTGGCTCGACTTGAAATGCTCTTTTGTTGGCATCGCTAATTGAGGAGTCATCCTGAGGCCCCACACTCGGTTCAGCTGGAGTGCAGACGAGGGGGGGGATTGGTTCTTTCACCCTGGGCTCAGGGTCTCAAACCCAAAGTGGCATTAGAAAGTACCTCCCAGGTAGGGAAGCATTGCGTGGGGGTCACTGGCCCTGGAGACAGCTGGGGCAGCCCCCCACCCCCACCCCCTCTAGAATTAGCAGAGCCACAGGATGGTCCTTCAGTCACAGCTCCATCATGGGGCTAGGTTGGAAGCCAGAGTTTTTGCATGTTGCTGCATTGCCACCGGCCATCTGCTCTGCCTGAGTCTCTTCACATCAAAGCATCGTTGGACTAGAAATAAACAGTCTTTCCCTTTACCAGATCTGTGGGTTTGTTGGTTTGTTTGTTTTTCTTTTGGGGTCACACCAGCAATGCACAGGGGTTAACTCCTGGCTCTGCACTCAGGAATCACTCCTGGCAGTGCTTGAGGGACCATGTGGGATGCTGGGAATCGAACCCCAGGCGTGCAAGGCAAACGCCCTACTGGCTGTGCTATTATTCCAATCCTCCGTTACCAGATCTGAAACAAAACACAATCCCAGTGAAAAATCAAGAGGGGCATCAAGAAACATCAAACTTGGGGCTGGAGCTATAGCACAGTGGGTGGGGCATTTGCCCTGCACGCGAGCAACCGGGGTTCAGTTCCCAGCATCCCATATGGTCCCCTGAGCACCGCCAGGAGTGATTCCTGAGTGCAGAGCCGGGAGTAACCCCTGTGCTTCGCTGGTGTGACCCAAAAAAGAAAAAGAAAACAATTGTGCCAGGTCAAGCTGTAAACGTTTTCCAGCGTTCTGATTTGGAGTGGGTTTCCCTTTCAAAGCAAAACCAACTGGAAGCCCAAGAAGCTCCCTAGGTTTTTTCAACCCTGCAGTTTCCGGTGGGTTGGACCTGAAAAGGGACAGCTCAAAGCCGGGCCTTAGAAACGGGGTCTTCCTACACCAGGAGGTAGGACTTTCTTTAGTGACGTAGCCTGTAGGTGATCCTGGGAGGGGAGGTGTTCCCGGCGCGCCTTCCGCCCAGAGATGAACCAAGAGCCGCGGCACGAGAAGCAGAGCCTCCCGCCTACTGACTGTGATCCTGAGGTCTCCTAACCCATTTTGGCACCAGAGCAGATTCTTGCAGCCATCCATTTTGACTGCGAACTGAGTAAAATATTAGAAACCCAAAACCGCGTGGCCGCTATCGCGGCCGCGCGGACTCAAAGTCTTCACCTTTACCAAGGAAGAGAATTTATTAGATGATGCTTATTCAGCAGGCCTGATGTTGGGGAAAATTTCCAATCAACAGTAGTGAGTTCTGTATAGAAATATGAAATGTACTCAATATATAGAGAGAATAATGGGAATATCATCAGCTACTTAGATGGGGGGTGGGGTGGGAGGGGGGTTTATTGGGGTTCTTGGTGGTGGAACGGGTGCACTGGTGAAGGGATGGTGGTTTAATCAGTATTTGACTGTGACTTAAACCTGAAAGCTTTGTATTTTTTTTGTTTTCACGGTGGTTCAATAAAATATTTCTAAAAAAAAAAAAAAAAAAAAGAAACGGGGTCTTTCTCCCATGAGCTCACAGGAGGCTGAGTGTGTCCATCCGGGGTCTCTTCAGCAAGGATGGGCGGGGACTGAGAGTGGCCAGTGGCACTAGGAGGACAAAGAAGGGTCTCACCAAGCCGTTGACTCTGAGAAGGCTCTGGACCCTGGAGCTTGGGCTCCGGAACTGAACTAGGAGGTGAGGAAGGGGAGTCTTGGGGAGAGGGGGAAGAGGGTCAGAGGACTAATTGCTTCTCTCTGCGATGCCTCCAGCTCGGCCACGCCCACTCTCCGTTGGCCCGCCCACCTCTGCCCAGGCCTCCCTCCCTGCCCCTGCGCCTTGCCTCGTCCACTTCACCTTGCTCCACTTCCCAGGCACTCTGCCCAGCTCTCGCCCTCTCTCTTTCTCTCTCCCCCTCTCCCATCCCTCTCTCTCCCCCACCTCTCTCTCTCTCTTCTCTCCTCTCTCTCCCTCTCTTTCTCCCTCTTTCCCCTCCCTCTCTTTCTCCTCACCCTCTCTCTCCCTCTCTTTCCTCTCTTTCTCCTCACCCTCTCTCTCCCTCTCTCTTTCCTGTCTCTCTTACTCCTCTCCCTCTCTCTCCCTCTCTCTCTCCTTCTCTCTTTCCTCTCTCTCTTTCTCCTCTCCCTCTCTCTCTCCTTCTCTCTTTCCTCTCCCTCACCTCTCCTTCTCTCTCCCTCTCTTGCCTCTCCCTCTCTCCTCTCCCTCTCTGTCCCCCTCTCCTCTCTCTCTCTCTTGTCCCTCTGTTTCTCTCACTTCTCCCTCTCCCTCTCTCTTTCTTCTTCCTCTTTCCTCTCCCTCTGTCTCCCTCTCTCTGTGCCCCTCTTTCTCTCTCCCCCCCTCTCTCCTCTCTCTCTCTACATCTCTGTCTCTTTCTCTCTCTGGAATCAGTTTGATCGTACACAGAGTAGTGCTCCCTTTCTTTCTCCTCCATCACCCCTGAGAAGGCTGGGACTCTGTAAACAGTTGCACATCTCAGATGATTTCCTTCAGTACACATTTGCTCTGTGAAATTGTGGAACCAAGTGTGCCGCTGTTGTTCTAACCCTTGACTCCCAGTCCCTCGGTAACTAGGAGGCACCTCCGAGCACCCAAGAGGCCATCTCTCTGCCTGCAAAAGCCCATCTGACCCATCAACTGTTTTTCTTATCCTGTGTGAGCTTTTTGCCTTCTAACTACCCTTGAGAGTGTGCAGGAATCATCAAAGTTCTGAGGTTACTGAGGTCATCGCAGGGGTCGAATACGAGACTAACGGCCTCACAGACATCACGCCCTGTCGCTGAAGTGCATGAAAAAATTCATTCCAAGTTACAGGTGGAGAAACCAGGACGGAGTTGGGCCCAGGGACTAGGCCCCTCTAGCTGGAGAGAAGGGCCAGGGGCTGGTGGGGAGTGTGGAGAGAGACCGGAGCGACACAGTGAGGCCACCAGCCCTGGGTCCGACTACCCTGAGCGTCAGCCCTGCCCAGGCCACTTGGTAGAGGAGCAGATGGCGAGGGTGCTATCTGCAGCAAGAAGCAAACGTTTCACAGTTGAATCCCTTTTCCTGGTGCTCAAAAGAAATGTAAAGTGCAGATCAAAGGAGAATGCTGAGGAGAGATTTGACTCTGGGGCCCTTCCTACTTCATATCTGTGAAATATGGTCTTTCCCTCCCTCTGAAGACTCGCAGTGAAGACACGGGTGGTCAGAGCAGATACGTCCCTGGCCCCTTTCCAGTCCGCTCTGCCAGAATAATTCCCCTGTACTCTGTCAATGGGCTCTTACTTCCTTCAGACTGCAGAGATAGCTGACATCTGGAATCACTCTTGACAGCACCTGAAACGCCTACGAAAACGGGACCCTCGGATACTTTTCAACTCGGTTTTCATAGCCACAAGATAAATCAGCTGGAGTTCGGTGATTAGGAAGTTACTTTGGTCTCTCGTGACGGCCACTTTGGGGGCATCTGTCCGTCTGTCCTTGAACCTCTGAGGAGAAGCAGCCTTGCGCCTATCATGGCAACCCTTGCTCTTCCCCGACAGCTGGGAGCTCAGGGTCTGTAGCATCCCCCTCTCCTCCTCCCACTCCCCTCCTCCTCCTCCTCCTCCTCCTCCTCCTCCTCCTCCTCCTCCTCCTCCTCCTCCTCCTCCTCCTCCTCCTCCTCCTCCTCCTCCTCCTCCTCCTCCTCCTCCTCCTCCTCCTCCTCCTTCTCCTCCTCTTCCTGTACTGGCTATAGTTACAGAAAGCTGCATCGATAAGGCAGTGTTTGAAGCTCTGACAATGAGAGTTTTTGTGGGGCACTAACTTATAAAAGAACTTAAGGTTCTGCTAGTGCATGGAGATCTAGGAATGTCTTGGATGGTTTTATTTTCTTTCAGACACTGTTTGGGTAGAACTTGAACTCACTAGAGCAGATTTGGGACTCACAGATATCGGAGAAATAGTCACGGTGAGTTTTGATGTTTGTGCGAACGTAGAGAGGTGCTCTCTTGGGGCAAAACGCACAACTCTTGACTTGCAGAATTCATCTGAGAGGGTGGGGTGGTAGAGAACAATAGCTGCCACTCTCAAATGAGGGGTACTGGGAAGGAGAGAGAGAGAGAGAGGCCCCCTCTTGCACCTCAGTCCTCTTGCTTAGACCTATAGGAACTCCGACTCGCACGTCTGTGGTTCCTTGGCCTTCTCTCACGTTCATTTGCAGGACCTCACTTGTGTAAACACACACAAAAGAAGGAGGGCCCCACACCAGGCACAGGGCAGCGTGCTCTATCTCTCCCGCCGCCCGAGTTCGGTAGTCTCCAGCCGCTTCCCCCACCCTGAGGAGGTTGATGGCGATGATGAGGCAGGCGAAGGAAGGAACGAGGGCCAGGCTGGTTGGTTTCAGTTGCAGTTTATTCCATTCCCATCTCCATTCTCCTCTGACTCTCCTTCTGCTTCTCCCTCCCCCAGGCTACTTCATTCTCCTCCTCTGGATCTGGATCTCAATCTGGCTTCTCTAGATCTGGCACTGGAACTGGCCCCCAGCCCACTCTCACAGCCTAGTTAAATCCCCCAGCATGAGGGGTTGGGGCTTACACATAGGTGTGGTCACAATCAATAGGGGTAAAGTTCTATCCCTTAGGGGATGCTTCTTCTAGGACAGATTCTTTTTCAGCAGGACGACCCGCCCAAGAGCAGAGTCCCATGGGTGTGTTTCTCCTTTCCTTGTCCAACTAACACGTAAGCATTTGTAATATTAATATTTTGTATGGACACAGCAAGAGATGCATTAAGCTTATAGAATTGCTCTCCTGGGGTCATCTCGATCTCAGACTACAGTGCTCAGGCGAGATTAGTCTTTCCTATACCTAGCAGGGTCCTAGTCTCGTCGTTGCTTTTGGATCATGACAGCATTTGTCCATGACCAAGCTTTTAATTTATGGTTAAGCATTAGGCACTTTGGCCAGGCCCATCTCGATGCCAGGGTAGCACATAACTCACCACTTGCCCTGTGTCCGTCCCGTCCCTCGTCGGGATCCTGCTTTTGGGGGTGCTAGGAAGTAAGGGCAGCTGACGCTTAAGTCGAGAAAGCAGATGCCTGGGAGTGAATAATATTTGAAGCCAATTAAATCCCATGTTACCAAAGAATATTAACAACTGTCTTTCTTTGTTCATACAAAAAGGACATTGCTTTGAAGTAAACTATTCAAAAGACACAAGGAGAGGAGAAAGGCAATATTAACTTACAAGTTCAGTGTCCTAGAAAGGTCTGACCTTACAAATTAACAGAGTCTGATTAGGGGGAAAAACTGATTAACTGGTTGGGAAAGAGAGCATAGAAGTGGTTACAGACAGACAAAGGAATGGGAGTGACTCTGGAGCACCTTGATGGGTGTGACCCGATAAACCTAAGCTCCTTGTAGCAAGGGGAACGGGACATACCAATGTTGTCTTAAAATGTTTAGAGATTATTACCAGACAAACCCAAACTCTTTGTGACAAGGGAGAAAGGACAAACCAATGATATCCCACATTCACTCTTCTCTGTGTGCAGTCATTCAAAGAGGGGAAAGAAGGAAAGCAATGATAGTAGGGTACTAAATCATCAGACATGCACGAGCTTAAAGGAAGAATCTAGCAACCTGTCAAAGGAAAAGGTGAATGAATGAATGATTTCAATCACAAATACCCTTTCCCACACACCCAGGCCACACAAAGAATGGAACCATGGATTAAGAGGATAAGAAGGAGGCATTTCCAAAGTTAAAGTCAATAAAAAGAATCCAACAAACCAAAGCTTTGGTTGTCAGTGAGTGTCTTTAAATATTTTTATTTCACTATTAATATTTTATCCAAGAAATCATCTTTTTAGTCCAAAGTCCACTTCTGCACGCTCACAAGCTTCCAACGCTGAGGTTATCTCGTTTGGCATTGGTATAGTTCGTGTCTACATTAAAGCTAGATTCTTAGACGTGACAGAAACAGGCCTTTTTCTATAAAGATAAAAGGCTAAGCTTTAAAGGATTTTATATTTATAGATAAATGTTTCCATAGTAATCAGTGCTATAAAACTTGCTGGTGTCAGCAGTCCTTTGCATACAAAAACAGCTCCTATTAAAATGAGCTAGATTCAAAGCCTCAAACGGAGACCCTTTTACCTTAAAAAAAGGAGAAAAAAACGTGGTGAGAAGACCAGAAATCCTTGTGAATTTTGTTGGCAACGATTCTATTTTTTTTTTTTTTGGTCCCATGTACTCCATACTCCCACGGAACACACAGGGAATGAGGCCTGACCTTTGAAGCCGGCGAGGACCAGGATGAAAAGTCATTTCAAACAACACACTCATTATACATCCTCAGATGATGGGCTTGGGGCTGTGTGCTTCAGACTGGCCCTAAACTGGAGGTCAGTTTTGTCTGAGGAAGAAAGGAAGTTCAGGAAGAGGGAAACCAAAGTTCAAAAGGCAGCAAGATTCAAAAGGAAAAGAATACAACGAAATTTCTTCAACAACAGTCAGAATGCACGGGACAAATACCACCCATAGGGAGTATCAAACGGATCCACGCCTGAAGGAGTTCTCAGCTTCCAGGACTAACCCAGCAGAAGGAGAAGTATGTGTGGGCTGGAGCAATAGTACGGTGGGTAGGACGCTTGCCTTGCACTCTGTTGACCCAGGTTCAATCCCTGGCACCACATATGAGCCCCATCAGAAGTGATTTCCTGAGCTCAGAGTCAGGAGTTGGGTGTAGCCCAAACTTCCCTTTCTCCGCCCCCCCCCCAAAAAAAAACATTGAAATGCATTTGTTTCCCCAGACACCTCCAAGAACATTCATGGAAGCTTTTTTCCTATTAGCCTCAAGCTAGAATCTCTCAGGGGTCACCAGCAATCAAATAAAGTTGAAGTGCACTTACAAAATGAAATGTTGTAAATTGAGAAGTTACTACATGAAATTTCATACATGTAATTAATGTTGAGTCAAAGAAGGCAGATACAGAAAGAAGTATCTCCTCTATGATTCCATTAAGGTAAAGTTTAAAAAAAAATGGACAGAGCTCATTTGTGCTAAGTGCTGAAAGGAATTACTTTGGGGTACACCCTAACTTGGAGGTGTGCAATAGAAGTTTCTTAGGCCTTGGGAATATTTTCTTTGGAGTGCTCAGAGCTTAGGAGTGGTGTTGGTGTAGCAAGTGGCTTGCTCATTTTGTGAAAACACACACACGAATCATACTTTAGTACACAAGGAAGAACTCCAACGTTAAGGAGGTCTGAGCATATGCAGTGAAGATGTAAACATTTCTACTGCTGTCGCCTGAGGTTTTCCTTCCTAGATCCCTCTGCCTGTCTGTTTTTCTTAGCAACCACATGACCTTCAGAAGTGATTACTCCATTACTCATAGCACTGGCGCACTGTCATCCCGTTGTTCATTGGTTTGCTAGCAGGCACCAGTAATGTCTCCATTGTGAGACTTGTTGTTACTGTTTCTGGCATATCAAATATGCCACGGGTAACTTGCCAGGCTCTGCCATGTGGGCAGGATACTCTCGGTAGCTTTCGGGGCTCTCCGAGAGGGGCGGAGGAATCGAACCCGGGTGGGCCATGTGTAAGACAAACACCCACCATTATCGCTCCATCCCACCATTACTCATATAAGGTGAAAAACATGTGTGCACCCTCACCCCAGGTTCCCATGGTTCTTTGGTTTCTTCGGAGACACGTGTTAAGGGCCCGAGAGCCACCAAGGTCTGAGACTTTCCTGGGCAAAGGAAGAGAGAACCTCCAAATACACAGTGATGCTACATTGGGCTAACCTGCCCCCAGGGCTCAAGCGTTGGCAGGGAAGGAGAACTTAGGCTTCAGAGGGGTTGCCCCTGGCTGGCTCGGGTTACCTCGACAGACAAGCCTGTGTGCTGGCAATGCCAGCAGGGGAGCAGACCTGTGGCTCGTGAGTTCTCCTGTGGAAGACTGACTTTGTCCTGCTCATAAGTTTTTATGCAATAATAAGTGTGTGTGGAGAGTTCGCGGAGAGCTTTGAGAGTCCCCTCCAGGCATCTGTTCTGCTCACTAGTATGGCTTTGGCTGTGGGGAATACTCCTTTGGAATTTTCTTCTCTCTTTTCCTGTCTTGGTTTTTCTTTTCTTTTTTCACTTTCTTTCTTTCCTTCTTTCATTCTTTCTTCCTGTCTTCTATCTCTTTTTCTTCTTTCTCTTCCTCTTTTGTTTCCTCTCTGCCTTTCTTTATTTTTTCTTTCTGTCTTTATTTCTTTCCCTTTCTTTCCCTCCCTTCCTCCCTCCACTCCTTCTTCTTTCCCATCTCTTCCTTTCCTTTCCCTTTCTTTTCCTTCCCTTCCTTTTCCTTCCTCATTCCTCCCTCTCTCCCTCCCTCCTTTCTTCTTTCCTTCCTGTCTCTTTCTCTATTTCTTTTTTCCTTCTCTTTCTCTCTTTCTTTCTCTCTCTTTCTTTCTCTCTCTCTCTTTCTTTCTTTCTTTCCTTCTTTCTTCCTTTTATTCCTTCTTTCTTTTTTCTTTCTCTCCTTTCTTTTCTTCTTTCTTTCTCCCACATGAAGAGCAGCTGGTCTGCAGAGGGACCAAGAGAGCCCTGGCAAAGGTCTCAGGCCTCAGAGCCTCTAAGTGGCCATGTGGCCCCAGGTGACAGGCTCCATCCACATTTCTCTTGTGACCCTCACCCACATGAAAGGAGATGAGGGAGACCGCCGGGTCTCAATTCCCTCCCAAAGACGGCGAACACCCATCAAGTTTCACTACATCGCCGTTAGCTTATTGCTCTGAAGTTTGCTACTTGAATTCTGCGTTTTTCCACCCGGGAGGCTTAATCGAAGAGTGAGAAGGTCACCAAATTCCAGGTATCACCCTTGACTAGTCATAACCTGCAGGCAGTTGTTGTTGGTGTGTGTGTGTGTGTGTGTGTGTGTGTGTGTGTTGAAAGTGAACCGTGTATGACCCAGAGCTGGTGTGGTGTCACTTCTGTGTGGGGCTGGTCTGTCTCCAGGGAGCCACCAGAGAGCAGCCATGCAGCTGCCTCTCTCCTGTCCTTTGCTGTGGTCGCTGCTGTCCTTCCTGTCCCCGCCGCCCTCTCCTGGCTCTTGCTTGCTGGTGTGAGTTTAGGAGTTCGATGCCAGGGGACATGGAGGCCAAAAGGAAGGACAAAGTAGGAACCCAGCAAAGGCCTAGGAGAGGCAGATTCTTGAGGGCTCGCTCGCAGTGCTCTGGCATGTGCCCGAGAGGACTCACAGGGCCTCTTGCTGCCTGAATTCACATGTATGTTACGTGTATTTAATCATCCTCATCGTGTTTCTCATCACGTGGCTCAGAGGAAATTTCTATGCTCAGAAATGACAGAGTCGCGATAGGCAGAAGGGATCAGTAGTGGCCAAACAATGAGAAAAATATTGGCCCTTCGAGGCTGGCCTTCTCCTTGGACAGAAGTAAGACAAACCCCAAACAAGCAAAATCCAAACATTGGTGACTGTAGCCAGAAGTTTCCTTCAGACCCAAGGAAATGTTCATCAGTTGATTTCCGGTTCTTCCTTTTCTTGTCTTTCTTCCTCTTCCTTTTTCAGGTAAAATAAGAAATACATACATCGTGTTCCCTAGAAAGACAGTTGAGTTTTCCTTTGTTTTCTGTTTGTCTATACAAAGGACAAATTAATGGGAGAACAGGCAAGCAAGGTTTGGGACTAGGTTCGTTGGCAGGTTTTGGAGGGTTTTGTTGCGTTGTTTGTTTTCTCACCAAAAAATCTAGCCAGCCTGAGATCAGATTTGCCAGTATCCAGGAAAATCTCCAGTTGTGGGGATTGAGTCAGAAAGACCTGCTGTGCTGGCATAAAATTCCTTAGCAGAAAGACCCCACTTTACATTTAAGGTTAACTTTACAACACATAAGATGGGGTCATGGGTCAGAGCGATAGCACAGTGGGTAGGGCGTTTGTCTTGTACATGGCCAACCCAGGTTCAATTCCTGACATTCCCATACAGTCCCCCAAGTACCACCAGGAATAATTCTTGAGTGCAAAGGCCGGAATTCCTGAGCATCACTGTGTGTGATCCAAAAAGGGAAAAAAGAATGGGTTCATGACTTGCTATGAGTATGTTTGTGAAGAACCTCTCAGACCAAATCCAACAGCACGGAATCACTCAGTAAACACGCCCCCCATCCTCCCACCCACACACACACACAAATCTCAGACCCCCTCCACCCACACTCCAGTGAATTTGTTCAAAACTTGCTCTTTTAATAAGGTGACAGTACT
The DNA here is from genome assembly GCF_027595985.1 of Sorex araneus. Classification (NCBI taxonomy): domain Eukaryota; kingdom Metazoa; phylum Chordata; class Mammalia; order Eulipotyphla; family Soricidae; genus Sorex; species Sorex araneus. Next base: position 63,778,257 of record NC_073311.1, read on the forward strand.
TGGATGGAGAAGATAGAACAAGTGAAACTTTGAATTTCAACTTTGGGAGGAAGAAATTCCTTGCTGAGATGAAACCAGGACTAACGTCAGGGAAACATGCAGAATAATATATCACCCCACATCAACTTCCTGGTGCAGCTTCGTTCTTTGCATGGGGACAAGCCCTGTCAAAGAAACGTGAGTCCTCTGCAACAAGACAGATGAGAAAAGGAGAGATAGTGGGAGCTTGCTTTTAAGTCTCTGGATGTTGGCCGTTGATGGGATTACACACACCTGGGTTCCTCTGCTGGTACCTTCATGCGTAAGGCCTGTCCGAACGTGTGGAGAGGGACCTCAAGCATGGCTGTAGCTAGGTTCCAGTGGTCTTCAGCCGCTGGGAGCTCTGCTAGGGGCAGGGAGGGAACTGGAGCCCATCCCCTCCGAGGGGCCCCAGGGAAGACAGCCAGGCGTGCGGGCAAGAGACTCTCTGCAACCCTATACTGAAATGAAATATGTTGTTGTGTTGTTTTTTTTTTCTGACTTGGGAAGGAGAGGTGTCTCAATGCTGGGTTTCCGGCATGAAGGGTTAGAGAGAGGAAGCTCCTTGGCCATATCCCGCAGCCCAGCTCTTGGAAAGGCGTGGGGGAGTGCCCAGCTAGGCTGCAGGAATGGGAGAGCAGATGGAATGGGCCTCTGGTTCCCCAAAGCCCAAGAGTCCAGCTCAGAAAGACCTCTGTGGTGTCTGGTCTCTTGGCACTAGGACAGCCCGGGGGGCAGGGGGCGGGGGGCGGGGGGAGAGGTGGGTTCCCAGCAAAGAGTTGGGTGATGTCAGCGGAATCTTCCCCAGATGCTCGAGAAGCTGAGACAGGCAGGGCACCAAAAAAAGCCCAGCAAGCAGGAGAAACAGGGAGTTTATAGCAGGAATCAGAGGGACTAATGACCAGAGACCAGAGAACAATGAAGATGCTGGAAACACCCATAAATGGCAAAGAAACGAGCACAGACCCACTTCCCTCCCCATATCGATGCCCACACAATCCTCCAGATCTCACAAACTATTCCAAGGCACATAGGAGGAGGGGGAGGGCGGAGGGGGAGGTCCAAATGTTTTATTCGAATCATCCAGTTCAGTTTCCCATAAATGAAAAAAGTTACATTGGTTGAACGCTGAGTTTGGACACAGTGTCAAATATTGGATTATTTTCAAATCTGCAAAGGAAATTTTGAGAGCCCGAATGCCCCAGGCTATGGTGGGCTGGATTTTACAGAGGGGTGGGGAGAGAATTTTCTGGCATTTTTGCCCTTTGAGGCAAGTTAACTGAGTATTTCAAACTCAGGAGGAAAGAATGAGGAAATTAAAGATGCATTTAACATGTTCTTCTTAAGAAATGCTATAGTTGAATTATTTTCTCAATAATGATCTCTCCTTCCCTGAAAGATTACCCTGGGATGACATCAAGTCATTTCATGGATTGAGTTATTCTATTAAACTTTGAACAATTTGAGTAGAGTGGTTTTGAGTTAGAAAGGGAAAGTATGTTCCAATGTTTCTTGTAAGTATTTTCCCCATGTGAATCATATTACCAACTGCCATTCAATTTCTCCCTGTGCACTCTTGATTCTCTCCTCTCTTCAATCTCAAGCATTAACACCTTTAGGTACTTCAGTTATACTTTCTTCTGCATCAGAAGTCAATGCAACCAGAAACACATATACTTGGTGTCCACCATTGATCAAACCACATCTTCTGTCTTCAATTAACCTAGTTACTACTTTCCTTTATAGCTAAGTCTCTCAAAAGAATCACCTAGAGGGCCAGAGCAATAGTACAGCAGATAGGGGGTTTGCCTTGCACACAGCCGACCCAGGTTCCATTCCCAGCATCCCAAATGGTTCCCCAAGCACCCCCAGGAGTGATTCTAGAGTTCAGATCTAGGAGTAACCCCTTAACGGTGCTCGACATGACCCCAACATACCAGCAACAAAGAATGACCTATATACGCTCATCTTCACTGCCTTGCCTCTCATTTCTCTTTTAATGTCCTGCAATTTTACTCCTGCTCTTACCCTCTGTGCTATCACTCCGGCCCTCCTCCAAGCACTTTCAAGAGGGGAATCACCACTTGGCAGCAACATCAATGACAACTACAGTTCCCGACTCAACAGATACTTCCTATCTTGATATCTTCACTTTGTGCAACAGTCAATGCTGCCCCTATCTTGAAATTATCACTTCTTTATTTTTCCTATTCTTTTCTTTTTTTCTCGAATCACCATGAGAAAGAGCTTTACAAAGCTGTTCATGATTGCTTTCCAGTCATACAATGTTCCAACACCCATCCCTCCACCAGTGTAATTTCCCAACACCAGTGTCCCCAATTTCCCTCCCACCCCTTCAAGCCACCCCCCCACCTGCCTCTATGGTAGGCATCTCTCCTCTCTCTCTCTCTCTCTCTCTCTCTCTCTCTCTCTCTCTCTCTCTCTCTCTCTCTCTCTCTCTCTCTCTCTCTCTCTCTCTCTCTCCCCCTCTCATTTTAGGCATTATGGTTTACGGTACAGATGCTGAAAGGTTATCATGTATATCCCTTTACCTGTTTTCAACACTCAGTTCTTGTCCAGATATTATCACTTCTTTAAAATGCTACATTGCTTTTATTTGACTCTTCCTGTCCTCCCTGTTCCTTCCCTTTCTCCTTTGCTGGTTCGTTCTCCTAATTTCTAAATAAAACTTCAGGTTCAAAAAGAAAGACTTGCATCTTCCTTCTCTCAATAATCCACTTGAATATTTCATCACTCCCATGGTGAATTCCAATACTTCTTGAATTCTCAAAACTTGAAAGCAATACCTGATTTTGGAGCTCCTCCCCTCCCCGCCCCCCGCATGCTTACTTAAACAGGAAACCTCCTAGACATTTCAGACTCACACCGTCAGAGAACCCGGTGGTCTTAGCAAGTGGCACCCCAACTGCTCAGTTAGTAGAGTGAGAAACCTCGGAGTCATCCTTAATTATTCCTCCCCTCACCCCACATCCCACGATAGTAAGTCTTACCAAATCTGTCTCCAGAATACATCTTCATCAGTTTGCTTTGATTTGCAGCTTCTCTATTTCAAACTTTCACCAAATCCTGCTGCATCGATTGTTTTAGGTTCTCTTATTCTCTCCTCTGCCCAACGGCGTGTTCAGCGACTATGCTCAACTCTTCGCTCTTTGCCATGTTACCCCATTGTTTCAGTGTCTTCCTTGGAGCTCTCGGAATAAAATCCAAAGGCACGACCACGGCCTGTGAGGTCCTGTTCATCCTCTGCTGCCTCCGTCTTCCAGGTCTTTCACGTGTGATAACCAATCAAGTATTCCAGCTTTTGGTTTAGTTTTGTTTAGGGGGGTGGTGGGTGGTCCTCAGGGGCTGCTCCCACTCTGTGCTCAGGAAGAAGCACCTGGTGGTGCTCAGAGGATTTTAAAGTGATACCAGGGATTAAACCAGGGTCAGCAGCAGCATTCGAGGCAAGATCCTCACCTCCTGCATTGTTGCTCCAGCCCTCTATCCCAGTCTCTCTCAAGTACTAAGTCTTTATTCCTGAAAATGCTCTGATGTCTTCTCTGCTTGGATGCCCACATTCATCTTATCACCTGTCATCCCGTTGCTTATCAATTTGCTCCAGCAGGCGCCAGTAATGTCTCCATTCATCCCTGCCGTGTGCTAGTATAGCCCAATGGCGTCTGCTTGCTCCAGGAACACGAAGAGCATATTTTATCAGCCTCTCCTTACTCGTCCTTCCCAACGCTGCCATACTGGGGGCTCTTTCAGGGTCATGGGAATGAGGCCCATTATTGTTACTGTTTTGGGCTATCAAATACGCCATGGGTAGCTTGCCAGGCTCTGTCATGCGGGCGAGATACCCTTGGTAGCTTGCCGGGTTCTCCAAGAGGGATGGAGCTTTTAGGGTGGCCTCTAATCGCCCTTACAGGTGCTCCCAGTCTGCCAAATGCAACCTTTTGGTCAACTGGCATGTTGTAACGATCTGTGTCGCTCTCTTCTAGGAGCTTTGTTTTATGGTCTCTGGATCTTGGCCATTGATGAGATTACATGGCACCAGGGGCAGTTTGTGGGTATGACTGCCAAGCTACTGAAAAACTGGGGATCTGGGTGGAGAAGGCCCAGTCTCAATCTGAGCAGGATTGGAGATCTCAGCCACTGGTCCCGCATACCTGGGTTCCTCTGTTGGTTCCCTCATGGGTAAGGCTCATCCGAGCATGTGGAGAGTGGCCCTGGACATGGCAGTGGCTGGGTTCTGGAGGTTTTCGGCTGCCAGGGCTCTGCTTGGGTCAGGGAGGGAAACTCAACCCGCCTCCCTCTGAAGGGACCAGTGAAGACAGCCTGGGGTGGGGGCAGGAAATTCTGCCCTAACCCTACCCCTGAAGATGCTCTGGATGATTTCTCTGCTTGAATGCCCACATTATTAGAATGCTCACAAAAATGTCACTTTCTTGGAGATTTCTTTCTTGACTTTTCCACTGGGAGTAATTTCCCTAATTTTCTATTTTTGAATTTTCCCTTGCCTTCATAACACTTACATATTGGCTATTAACTGTTTTGCTAGTTTGCTTACTTTTGGTTGCCTGTCACCTTCATCATAATATATATGCTCCATTTGTTCCTAAGATAAATCTTGTGCACTTAACTCCTCTTTATCTTCTTGAGCTAACACAGGGCTCAGCACAGATTAGGTCATTTAAAATAATCTGTTGATTTAATTAGTGATTTGCAAAGGCACCTGAATGTGTGCACAAGAGAGAAAGAGAAGCATGTGTATGCACGTGTGTAAGCATGAGCAGAAATACTCAGACTTCCACAAGCTATGACAGAAATATGTGTGCCTTTTGATGGATCAGTGATGGAGAGATAACCAGCATACAGAGACAGTCACCCTGATATACCTGTAGGATTTGGTAGACAGTATCTCTAATGTTATCCCATAGTCCTGGAAAATATTTGACATTTTGACTACCTTACCTAAGGGAATGAGTCATCAGGACCCGATATTTTACTACATGATAGTGGGAGTTTCATGACATATTTGTCTGATTTTTGTAGGTTTCCTATGTGTATTTGGATCATTTTTTTCCCCATGGTTATGACTTACTTCAAATTCTGGCCGAGTTTCCCCAGGCTTCTGTGCGTGGGTGCTGTGTGTGGTCATTCCATGACCACCCTTTTCCAGCGCCCCTTCTTTCCCGGCCATCCCTCCCCCTTAGCAGGAAACTCACTCAAAATGCCTTTCAAGAAACTTCCCACCATCACCAGTGGAATGGAAAAGCATCTGTTGCCATCAGGGGCGAGGTTGGCGGTGCCCCGGGTCAGGTTTGGAGGCTGGCACTGCCCCCGGGGCCCTGCAGCCTGCTTCTCGGAGTCTTCCCACTCGGTGATTACTCTGCAAGGCCCCTGGGGTGGGACTGTTTCAGCACTGCTGGAGCTGGTAGGCCCAGCTGTGCTCAGATGATATTTCGAGGGCTGTAGTTGAGCTTTCTGAGTGACAGGAGGTGCAGTGAGCCTTGACCGGATAGTCCGGCAGGCAAAGCCTCCGAGCAGGCACTGACTCCCCCTAAGATGTGGGGACTCCCACAGCAGTGCCCACGCCAGCTGCCGCCTTGCCACTGCCCTGTCCACGGCGGGAGAGATCCCACACAGCCCCTCTCCTGTCCCCTCTCCCTGCCCTCTCGCTGCTCCCAGAGCTCGTCTGAGGGGACCCTCACACTTGCCGTCCCCGATTCATTCTCGACCTCTTTCCCATGTTCACAGTATCGGGCAGCTACTGACCAGACTGGCTCTCTCTGCCTGCTTCAAACTTGCCCTGTGAGTGTCCCCAAGGCCCGGAGAGGACTCCGGGCTGGACAACAGCCTCTGCAGGTGGGAGCACCAGGTCTGATTCCTAGGACCACCCCAAACACCACCAAGAATGGCCCAAAAGGCACAAGCAAAACATGAGGGGGGTGAGCAGAGATAACACAAGGTCTAAGATCCTTGCAACCCACTATGGTTCTGTCCCTGGCGCCACACAGGGTCCCCTGAGCATTACTTAGAAAGGTCCCTGAGCACAGAGCCAGGAGTAAGCCCTGGCTTACTCACAGGATGTGGCCCCAAGGCCCTCAGGGCTCTTTCCGGCGCTGGTGCATGGAAGAGACTCTCAGCAGTGCTCAGAGAATCGCCTGTGGTGTGCGGGAGTCAAACTGGGGGGTTGGCAGGATGCAAGTCCCTGACCCCTGTCCTCTCTTTCCCATCCAATGGGAAAAAAAATAAAAACATAAGGGTCCCGGTGATAGTCCTGGACAATCCAGATGGACATTGTCCAATGCCCGCTCCGTCGGCACCAACACATGGGCGAAACCACAGGTGGCGGGTGACCCCAGCGCTGGAGGGCCCTGAGGGGCAGCAGGGGGCGGGGTGGGTGACCCCAGCAGTGGAGGGCCCTGAGGGGCAGCAGGGGGCGGGTGACCCCAGCAGTGGAGGGCCCTGAGGGGCTGCAGGGGGCGGGTGACCCCAGCGCTGGAGGGCCCTGAGGGGCAGCAGGGGGCAGGTGACCCCAGCAGTGGAGGGCCCTGAGGGGCAGCAGGGGGCGGGTGACCCCAGCAGTGGAGGGCCCAAGCAACCCTGCACCCTCTGCCCTTGTACAGGGGGCCGGTTGGCTGAGCACCGCCAGGGGGGCTCAGGGCCTGCTGACTCTCCCTTGGAAGGGGCCGTCCCAGAGCAGAGTGAGACAGCTGCAGTGGGGGGGCCAGAGCCTGCTCTCTGCAGGGCCTCCAGCTGCCCTGGCCCCTCCACCAGCCCAGAGGTGTCCTAGGCGTGCCCTGACCCAGCCGCGTCAGCACTGGCCAGTTGTGTGTGTCCATCCCTTTCCTTCCCTCCCTCGTGCGTCTGTGAGGCGCTTGTTCCCGTCCCCAAGCAGGTGCCCGGGCCACAGAGTGTGACTTGTGATCACAGCTCCCCCCCACCCCCACCCCGCCCCGAGGCTCCAAGGCTGCCCATCACGCCGCTTTGTCTAGGGTTCAAAGCCCGGAGATTACCCGTGTTTGGTTTGGGCCGTCCTTTGAAAGATATGACTCGCCACAGCTATGCGCAGAAGACTCCTCGAGGACTCTTGAGTCACAAAGGCAGCCAGTCCTGCCTTCTTGCCACAATCTTTGATGCTGATGAAGAATGTGTTTACTCAAGTTCACAAAAGAGGGCTGGCTGTGTTTTAGCAGCAGATTAGGCTTTTCAAAGACAGACTGTGGCCATGCAGGTCACTTTTTTTTTTTTCCCAAACAAGCTTTGAAGGCCTGCCGACATCTTATCAGTATGTCAAGATTCTCCGACGCCCACCTGCCCATCTCCCTCCCTTGAACTCTCTGGGTCGAGGGGCCTCTGCCTTGGTTGATTATGTGTGAGCAGAAACCTCGCATGCACTCAGCTCCGGGTGCTAGAAACTTCCTGGAGTGCTTCTGTCTCCTCCCGGCCGACCTGGCAGGCACATCAGCACCGACCTGAACTCCTGAGGGTCTGTTAGAAAAGTACTGTGCGCTCAAGTGGTGCTGGCTGGCCTGCCGTGGCCGTGTCCTCACTGGCCTCGGGAACCGCCTTCCCGATGCGGGCACCGTCGCCCGGGGAAGCTGCCGCTCTGGGTTCTGTTCAAAGGCTCCCAGGGCTCACCCCGCTCCCGGCACAGCTCAGAGAGCACAGGAGAGAGAGCGGGGGGAGGTGGCTTCCCTCCTGCTCAGCCCACCAGGGCTGTGTGCACGCTCGCCCTGCTGCAGGTAGACCCACGGCACACAGGCGCTGGTTCCGGGCCTGCATCAAACGCCTGTACTGGGGTTGTTGCTCTTTTTTTTTTCCTGATGTTTCTAGATTTTGCTAGATTCTTTTTTGAACTCCGTTACTTTTTATTACTATTATTACTGAATCACCGTGAGATACAGTTACAAAGCTTTCATGTTCAAGATTCAGCCGTACAATGATTGAATGCCCATCCCTCCACTAGTGCACATTCTCTACCACCAGTATCCCCAGTATATTCCCCCCACCCCACCCCATCCCAGTCCTCACGCTGCCTCCATGGCTCCATGGCAGACAATTTTCCCAATACTCTCTCTCTCTACTTTTGGGCATTATGCTTTTTTTTTAATTTATTTTTTAATTAGTGAGTCACAGTGAGGGTACAGTTACAGATTCACACATTTTAGTGCTTGTTTTTCCCTCACGCAATGTTTGAGAGCCCATCCCTCCACCAGTGTCCATTCTCCACCACCCATGAACACAGTATCCCTCCCAGCCCCCCAGTCCCATCCCCCCACCCCAACCCGCGGGGCATTCCAATTTGATATCTCTCTTTCCTTCTGGGTGTTGTGGTTTGCAATAGGGGTATTGAGTGGTCATCCTGTTCAGTCTCTAGTCTACTTTCAGCACGCATCTCCCTTCCCGCCAGGATCTCCAATCACATATTACTTGGTGTTCCCCTCTCTATCTGGGATGACTTTCCCCCACCGTGTGAGGCCAGCTTCCAAGCTATGGAGCCAACCTCCTGGCATTATATACTACCATTCTTGGGTATTAGTCTCCTACTCTGTCACCGTAAGATACAGTTACAGACTTACAAACTTTCATGATTTGGGTTTCAGTCAAACAATGTTCGAGAACCCATCCCTCCACCAGTGCCCATTCTCCACCACCAATGTTCCCAGGGTCCCTCCCACCACCCCCACCCCTTCACACCCCCTGCCTCTGTGGCAGGCACATTCCCTCTTACTCTCTCTCTCCTTGTGGGTGTTATGGTTTGCAATACGAGTACTAAGCAGCCATCATGTTTGGTCCGTAGCGTACTTTGTACTTTCAGCACGCATCTCCCACCCCGAGCGGGCCCTCCAAGCATCACTTACTTAGTGGTCCCTTCTCCATCCAGCTGCCTTTTCCCCCAGCACACGAGACCGACTTCCAAGCCGTGGGAAACGCCTGTGTTTGAACTGTGTGGACCATGTCAGCAAGAAAGGAAGCTGAGGGGAAGGTCTTCAGACGTCACTGGACCCCCACACACACCTGGTCTCCTCTCTTCTAGTAATTTCTACATAACCCAGCTGGCTTGTTCTTTGGCTTCATTAGTTTTGCTTTGGGACGCCACCCTGTCACTCTCCCGGGACACTCCCGGTCTGGTGCTTGGGACCGTGCAGTGCTGGGGGGTGAAGCTCAGGTCCCCATGTTCGAAGCAGGTGCCGCAGCCCTTGGAGCTGTCTCCCCATCACCCGGCTGACTGACTAGTCTCACAACTCACTCAGCTCCTCAGGACCGTTTCACTGGCGTTTTCATCTCGGAGCTTCCTTTGAGTTAAATATGATTCTGGACCTCCTCAGACTCCAGGCAGCTGGCACATCCTCATCTGGTGGGGTTTCCATGACGTTCCCTCTAAAGCCAGAGAACTGAAAGCCAGGGTTCGACCCGAGGGCTGGGGACAAAGGCCGAGAGGCCAAGCTCTGGTCTAACTGACACTTGGGACTTGGAGCCAGCACAGACCCAGAATCTCCTTCCTGGCGCCCAAGCTCGCCTCTCCCACTCTCCTAGAAAGCTGGGGCAAGTCCCCGTCAACAAATAACACCCAAGAAGGACTTCGCTGCCTAAGTGACACAGTTATTTAGCGTGTGGCTCACTCTGTGTCTTTTAATTTCCTATAATCCCTACCCAGAGCATAATGCAGAATTCCATTTATTCTATTTTCAAAGGGATGAAATCATCCAGGATGGAAACTATGACCTGGTTGAAAGCCTTGAAACGCGGCCACGTCCCGGCCTGGACTCTGGCACACGGGGAAGTATAAATGAAACTCTTCTGCAGACATTTGATCTCTTGCTATGAAAAGGGAGATTGTGTTTCCTATGTTTAACCATTTTCTCGGGCTGCTGTGAAAAGAAGCCTGTTTGCTTTTTATTTTTTTTTTAAGTGTGGCATATTTTTTTCCACTATGAATGGCATGGCAAATGGAATCGCAGCACGTGGCCGGCGGAGTCCCGGCCGCCCGTGAGGGTCGCCCATCTATCCGAAGAGCCAGTGCTGAACTGTGGTCACCTAACAGGGGCGGAATAATTTCAGGGTCTGGTGACCCATCACAGCCTCCTTTTTTGGATGCCATGGCAGGCAGCCCTGGGGCCGGCCCGCTGCAGACAACACAGCAAGGTCAACAGCTACCCACTCAGCAGATTCGCCGTCAGATCCCAGAGCCTCTAGCTGGACACCAGAGTCTGCCCTGAGTCAAAGTCCGGGCATCACTGTCACCAGTGAGACACAGTTCGACAAGTGCATGCACGAGTTATCAGCTGAACTGAATATTTCATCTTCCCTCCCTTCCTTCCTTCCTTCCTTCCTTCCTTCCTTCCTTCCTTCCTTCCTTCCTTCCTTCCTTCCTTCCTTCCTTCCTTCCTTCTTCCTTCCTTCCTTCCTCCTTCCTTCCTTCCTTCTTTCCTTCCTTCCTTCCTTCTTCCTTCCTTCCTTCCTTCTTTCCTTCCTTCCTTCCTTCCTTCCTTCTTTCCTTCCTTCCTTCTTCCTTCCTTCCTTCTTCCTTCTTTCCTTCCTTCCTTCCTTCCTTCTTCCTTCCTTCCTTCTTTCCTTCCTTCCTTCCTTCTTCCTTCTTTCCTTCCTTCCTCCTTCCTTCCTCCTTCCTTCCTTTCTCTCTCTCTTCTTCTTTCTTTTTCTTTACCCTTTTATTGAGTCACTGTGACTTATGGTACTGTAAATTATATTTTCAGGCATACATCATTCCAGTACCAGAGTGCCCACTTCCGTCAGCCACTATCCCAAGGACCCCTCCCAGACCCCTCAGAACCCTATGTACGTTCAGTTCCATCAACCAAATTTTCAGTTGGATTTTTTTTTTTTTTTTGCTTTTTGGGTCACACCTGGCAATGCACAGGACTCATTCCTGGCTCTGCACTCAGGAATTACCCTTGGTGGTGCTCAGGGGACCATATGGGATGCTGGGAATCGAACCCGGGTTGGCCGCATGCAAGGCAAACGCCCTACCAGCTGTGCTATCGCTCCAGCCCTCAGTTGGATTTTTTGATCATTTGTTGTTCCTTTATTATGTTTTCTACACCTCACATTTGGGAGGGGTCATTTTATGACGTGGCAATATCTGCACACATAATAGATGAAGAAACTCCTAAAGCAGCACAAAATTACAGATCAGTCGATTAAAAAAAAAGTTTTCAAAGACTGTGTATTATTATAAGTCTGTAAATTGTAAAAGTGAATAGGATGCATAATTCTATGCTGATCCATTAAAATGTTTACATGAAATAGATAGATCCTACAAATACACAATTTTGGAAGAGGGAGAAGAGAAACTTCCCCAGATTTCGTGTTCTTAATCAGCACCAGTAGCATCAGTTACAGGCGGTTCTAAGTGCTGGACGTTTCTAGGACAGCAGACGATGAAAACACCCTCCAGTTAACCTTTCAGCCTCCGGCAGGTAGCAGACGCCGTGTTGACAGGGCGGACCAACCCAGAGGAAGAGCTCTAGCTTTGCAAACTCGGTCCTGTGCTGGCGGTCCTGTGCTGGCTCCAAACATGTCGCTTCTGTCCCATCAAGTCCTAGCTACCCTCAGCCTCCCTCTCCTCTCCCCCAGAAGGCTGGGGGAAGGTGCTGAGGTAGAACCAGGGGTCCCGCAGATGTCTCCCCCCTCCTCCCTAGCCCCCTGAAGACCATGCTCTGCTGTTCCTTCCTCTGGGGGAGGGGGATAGAAAAACTGCCCAGAGACTAGAAAAACTCTTTGCAAAGCTTTTCTGGAAAGTGGGGTTCACTGTGGATGGCTTGCATGGAGACAAAGTAGGTTTGCACCCCGCCCCCAAACTGGCTCCTTTTATGCAAACCATGGAATAAAGTGACCCCCGCCTGGTGGTGCTCTGGGTACGCCTGTGTTCAGGGCACACTCCTGGCAATGCTTGAGGTCCGTATGCAATGCCAGGAAGAACAGAACCAAAGTTGGCTGTGTGCAAGGCAGGTGCCTCCACTCCTCTATGTCCCAGAATTCAATTTTCTTGTTTTTTTTTTTTTGGGTCACACCCAGTGATTACTCCCAGCGGTGCTTGGAGAACCATATGCGATGCTGGGGATCGAACCTGGTCGGCCTTGTGCAAGGCAAACGCCCTACCTGCTGTACTATCACTCTGGCCCGAATTTAATGTTCTTTACTGTAGCACTCAAGATAAATTTATTTCTGTGTGTAATGAAAAGAAAATAAAGCTTGACCCACAGTTGAGGTTTTTCTGGGGGATTGGTTTTTTATTTTGGTTTGGGGGGGTCACACTCAGCAGTGCTCAGGGCTTATTCCTGGCTTTGTGATTAGTGACCACTCCTGGCAGCTCCGAGGGGAGCCTATAGGTTTCTGGGAATCTAACTCGGGTCAGCCACTTACAGGCAGATACCTGACCCACCGGGCAAGCTCTCTCACCCACCCACAGTTGTTTACCCCGAATTGATGGTGCTTACCAGAGTCATCTGGGGACCCAATAAAAAAAAATTGGCAATTGTCCTCCCTCCCTTTATGAAAGTAGCCGGGAAAACTATAAAATATGTAACCCAACAGTTCTCTTGCTATGTTGATGCTGTGTGAGCTGGTATGGTATCAAGTTTCTCTTCAAGTTTGGTAAATGTGTGCCGTCAGCGGAAGAACGCGGTTTCACGCGGTCAGTGAGCAGACGCTTCCCAAAGTTCCCCGAAGGTCCCCAGGAACATTTGATGAAAGTCTAGTCCAGGACCCCAAGTCAGAGCCACCCAGACTCAAAGGCATGGGCCCGAGAGCCTGTGTGGCCCCGCCCAGCCAGGGGCCCTCTCCTGCTGGAAGTGGGTCAGACGAGGGGGGCTGATGGGACAGTCCCATATTGTCTCCGCCTGCCCTTGGCCACTGAGGTGACCTTCAGCTCTGGTGCTTCCCGGCATGGAGTGTTGGCAGATGCCCGAAGCGGCGGCCGGCCCGCTTCTAGCAGAGCTGAGGAGAGGAGTCGGGACGGACGAGAGACACTTTCCCTCCGAACGAATGGTCACCCGACAAGTAGAGAAAGTGTGTTTTCTTTTCGAAGGAAACATTTTTGGATCATTTTTAGCGGATTATTCATACCAAGCAATACAAAATAAAACTAGTTAGGATCTGCCTTTGGGGCAGGCTGGGGTGCTGGTTGGGAAAATGTGAAACAATGGTGGGAAGGTGCAATGGTGGTGGGGCTGGTGTTGGAATATTGAACGTGGTGAATTATTGTGAACAATGTTATAAAAATTACATTAAATGAAAAGAAGAAAGTGTGTTTTCCAACACGTGCGATGACAATAGGGAACAGCAGCAAACTTCAGTCTTGCCTCCACCTCCACTCCCTTGGAAGGGACCATCACGGCCAGGCTCAGGCCCCCAGGAAGGACGCCGGGCTGTGTCCATCTCACGGGTCGAAGCTTCTGTGGCTCCCTGGGCCACTCTCACTGCCCCCACGGCTGGCCCCGAAGCTGTAAGGAGCTGGAGTGGTCCTGTTTGTGCCCTCCGGAAAGTCCTGCCGGGACACCGAGGTCACGGGGGTCGACAGGGGTGTCGTGGGGGTGAAGGTGATTTCTCTCCACCAAGGACATTTCTGCTTTCCAAGAGAAGTGGGAGACAGAGAGGCAGGGGGAGAGACCCCAGAGCGGGGAGACACAGCAGGCTATAAGGCCTTGGGGACACGCTCTGTCCCCACCATCCCCACCCCCATCCCTCTCTCAGTCTCTGAGGCTGTCACGAGTGCCCAGGCTTGGACTGGGCCCACCAAGGCCTGCTAGTGGTGGCACCAGGTGCCCGGGGTCCGGCTGGCACCTTTCCTTCCTGCCCGAGCCTTAACCATTTGGCCCTCGGGAGCCTCTCAGCATCCACTGGCCACTCCGTGCCTGAGGCTAGCCCCTCCTCCTGGATTCCCGCTTTAGGACTCAAATGCAGACTCGTCTC